>NC_090248.1:54706102-54738602 GCF_037325665.1 Littorina saxatilis | reverse complement strand
TTTTTACAGTGTTCACTCTAAACGGGCACAACCGATGGACAATTGTTGATTAGCGCACTGCACACAGCAAAAAATAACCAGTTATAATCGTCTTCTCCGCTCAGTAACTTCCTTCCAGTTGTCACCCTGATGGTAAACAACTTTAGGGATCCTAAAGTGTGCCTGCTGACTGCAGTTTTTGGCCACACAACGTGTCATTTTCACTTTTGTCGAGTCTCCACCCAACGCTCAAGCACTGTCAGAGATCGTGCAAGGCATCCAACATGGCGGCGGATGACCAATTCCAGAGAGTTACGACCCGTGATTCTCATACCGCGCGCGCCGAATAGAAATGCTGTTGTAAGTTTCTGCAATGGGCCTATTGGCCAATGGCCACACGTATACAATAAACCATCCAAAAGTCAAAGTCTCTCTCTCTCTCTCTCTCTCTCTCTCTCTCTCTCTCTCTCTCTCTCTCTCTCTCTCTCTCTGTCTCTCTGTTCCTCAGTTAAAGCAACACTGTTAAATGTCTCCACTGTTATAGCTAATGAAATTTATGGCAACATTGTACATGACCTCCTTATCTGCCTTCTTCATAAAACGGCTTCAACCCGGTTTTTGAGAGCATTGTGTGCTCGCAAATAACAAAACCTGCCTCATATTTAACCTCCGGAATTTCATTTTATGTCACGATCCTACTATAACTCTTCGTAACTGACTTTTAGAACGGTTTTTGAAAGCATGCGATGCTTTGTAAAACAAGAACTCGGCGAGAGTTCATCACATTTTTTAGCTAACGAGAACAGATGGAAAAGACAGAAGCGGAGCCCAGCCTACATTTGACAAAGCGCTGCTAGCTGCATTCTTCAACAAATTAAAAGAAATGAGTTTTGTGGCATAGGGGAGGATTGCATTACACTGCATGCAATATGCACTTCTGCTAAAACGTTTAACATTTTGTGTTCCCTTCTTTTTGCCGAGACTTTCTTTCTTTTCACCAGTCTCCCTTCCTCTTCCCTTCACTGTCCTTTTTTGTTGCATTTTTTTCTTTGCTTCTGGCTGCTCCCCCGGCATGTTCTTTGTTTGTTAGCTGATCATCTGGTAAGCATTCTCGTGGGTTTTCAAACACACTGTCTTTGAAGAGGGGTAAGTTTTCGTCTCTTTGGACATAATGTGGAGGGTGATACTGAGGCAAAGGATGTTTAAGTATATTTTGTTGTATACCGATAACATCTAAGAGGTCTCTTTAGCCAAACCTGACTGTTCGTTATTTTTGTTTGAACCTGTTTCATGCTTCCGTTTGCTTTCACGCTGGCTTGACTCTCTTGAGTTCTGAGATGTTTCCTTGTCGTTCTCAGGCATGATGCCTTTTTCACAGTTAAAAAATAGCAAACAACTTACAGAAACCTGGTTGAAATACCTTGAGCTGCAAGATAGAAAAAACTCTTGGACTGCGCGAACCACTGAGAAGAAATTTATGTGTGTGTGTGTGTGTGTGTGTGTTTGTGTGTGTGTGTGTGTTTTCGTGCGTGCGTGTGTGTGTGTGTTCGTGCGTGCGTGTGTGTGTGTGTGTGTGTTTACTTGCTTGTTTGCCATCAAACACGTGTGCGCACTGACTTATCTGGATCTGTGCGCAAAAGATCAAAACGTCAAAGTCAAACCGCCACCACCAATTACTTAATTACCCGACAATGTACCCTAAACTCTACCTCCCACTCTTGCCATGGCTGAAGACAAAATCCTTCACAGCCCACAATTCCCAGGCGCGCTGCTGTGCATGAAAATACACACATATTTAGATGAGCGACAGAGGAAAATATCGAGATATTTAGCGGGGTGTCAGAGGTAAATACATGGCTATTTTTTAAATGTCAGAACGGGGGGAAAAGGGTCTTATCTCCTGAGTCGGCTCCTCCGAGACTGGCTCCTGGCGCGTGGCATTGAGTGTTTGAGTTGGCACATGCATGTACCTAAACGTCTTCATCGTTTTCTACCCCGTCTTTTTCTGTCCGTCTCTCTGTCTGTTGTCTGTCTGGCTCTGGCTAAGTTCGGAAAGACAGGGGTTCTTTAAGTGAGCGAAGTTTGCTCAGTGAACGGCCCTGTTCTGTTGTTCAAGGGACAAGTCGTGAGCACGAGTTGTTATCATTGGGAAATTAGATTGTTTGAGTGTTGAGTAAGCTGACAGAATAAAATGGTGATTTTGGTACTCCCTCTCTCATTCTCTCGTTCGCGCTCTCTCTCTCCCTCTCTCTCTCTCTCTCTCTCTCTCTCTCTCTCTCTCTCTCTCTCTCTCTCTCTCTCTCTCTCTCTCTCTCTCTCTCTTTTTCTCTTTTTTTCTCTCCCCCCTCCCTCCCTCTCTCTCTCTCTCACTCACTCACTCTCTCTCTCACTCACTCTCTCTCTCACTCTCTCTCTCTCTCTCACACACTCACTCTCTCTCTGTCTCTCTTTATAGTAACCTGTCAGTTTGGGTTAAGTTTAAAGTAAACAGAACATATACAAGAGAAACGTACACATAAGTAGACATTGTTCACACTGCGTGTATCTTACACAAACTAGCGGGTTAGGGGGAAGAATTTACCCGATGCTCCCCAGCATGTCGTAAGAGGCAACTAACGGATTCTGTTTCTCCTTTTACCCTTGTTAAGTGTTTCTTGTATAGAATATAGTCAATGTTTGTAAAGATTTTAGTCAAGCAGTATGTAAGAAATGTTAAGTCCTTTGTACTGGAAACTTGCATTCTCCCAGTAAGGTAATATATTGTACTACGTTGCAAGCCCCTGGAGCAATTTTTTGATTAGTGCTTTTGTGAACAAGAAACAATTAACAAGTGGCTCTATCCCATCCCCCCCCCTTTTTCACCGTCGCGATATAACCTTGAACGGTTGAAAACGACGTTAAACACCAAATAAAGAAAAGAAGAAACAAACTAGCAGTTATACAAACAAGCAAACAAACACACAAAACAAACAAAACAAAGAAAAACACAACTCGCACGAGGGAGTTTTTTTGCAGAGTGATGAGCTGGAGAACCGACCACAAAACACAGGTATTTTTGCCCACCTGTTGGAAGTCAGCCTGTTCCGCACTCCTTCGGGAGGTTTCAGCAATTTCGTTTGTCTGCTGGGTTTGTGGTTGGGGCTGGATATTAGAGAAACAAGAAGGCTTGTTTCAGCGGATGTGGTGTCTTAGTTGTATTGGCCATACAGTGACTGAATAGTTGTTGCAGTCACGGGCTTGTCTTATGTAGTTATACATTGGAATCATTGCTGGAAACAAGGGGGACAGTCTAAGTGGTAATATATAGCAGTCGTCACGAGAAGACTGTATACTCTGTGTGGTTGTCCGGGCGCAAAAAACAACACACAAACAAACAAACAAACAAACAAACAAACAAACAAACAAACAAACAAAACAACAACATTGACAAGTTGGCAGCTAATGAATTTGCATTTTCAACTTTAGCATTGTTTATTGTCCTTGACCGTTAGTTCACTTTTCATCAGCCGTTTTGTTTCTCTTGATTCTGCGATCATATGGATTTAGACTTTTTTGTTATGAATTTCTGCTTCACAACATACTAGTTCCACTGAGACACAATTTATGTTCAGTGATATTAGCAACAGTTTTGTTTCTTTTAAAATGTAAGATTTTTTTTGCATTGCAATGTTGATTATGAGTTTGTGTTTCACAACACAATGATATCTCTGAGACACATTTTCTCTGTAACCACATTATCGGCACAGTGCTTTCACAACATGCGGCAGGTATTTGCTCTTTTACCTGGAGCGTTTCTCACCTTATCCAAGACAGGCCTCCCTTTATACCTGTGTACTGTCTTACCCCTTAATCTCTTGTAGCCATCACCTGTTGAAGATCGTGCTTCTATAGGGTCTCTGTCTACATCAGCATTCTCTATACCTGTATTAAATGTGTGTCCCATTTTACCTGAGTAAAGATGTAAAGCACCTTTCATGATATTCTATCAAGCGTCAAGGATTTAGTTCCTGAAATTTCCCTTTTTGTACTCTTTTTGTGCAAAAGAAGGTGATTCCGCCCTGCCCCGTTTCGTCTTCTCAACGGGTAAAATATATCCCCATCTGGCGTTTTCTTGTCACCTGTCAAAAACAGGTTTTTTGTCAGCTTCGGCTCTTTTACGGGACGAGTAATCGTTTTCTCTGCTCCGTTTTGCCCTCCTTGCTATCGTCTTCTCTGCTCCGTTTTGCCCTCCTCGCTATCGTCTTCTCTGGTCCGTTTTGCCCTCCTTGCTATCGTCTTCTCTGCTCCGTTTTGCCCTCCTTGCTATCGTCTTCTCTGGTCCGTTTTGCCCTCCTTGCTATCGTCTTCTCTGCTCCGTTTTGCCCTCCTTGCTATTGTCTTCTCTGCTCCGTTTTGCCCTCTGCTATCGTCTTCTCTTACTTTGAACTGTCCAACTTTATTTTCCATTGAGCTACCGCCTTGGTATCTTCTTG
The DNA here is from genome assembly GCF_037325665.1 of Littorina saxatilis. Lineage (NCBI taxonomy): Eukaryota > Metazoa > Mollusca > Gastropoda > Littorinimorpha > Littorinidae > Littorina > Littorina saxatilis. Next base: position 54,734,151 of record NC_090248.1, on the reverse strand, counting down.
CCTCCCGCCTCAAAATACTCTCTCTCTCTCTTCTCTCTCTCTCTCTTCTCTCTCTCTCTCTCTCTGTCTTTTTCTCTCTCTCTCCATCTCTATTTTTCTTTCCCCTCCTCTCTCTCGTCTATCTCTCTCCCTCCTTCCACCCTCTTTCTCTCTCTATCTCCCCCTCTCTCTCCAGTGCTCTCTCTCTCCCCGGCCCCGCTCTCTCTCTCCCTCTCTCTCTCTCTCTCTCTCTGCCTCTCTATCTCGAATACCTGTAGTTTTGTCCGAATCTCACCTCTTCCGAATGCTGTTCACTTGAGAGCCTTCACTCGCCACCCAACTTGTAACTTCCACCTGTCCGTCCGCGCACCTAAATATCTCGACTTTCTTAAATCTCCTCCCACTTTCACTCCTGGTACGTTACCTACAAGTGTATTTGCACCGTTCTCCTTTTGTATTAAAGTCCAGTTCTGTCCAGCTCAGTTTTGCTCAGGTCTCTCGGTGTGCCCCTTCCCACTTCCCTCCAACCCCCTCCGTCTCCCTTACCTACCCTCTGACTACCTGTACCGTCGAACCTCCACTGACTACCACCTCTTGATAACGACCGCCTGCCCTTCACGTCCACCTTCAAAAAAACACCGACGCAGTTGTGTCCAGTATAGTTTACCTTTCGATAACGACCGCCTGTCTTTAAGGTTCACTTTTAGATGGTCCCTTGAGTGGTCGTTATAGGCAGGTACGACGATAGTTTCGTCAAAATCTCACCTCTACCAATTCCTCTCTTCTCCAAGATCTTGACTCTGCGCACCACTTGTAACGTCTACTTGTTCTTCCGTGCACCTGAATCTTGACTATCTGGACTGTTCTTCGACTTTCACTTCCTCGTGAGTTCCCACTTGATGTACACTGCCCCCAGTAACCCCCACCCCTCTTGCTCACCTGTCATCAGTACATGTATTACCTTTCATTCAGAGTTTCTGAACCTTGCACTGTATTGCAGGCTGAGCGAGAAGGGTTAAGAAAGGTAGACTAATGATTCCATCGATGGGACAACATTGTAATGAATATGAAAATAAAAATGTCCAACTGTTTCAAAACATTTGCGTCGCTTGCTTCCAGAAGCAGTGCGCATGGTGGGTGTAAATTGTCAGTTGTGCACGTGGAGGTCATTATTACGCTCCAACTCAGATTTTCGTACTCGGTTCTAATGTGGGGCTTTAACTTTGAGTAGCTGTAGTTATGTTGGAATCTCACCTCTACCAAAATTGTCTTTTAACTTCTTTTTTGTTGCTCACTATACCCTCCTTCTTCTCTTCACTCTAACTTTGAGTATCTGGAGTTTTGATCGAATCTCACGTCCACTGAAAAACCTCTCTACCTGTCATGTACACCATCTTTCCCTCCCCCTCTCCAACCCTCGACGCTCCCTCCGACCACTTCCGCCTACGCCTCTTGTAAGTTTCACCTGTCCAGACACATCTCTCTGGAAGTCATTAACGGTTCGTCCGTTCACCTTCTCTCCTCTCGATCCCTTGTCTTTCACTCGCTCTGTTGAACTTTTCATGATACCCTGTGTCCGATGGCTGTGATGCCTTTAGTGTATCGGGAAGGCATCAGTGTTGCTATCTCACACCTTTCTTTTTGTCTTTCTCTCTGTCTCTGGTATCTCGCTCTCGTTTAGTTTGTGTGCCCGTCTGTCTGTCCTCTCTCTCTCTCTCTCTCTCTCTCTCTCTCTCTCTCTCTCTCTCTCTCTGTCTCTCTCTCTCTCACTCTTTTCCACTCCCTTTGGCTTCCACCGCCCCCATTATTTTCCTCTTCCTGTCCCTCTCTTTCTGTCATCTCTCTCCCTCTCTCCCCTTCTCTCTCTCCACTTCTCTCTCTCCCCTTCTCTCTCTCTGTCATCTCTCTCCCTCTCTCCCCTTCTCTCTCTCCCCTTCTCTCTCTCTGTCATCTCTCTCCCTCTCTCGCGCCTCTCTCTCCCCTTCTCTCTCTCTGTCATCTCTCTCCCTCTCTCCCCTTCTCTCTCTCCACTTCTCTCTCTCCCCTTCTCTCTCTCTGTCATCTCTCTCCCTCTCTCCCCTTCTCTCTCTCCCCTTCTCTCTCTCTGTCATCTCTCTCCCTCTCTCGCGCATCTCTCTCCCCTTCTCTCTCTCTGTCATCTCTCTCCCTCTCTCGCGCATCTCTCTCCCCTTCTCTCTCTCTCTTCCTCTTTCTCCGACCCTCTCTCTCTCTTTTTGTCTCTTTCCCTCTATTCACTCATCTGTGTGTGTGTGTGTGTGTGTGTGTGTGTGTGTGTTTGTGTTTGTGTGTGTGTGTGTGTGTCTGTCTGTCTGTCTGTCAACCTGTCTGTCTGTCTGTCTGTCTGTCTATATATCTCTCTCTCTCTCTCTCTCTCTCTCTCTCTCTCTCTCTCTCTCTCTCTCTCTCTCTCTCTCTCTCAATCTACCTTCCCACCCCCTATCCGTCTTTCTCCCCAGCTCTCCTTTCTCTGTCTTTTTACAACCTCAGTCTCTCTCTCCCCCCGTTCTCCGCCTTTCTACGCCCCCTCTCCCTCTATCTCCCCCCCCCCCCGTCTTTTCTCTCTCTCTCTCTCTCTCTCTCTCTCTCTCTCTCTCTCTCTCTCTCTCCTTGTAAAATAAAGTTCAATTCAATTCAATTCTCTCTCTCTCTCTTTCTCTCTCTCGCTCTCTCTCCTTCTCTCTCTCTCTCTCTCTCTCTCTCTCTCTCTCTCTCTCTCTCTCTCTCTCTCTCTCTCTCTCTCTCTCTCTCTGGTGCCCTGTGACGAAGCCCTGTTATGCCCGGTGTATCAGGAAGACATTAGTGTTGCTATCTCTCACCTTTTCTTCCTCCTCGGTCCGCTGAGCTGCTTTTGATACACCCGACCAGGTAGCCACCATGTGCTTGTGTGTATCCTGGAAATATCAGCGCCCCCGCTTTCATTCACCTTTCTGTCTGTTTCTCTCTCGCTCATCAGATTGTTGATGTGCGTTTGATGTGCTCGTCGAAAGTCTCTTCTTTGTGGGGTGCGCTCGTTTCCATTTTTTTTTGCCCGGTTTTCGGCATTCTTGGGATGTCTTCGTGTTGGACTTATCTCGGGAAAATCAGCCTGACCTCCTGGTTTCATTCTGTGTCTGTCTCACAGGTTCTTTACTCATATGCACCGTTGGCTGTTTTTGTGTGCCTGTATATGTCTGTTTTTCTCTTTCAATTTCCTCCTCCCTCTGTCTTTGTCTTTCTTTGTCCAGAGAGCATCTATGCTTTGTCTTCTATCTTGCCGTGATGGTCCATTGAAAGCGCGCGTTGTCTCAGATCCAAAACTTTGTCTTGATAAAACATCAACCCACAAACAAACAGAAAACAAACAAACGAAAGAAACCAGCAAAATTGTCTCTTTTTGATTGTCTCTGGAAACTTCGTCTTTGTTCGATTATCTCAGTTCTCCATCCGCCCCATTATTCAGTCGTCTCTGCCATCGCCCACTCTCTCTCAGTGGTGAAGAGATCTGTATAACAATGTATTCTGTCTAGTCGCGATAACATACTGTGGCTTCGTCAACACTGAGTCCAAAGTGGTTTTTGTCCGGTCTGTTTCTTGATGAGTTATCGACGTATTGCTAAACGTGGGTTAAGAAATAAATCTCATGGAATTGGAATTACGCGGGACGCTGTATTTTGTTTCCATCCTGTAGTGTATTTGTCCTTCGCATCGCCAACGATGAGTGAGAGGTCTTGGCTCGCCTTGCCTTGATTGAGATCTCCGCTGATGACAAGGGCTACTGGTTTGGATTATGTAAATCTGTGCGCTTCCCCGCATTCATTTCCCGTGAACGAAAGAAAGAACGAACGAAAGAAAGAAAGAAAGAAAGAATCAATCAATCAATCAATCAATCAATCAATCAATCAATCAATCAATCAATCAATCAATCAATCAATCAATCAATCAATCAATCAATCAATCAATCAGACAACCAATCAACCGACCAGCCAATCAGGCAGTTAGTATGTCAGTCAGTCAGCCAGTCAATGAGCTCTTCGGACTTTTCATTGGTGAGTCAAACAACTCAGCATTCACCGAAAAAAGTACAGAGATAAAACACATTTCACTGGAACGCTGAAGAAGAACTGGAACATTTGCTTGCGTGTTTTGTGCTTGCATTGTCTATATCTGTCGATTGCAAATATGTAGTTGATTTAAATTTCATTGAAAACAACAGCACTTTTTTGTCGTATGATAAGAACACACTTTTTGCGTGTCATGTTTTCCCCCAAAAGGCATTTATAGATATGTCAATCATATAGCAAAGATGAAAGGACAACAACTGTCATAATATAATATTTTGTTGGCAGCAATTCAATAGCAATGTTTTGTTTTGAAAAGTCGTGTGCAACAGCAAAGTGTTTATACTCTATAAAGGAATTTAATTTGGATAATTCTTTTGTTACTTTTTTTCTGTTAAAGGGCTCCTTGAAAGTAAGAACTGTACTGCCTTCATTTTCAGGAGAGCATCTGAAGTTCAGGGTCATCAGTTCGAACCACAACGTCTCCCAGAAAAAAAATGTGTCGTTCGAATTCATAACATTAACATTTACTTTTTGCTGCTCACGCACGTAGTATTAGCAAAATCCAGGGACAATGTTTTCACCTTACAATGTTATAAGGTGAAAACATTGTCTTTGAAAATATCAACCCTATGTCTTGCGTCAGCTCCAATTTTGTCGCGTTGTTTGCAGTTTTTGGTTTCACTGAGAATGTCAAGTGCTGAGGTAGGATAAAAGTTTCTTGAGAATGGCTTTTTGGGAGTTTTGCAACAGCAAGATTGTTCAGAGAAAGGTTTACTAGTTTAATAGCTTGCAGACGCTATCAATGTGCTGTTAGTGAGGCTGAGTTGTGGCGGCATTGCTTGAATTATTCATCACCAACCTTAGTTGCATTACAAATTCGATCTGTTAGGTGCAATGTGGTTTACTAGGATCACTTTGTGTAATCGACTCCTCTATGATAAGAAATGAGATACTGCTCCGTTTGTGCTCTCTGATAGACAACCCTGACAAGCCGAGAAAACGATCTTGCAAAGTTAATGTGTTTTTGTAATTTTATCAATTTTGGTTTTGTTTCTTTTACTCTCTTCTTAGCTCTCTCCACCACTCCTCCCCTCTCTCTCTCTCCCTCTTTCTCTCTCTCCCTCTTTCTCTCTTTCCTCCCTCCCTCCCTCTCCTCCCTCCCTCTCCTCCCTCCCTCTCCCTCTCTCCTCTCATTTTCTCCCTCGGTCTCTGTCTTAGTCTCTGTCTCACGCCCATTTGAACCTGTTTGAAGGCATACGTGCTTGTGGCTGGACGCTGGAATTCCGCAAGGGCGCAAGAAGCTATAGGTATAAAGCAAGCAAAATTAGTGCCACCATTTCTTTGTTTGTTTGTTTGTTTGTTTGTTAAAAAATCAGGTAGAGTTTTGACACACTTTATGCACTCATGATAGAGGTATCACTCGGTTCTTTGCCAATGCGGACCTATAGATTGGCTGTACAAACTTGCTTTAAAAAGACAACGAGGCTTTGACAGCGTAATAAGACCTTTAACCAGAATCAATGTCATCAGACAAATTGCATATCGTATCTCATTAATAGTGCATCCTGTAAATGTGACCAAGAACATACCTCTTGAACTTCCCTACACCGACCACAGTGATCAGATCCTCGAAGAATCCCGTTGATTCAGGCGAATATCCACCTTGAGGGCTATCGGGTGCAGGTAATAAAGTGTCATTAGGGGTGTCGGGGTGGTACCCGTTCAACCTTTACCTGGGAGGCAGGGGGATCACTTTCAGGTAAACGCCGATCAGTGGGCGGATAGGACGGGTTGGTTTTCAGGCTACTGGGGTCGGGGCTACTTATCTGGTTTAATAAGGCCAACAAAAAAAAATTGTCTGTTTAGGGTAACCCGACCGACCCTAGTTTTTTCGCGCGACCCTAGACTTTTTTTTGGCATTTGGGATAAAAAATAAAAAAAATCTTGTTTTTTTGGCAAAATAACGTAAAAATATGGTTTTTTTGAAAAAAAAAAAAGAAAAAAAAACCAATCCCTACCTACCGACCCTACTTTTTTTGGTCATGTTACCCTAAACAGACAATTTTTTTTGTTTGGCCTAAGAAGCTCTGTTTGCTTGCACTGAGGTACTGCCTGTGAATGGAATTGTCCCGTGATGGTTTGCATCTCAATTTTGTCTTCGTTTCTGGAGAAAAACATTGGTCTGGTGTGCAAGGTGTTATGAATTAAACCAATAAGAAATGACGTTTTGGCCTGCATGTTGGCTTGACTTGCGTTGATGAGTTTCGAAAATGGTCAACACGCACTGCATAGATTGGACGTAGTTGCTTACTAGTTACGGATCTATGTCGGTCCGACTTAATTTAGTCTTTGGGTCACCCAACGAGGTTTTTTTTAAAGCACTATTCAACTGGACTTCGTGTAGAGCGAAGTGGCCTCCATATTGGAAGTGAGTGTATAAGATGGCATTAAGTCGCACAGGTCAACCATAATTTGTAAGAGCCACAGACATGCAAAGTGGGCACTGAGCAGCAGATTAACTGTGGTAATGAGATGCAATCAGGTGCAGACTACTTCGATTAACGTCCTCACTGGTATGAAGGAATTGTCACCAGCTACGTTTTGCAAGCAAAGACTCGTCAGTCAACGCCAACACAAATGTTTATATCGCATATACATGCCACCCTGTATTTCCTTAATAAAACCTTGTTTAAACCAGTCAACGCCATAGGTGACTCAGACCCTGACCATCAGTAACCAATGCATGCAGCAACTACACAACGACACAGTGGGAATATGACTTCTTGTCAGAAACAGCATGGGCAGTGTTCAGTGTCATTCAAACTAACTTGTCAGAAACAGCATGGGCAGTGTTCAGTGTAATTCAAACTAACTTGTCAGAAACAGCATGGGCAGTGTTCAGTGTAATTCAAACTAAAATCGTAATCGAGAAACCCACCATTTTATTTAAAGCCGAAGACGCACATGCTGACTCAGACCCTGCGGACCACGTGACTCTGGGAACAGGAAGACACTGAGTGCCGTGCATTATGGGGTCGCTTTCACAACGCCGTCGTAAGCCATCTCAGGCGCTCCATCCCAAATGCCACTAATAGGTGACCAAACAGCTCACACCTTAGCTTTCGGCTTAGTGGAGGGTTCACCCCAATCCCAGCCCTGCAGAGGGTAAGAGGGGAGAGAGATATATATTAAGAGAGAGAGAGAGAGAGAGAGAGAGAGAGAGAGAGAGAGAGAGAGAGAGAGAGAGTGAGAGTGAGAGAGAGAGAGAGAGAGAGAGAGAGAGAGAGAGAGAGAGAGAGAGAGAGAGAGAGAGAGAGAGAGAGAGAGAGAGAGAGAGAGTGAGAGAGAGAGTGAGAGTCTTAACGACCCTTGTCAGAGGGCCGTGTGATGATCGTCTGCGTAATTGGCTAGGAGGTGTGAAGCCTGGACACGTTCACGTTTTCCGTGTTGTCTCTCTCTCCGGCTGCATCTTTAACCAACAAATATCTTAAGCCTTGTGAAACCTTACTTGATCACAGTCCGATGTTATTTGTCTATTCTTCTTAAGACAAAGGGATGCAGAGATAAAAGTGTACTTTAGACAATCTCTTTTTTTTCAAGCCCAACAGATAGGGCCTAAAGGGTAGTATTTCATTAGAGTACGCGTGTTATCGTTTTCTTCAATCTTAATCGTTTTTTTAAGACAAAGGGTCGTACAGAAATGAGTATATTCAAGTCTCATAAGGTTATTCACCCGATCTTTTTGGCTTGAACTAGAAGAGGCTCGATACGATTTGAAATGAGTTGAATATTTTGTTAACCTTGTTCGTTATTGCTGTGTTTTTTATCTTCATGTTTTAAAATTATCTCCACAACTTATAAAGTATACTTTTACACTAGAATTATGTTTAAACAAATCAAGTATGTATGTTTAATATTATTCTTATGAAGTTTTTTTACAACTATTTAGAATAGAACAGTTTGTTTTGAATGTCAATCACTGGGAGCAGTCAGAAGAGTAAGAATTCTGTTTTGTTCTCACTATCATTTGCTTATGAAGATCATGATGTTGTTCCATTGCTTAGTCAGTCCTAGAAATAATGTCCTAGACTGTTATCAGTATTTTTGCCCTCTTTCATTACGATGCTATGGTATTTCTGTGGGTCTCCACATGTGTTTGTTTATAAGGCGGAAGTGACCTCCCCTTGTACACAATAGGCCCTCAGATGAAGCCTACGGACAGACTAGAATAGAACATGCACATAACACAGAAGGTCTGCACAGCACACTCACACACAGCAATACAGCACACCGTCTTGTACCTCCTTCTGCCCTGCCGAAGTCGGGGTATCCTTTTTAATCCACCGAACATTAATATCCACAGCCATGTGTGTCTCCTGCCTCCGAACACACACGCCACAGAGCTCGACTCGATGTGCGCAGTTTCGTATAAAAATTATTTTCCAAATTTCCCCACTGTGTTTTATAAAATAATCATATTATGAAAGCACATACATTCTTATCTTAGTTATTATGTATTCATTGTTAGCAAACATCGGCATTATTCATGTTTTACTTTAAACGCAATCATTGTTATTTATAGATCACAGGCACTTGATGTAAGTAGGTCACACACGTGTAAATGTTGTGCCCAGTCCTTGTTTTTGTTTCTGTTATTATTTTAGTTAGCAGGTCTAGTTGAGCACGTATTAAGTATCATGTACCCACTACTAGTCATTGTGCATTTTAGTTAATGGACTGATGATGTCATTTGTATGGAGTCGACGCACGTGCGAGGATATGTATGTGTGGGAGGGGGGGGGGGGGGGCGCGGGAGATGGAAGCTTGCTGTATGTTATGTAATGTATATATTGTGTGTGATACGTGGAAATGTGATACTATTTATTTGCATGTATGATACAGGTACAAATGTGATAATTGTAGGCTTATACTAGTGATTACTGTGTGTGATACATGAAATGTGATATGAATGCTGTTTTTATATGTTATACTCTTATTTTCTCCCAAGCGCAAGACAAATTCTTCTATGAAAATTGAAGCCAATAAAATTTGAGTTGAGTTGAGTTGAGTTGAGTGTTCTCTACGAAAGACGAAGTAGGGTAGAGATACATGCTAGAGTTAGTGAACTTTGATGTTAAATGTGCATGTCGGTGAGTAGTCTCTGCCTGCCTGGATCGAAAGCAATCTCTTTCCTTTTAAAACGGACTATAAAGACCATAATAAGTAATGAGGCCAGTCTTAAAGAGACCATCCTTCTAGTGTAAAGGATCATATAAACCACCACGTGCCAGGCTATGCTTGTGCAAAGGATCGCAGCATCCTTCCACTTGGACATATACCAAAAATCCACAGCCTGGCTGCCTTGTGGACATTCTTTGTTCAAGTAGTTTTGCAGATTGATATCATATTGGTGTTATTTAGCTGCGAAAAAATAAAATAAAAATAAAACACGCAAAACACCCACACACTGCCGCTCTGCACCTAAGCTGTCAAGCTGTAGATTGTTCCTATTCATGTCTGAGTGGAAAGATACCCGTATGAAACGGTAGCGGACGGATTTATGATGATTTGCAAGGTGCTTCGTCGGGAAGAGGTGGGCGCCGATTGTGTTGGTGTGGTATCTTCGCGATATAACCTTGAATGGTTGAAAACGACGTTAAACACCAAATAAAGAAAGAAAGGAAGAAAGGTATCTTCAAGTAGGGATCCCTCAATCCTCCAATTTCTGCAAGCCATGATGTCTCTTTCTCTTTTCCCTTTCGCATCCTTCAACCGCTATGTTGCTCCTCCTCTTCAGTTTGAGGGATCACGTCTTGCCTTTTTGCTCCCGATCCAGTTAATTACAGGTGCTCTGAAGTGCAGACAGGTGCAAATTTGCCTCCAAGCGCTGCCCTATCGGGACACCTTGTGAAGTCAGCGAGATAAGTGTTATTGAGTTATTCGCATCCCTCTGGATTGGCAGCGAGATAGGTATCATTGCAAACATCTATACCTGCAGTGTCAATCAGTGCGGCTTCTTTTGATGTGTATGTGTAGTCCCTGTGCACAGGTGCGTCTGTGTTGGTACACTGCGTGGCGTTCTGGAGTTTGGGCTTCTGGTGGAGTGTGTAAAACAGTCAAAGCATGTCTGTATTACAAAATGTAAAAAAAACCCACCCAGAAGACGGGATCTTTTGGTCAATAATGTGCTCCTACGGGAAACACATGAGTTACACAGAGGGAGATTTGAGTACAAGAAGAACAAACACAGAGACGGGGGGGGGGGGGGGGGGGGGAGAGAGAGAGAGAGAGAGAGAGAGAGAGAGAGAGATGGAGAGATAGATGGAGAGATAGATGGAGAGATGGAGAGAGAGTGAATGAGAGAAAGAGAGATGGAGAGAGAGAGAGATGGAGAGATAGATGGAGAGACGGAGAGATGGAGAGAGAGATAGAGAGAGTGAATGAGAGAAAGAGAGATGGAGAGAGAGAGAGATAGATGGAGAGATAGATGGAGAGAGAGAGAGTGAATGAGAGAAAGAGAGATGGAGAGAGAGAGAGAAAGAGAGATGGAGAGAGAGAGAGAGAGAGAGAGAGAGAGAGAGAGAGAGAGAGTGAGAGAGAGAGAATGAGAGAGAGAGGAGAGAGAGGTGAGAGAGAGAGAGAGAGGTGAGAGAGAGAGAGAGAGAGAGAGAGAGAGAGAGAGATGGAGAGAGAGAGAGAGAGAGAGAGAGAGAGAGAGAGAGAGAGGGCATCAACTTAAGACTAAATATGGTAAATGATGATCACTGCATGATGTCATGATGTCTAGAACTACATGTATCATGTGATAGCTCTACAGTTCCTTTTCATCTCATTGTCTTTTCTTGTCGTGTGTGTGTCACGTGCTACAACCGCACGAGGAAGATCTTGCACTGTGAGTGGCCCCAAGTGGATGAACATTAACCAAGGAATGCAGCCGCCAAGTGACCACTTCCTCACCTCGAGGGTCTCTGGCGCATTTTGCTTCTTTTTCTTTGGGCCTCTCTCCGTCTCTCTCACTTTCTCTCACTCTCTCTCTCACTCTCTCTCTCACTCTCTCTCTCTCCATCTCTCTTTCTCTCTCTCTCCATCTCTCTCTCTCTCTCCATCTCTCTTTCTCTCTCTCACTCTCTCTCTCACTCTCTCTCTCTTTCTCTCTTTCTCTCTCTCAGTCTCTCTCTCACTCTCTCTCTCCATCTCTCTCTCCATCTCTCTCTCTCTCCATCTCTCTTTCTCTCTCTCACTTTCTCTCTCTCACTCTCTTTCTCTCACTCTCTCTCTCACTCTCTCTCTCACTCTCTCTCTCTCCATCTCTCTCTCTCTCTATCTCTCTTTCTCTCATTCTCTCTCTCTCACTCTCTCTCTCACTCTCTCTCACTCTCTCTCTCACTCTCTCTCTCTCACTCTCTCTCTCCATCTCTCTCTCTCTCTCTCTCCATCTCGCTCTCTCTTTGTCTGTCTCTGTCTCTCACACACTCTCTCTGTGTCTGCCGCTGTCTCTATCTGTCTCTCTGTCTTCGCTCCTCCTCTCCCCTCCTCCCCTCCCCTCCCCCTCTCTCACTCTCTCTCTCTCTCTCTTTCACTCTCTCTTTCTCTCTCTCTTTTTCTATGTCTGTCCCTCTCTGTTCATATCTCTGTCACTTTCTCTGTCTGTCTGTTTCTGACTCTCTCTGCATCTCTTTATTTCTTTCGTTTTCTTTCCCTCTCTCTCTCTTTCTCTGTTTATATCTGTCCCGCAGTAGTCTCACCATCTCTCGCCGTCTGTCCCTCTCTCTGTTCGTGTGTCTCTCTGTCTGTCTCTATCCATCTCAAACACCATATCTCTTTCTTTCCCTCTTTGTCTCTGCAGTCTGTCTTTATCTGTCCGCCTGTCTGTCTGTCTGTCTGCGTGGCTCTCACTTCCCCCTCTCTCTCCCTTCCTCCTCTCCATCTCTCTTTCTCTCCCCAACCCATCCATCCCCTCTCTCTCTCCCTCTTTCTTTCTTTGCCGAGAACGCACGTGCGCTCATGAATGACGAGGAAACAATGCGAACTGTGAATGACGCCTGTCTGGCGAATGACCACTGCGTCACTTGGAAGCCTTTCACGAGGTACTTTTGCGATCGAGCGACGATTGACGATCATGTCTGGACAGATTGTTAGGAGACACGAATCATATACTTTATAGCGAGAAATTTGCCGCATCCCTCAATTCCCCTCTACTATTGTATTTCAGGAGGTGGAATTAGTTGCTTAGCTTTTAACTTACAATACACGTTGCTGTTATAATAAGCACTTACACCAGGTGTCTATATGTATCTTAATTATTAACCATTCAAAAATATGTCAGTGTTGAAGAGAGAGAGAGAGAGAGAGAGAGAGAGAGAGAGAGAGAGAGAGAGAGAGAGAGAGAGAGAGAGAGAGAGAGAGAGAGACAATTGTAACAATTACAGACCACTTCAACTGTTTTCCATTGCTTGCGATAACAATGCGCATGCAACGAGCAAGAACACAAAAACAGTTTTTCATCGCAGAAATAAAGCAGAAGAACTGCAAAAACAACATACTGCCTCTTCTCGCGATACACAACATTCTTGGCCGCAACCTCTGCACAAATATAAGGAAAAGAAATACAGAAGATACCGGAAGTGTGGAACAATAGCGAGGAATTTTCCCGTTACAAGTGTTCCCAGGTTCCCTTGCGAGTAAAGACGAAATGCCTCGGTTGTCCAGTGGAATTGCTCGTTAGAAGATGATTATCCAATGGCCGAGGTGCTTTGTTAGAACATGACAGGTTATTTCCTCATCCGTTTTTGTGGGTGATTGTCTTGTCACTATGTCAATGTAGGATGCACCCTCACACGTCCCTGCTCTGATACACGGAACGACGAAGACATATATATCTATTCGCACCTGTTCATATCACGCACGCACACACACACACATACACGTACACATACGCACGCACAATCGCATGCACGCACACACGCACACGCACACACACACACGCACACACACACGATCGCACAATCGCACGATCGCACAATCGCACTCACACACATTCACACACACACACACGCATGAACGCGTGCTTGCTCGATGATCGCAATTTAAAATCGATAGCCTTTTACGGTAAATCAGTCGCAATTACACATCCTCATTCTGAGAAATAAAACCAAGAAACCAAATCTTTACAACGAAGCTCAATTCCGCAGCACAGTGACATTTTCTGCCACGTTGTGCATTTTTGACCTTTTAGAAGCCTCGATCGAGAAGGATGCCAAAGGGATGACCTCCCTTGTCGATTCCAACAAGAGCAGGGAGTGATCACCCCTGTTTTTGATCAAGGTAAACAGAAGGGTGGGTGTGAGGGTGAAATGGGAGGCGGAGGAGGTAAACAAGGCAGGGGGTGCTCAGGCGTGCACGTGGCTGGAACATTACCTTTCATGCCAGTTTTGGCCCGGCGGATGAATATTTGATGAAAAGTGTCCGGCAAAGCGCGCAGTCATGCGGAAGGTGGACAGGCCGCTAGCTGTGTGTGTGATGACACGGAATCTGATGACTGGTAGTGCTGGCGTTTTAGTGCAGGTCAAAAACGATGGTCGGCAGTGCTGGAGTGCACATGGAGTGGAGTGGACACTAGCAAATTCTATGATACAGAAAACTCCGCCGTCGCCCCATCAAATGTTAAAGGTACGGTTGACACCCCCCCCCCCCCACCCCTAAATCGTGCTTTTTCGCAAGGGGGTTACCTGGGTTACACTGCTTGCGTTAACAGCCCCTTTTACACGGTTGACGGAGGTCCACATAGATTATAACAAATTACATGCACCAGTACAGTACACGCTTTGCGAGATATCAGAATCAGAGAGAGACAGAGAGACAGAGAGCATGGTTTGTCGAAGATCTGGGAAAGTTCACGAACCCCCGACCCTCCCAGACATCTGTCAACTAAAAATATGTGCAAGTTCTCACCAGTAGATTGTTTTATATTTGTATGACAGGCTAGCTACTTGGCCATTTTCTTCATCGCCATACTCATAGTTGTAACACACACGCACTAACTTGCACACGCCAGGGGGCGGAGAGGAAGTAGTGATTATGATAAACTTCACTTGACATTGTCACAAGGTCACGCGTAGGAGTAAAAAAATCACTTGGTTAAATAGAATGCACAGAATTGCAAGTTGAGCGGAAACCTCAGGCAGGTAAAAAACTGTTTGTAAGAAACTACGCCTACGCAAGGGTTCAAACATGAGCAATTACTTGACTTGTTGAGAAGGCAACACACAACTTAACGTTGGGCTTTTCTCGGAAACTATAAAAGTGACCGGGCTCAAATTTTATGTGAACGTGACTTCCAGTGACCTCTACACTTTGACGTCTGCTTTGGTGACCTTTGACCTTTTTCAAGGTCACAGGTATGTCTTGAAGGAAAAAATTTGAAATATCATATCTCTGAAACTATTCATCGGATTTGATTCAAACTTTATAGGATTATTCTTTACATCAAATTATTTACATCTGTATTGTGTTGTGAATAGCAATTTCTTCCTGTCCATCTGATGCCTCATATAATATTCAGAACTGCGAGAGGGTGGATGGGGGGGGGGGGGGGGGGGGTGGGGGGGGGGTGGGTGGGGGAGGGGGGGGGGTTGTTGAACAGATAACAAAACGACATTTTTTTCAGGTATAAATTATACCTGCGTTTCTAAGACTGAATTGATTGAGTCAGCGTATGCGTAAGGGGATTGGGTGGGAAAACAGGAGAGCAGAAAGGAGGAAAGAGATATGCAATTAAAGGTATCTTCCTTCTCGTGTAAACGATCGTGTCTGAAAGCACCACATTATATCTACATTGGCTTTTACACAATACAAGCATCCTTCAACTTGGACACAGCAATACAGTGTGGAGACATCCTGCTTGCTGCCGCGCGAGCCGAGAACATTTTCCTTCTTTATCTCCACTGCACTGGCTGCAAAACCCCTCCGCGCGGAGGTGTTTTCAGACACATCAGACACAGGGTGAATAATCAAAAGCATGCGGCTGCTTCCTTTGCTGGCGGTTACCTTTTGCTGAATTAGTTTAGCCGATTGACATAGATGTCAGTTAAAGACACACTCCTTCATGTGAAAGCAGTTCGGCTAACCATCGCAGATCTGACCAGGCTTTTACATAGGATAAGACTATCCCTCCACTTAGTCACATACCACACAAATAACAGCCCGTGACTGTGTGATTTATGTGTACAGTGGGATTTTCTGGATGAATTTATTTTGTAAAACCCACTAGTGGCTTTTTAAGAAATTGATTCATAAAATAAGTCCAACTCACCACATCAAGCCCGAATGTTGTTTATTCTTGGTATAATTATGTCCAAGTGAAAAAATGCTCTTACCAAAGGTAAACGTTCGGACACTCTTGTCGTGATTAACAAGATTGCCTACATAGCAAGGAAGGTACCTTTAAATGAGAGAGAGAGAAGAGAGAGAGAGAGAGAGAGAGAGAGAGAGAGAGAGAGAGAGAAAGAGAGAGAGAGAGAGAGAGAGAGCGAGAGAGAGAGAGAGAGAGAGAGAGAGAGAGCGCGCGCGCGCGCGCGTAAAGCACCACGAAAACCTGTGCAAAACTTTCCATTACATTGCGTCAGCGAGTCTTCGAATGTGTCACTGCCGTTTCAAGAACGCAGTAGACGATGACTGAATGGAATGAAAGGATAACAATTGCATACAAAAACGAGCATGGCAGATACCACATTTAAAGAAGTCATAGAAAGACACCAACTGCATGGATACAACGAAGGAGTTAAAAATAGCAATTACAAAAGACTAATGCCGCTGGCTGACGGATAACGGAATTCAAAGAAATGAATAAGGAAAAAAACCCGTCTCATTGACAGATCCCGTGTGAGTTTTGTCTATCCTTCATGAGTCATCCCTTCTCAATACCCCAGACAGATACCCCGTAAACATGGAACTCTGCGCTGTGGCTATTCATACCCCTAACTTTTTTCCCACCCAGACGATTCATACCTGTTTTTCTTACCTGAGCCGGGAGCCGATTCATACCTGTGGTTTTTACCTGAGTCAACGAGTAAACGAACCTCTCTCGCTCGCGCGCTCGTTCTATTCGTCCCCCAAACGAATGTAGCCAGCGGGGTTAAAAGTTTGTGTGACGCGTTCGCATTGACAGTCGTTCGTTTGGAAGTAATCGCCGGCTAGCCGAGACTGTACTGTGGTTTTGGGAGTGTGTGTGTTTGAGGATTGTGCTACTTCGTACTACTGTGATTTCAGTGTATACTGTGTGAGATACTGTGGGATACTCTTGTGGTTTTGTGTTTTTGTGGACCGAAGGATCATGTGTGATTTGATATGAACGTGGTATAAAAATACCTGTGGTTTTGTTGAAGATTACATGTTTTGACTGTTTTGTCTACAGTGTGGAATACTGTTGGGATACTGGTGTCTTTTTGTGGTGTTGTGGATTACCGGAGATTGGATATATACCTACCTGCTGGAGTTTTTGTTGAAGGTAAGGTGTAATTCTTTATTTGTGTGTGTTGATTAGTGTAATTGTGTTGCGATCAGTATTTCTACCAGGAAGGATGTTGTATATAAGACTGTCTGTCTGTTTGTCCGTCGGCCTGTCTTACTGTCTGTCTTTCTGTCTCTATGTTTCTCTCACTGTCTGTGTGTCTCTGACTCTGTCTGTCTGTCTGTCTGTCTGTCTGTCTGTCTGTCTGTCTGTCTGTCTCTGTTTGTCTGTCTGTCTGTCTGTCTGTCTGTCTGTCTGTCTCTCTCTCTCTCTCTCTCTCTCTCTCTCTCTCTCTCTTCCTCTCTTGGGAAGTGATATGTCCTTTTGAGAAGGACTTCTGTACATTCTTCTATTATAAACTCAACGGTGGACTTTAACTATTTCATGCACATGCTACACAACATTGACCCATTAATAAAATTTTCCCACCGTTCTGCACTCTGTCAACCCATCGTTTAGCTCACATTTAGAGGTAGGTAGCTGGCCTCGCTTAATACAACGAGAATGTATACCTTGTTCCTAAATGTCTTGCTCGCATCGCTAGCCATCTTTGAAAAACTCCGTAAAAGTCGCGGAAGCGTGCAGACATTTTATAATTTCAGATTACCCCAATAAATCCCTGACATTCAGAACGTTCAAAAACGTCACCTGAGGTCATGCACTACCCGCTGAGTTGCAGTATGGCAATTCTTGAGGAAAGATTTTTGATGTGAAAATAGTAATGTGTTTAAATGGGTTGACGCTAACCGCGGCGGCGACATGTTAGGATCATTGTGTTTACTGGCTGTTTAGTTTTAATGCAAGATAATAAGTCGGCTAAAATTATTAAAAGGGATAGCTTAAGCGTTTTTTTAATATTTTTTTTATAACTCATTCAAAAATAGAGAGGGAGAGAAAGAGAGAAAGAGAGAGCGCGCGTGCGTGTCTGTTTGTGTGTGTGTGTGTGTGTGTGTGTGTGTGTGTGTGTGTGTGTGTGTGTGTGTGTCTGTGTGTGTGTCTGTGAAAGAGAGACAAAGAAAAGAGAATAACTTATGTGTATTAAATTAAAATAAAAAATGCTTCAACTGTACTTTGTAGCTATACTAGAATTAGAGTTTTCAAAGGCTGTTTTTACTCACAGACCTTCCGACGCTCTAGCCGTGCGAACGTCTTCATTTTAACCTTGCATAAATTGTCTACCCCACGACGCCGAATGCATTGTCATGCAGATGTATCAGATGCGTATCTTGCATTGTCGGCGCGCTTGAGCTTTGGCAGTTTGAATGAAGCGGTTACATTTGTTTTGCACTGTGATTTAATCTTTATCCGGGGGGTCGCAGTCACACGCACTAGGTATTGACGAAACAAATCTGGGAGATACATATATATTCTGTGTAGGAGAATGCTTGTCTTTAGTAGGGGTGATTTTGTGGACTGGTTCTGGATTGTGGGGGTCTTGGTGAAAGATGGGGTGGGTGTGGTGATGGGAGAGAGAGAGAGAGAGAGAGAGAGAGAGAGAGAGAGAGAGAGAGAGAGAGAGAGAGACAGAGAGAAAGAGAGAGAAAGAGAGAGAGAGAGAGAAAGAGAGAGAGAGAGAGTTAGAGAGAGAGAGTTAGAGAGAGGGAGAGAGAGAAAAAGAAAGAGAGAGAGAGAGAAAGAGAGAGAGACAGAGAGAGAGAGAGAAAGACAGAGAGAGATAGAAAGAGAGAGTTAGAGAGAGAGATAGAGTTAGAGAGAGAGAGTTAGAGAGAGAGAGAGTGTGTGTGTGTGTGAGGGGGGGGGGGGGGTGGGACCGAGAGCAAGACAGACGCCTAAATGATTATTTAAAACGGTTGACTTTTAATATGCACGTAACAGTCTTCCTACCAGCATTTCGTCGTCAATTTGAGCTTGACAACAATACAGTCATATCAAAATTAGATAAAGCATATCCGCCATTCCTCGATCTTTTAATCCCTTTATTGTATCATTTCTTAGGCACTGCCACCCCCGTAAATTCTCAAGCATTATGCTCCTTTACCCACGGTCCTAAGGTTATGCACACTCGGTTTGAATGCAAACACCACAGTCAATTTTATTTTCGATCCCATTTAAATTCAGGACACTGCGAGCGCAGTATGAAAACTGGGAAAGCCCAAGATTTAAATTTGTGTTCGTGCGTGCTTTGAACTTGGAAGTCATCGAATGCATATCGCTGTGTACGATGACATTGCAATGCTATCTGACTTTTCTTTAATAAAAAATAAAAATTCCGTATTCATCCATCAACGATATAGCAGCTGTGCTTGAAGGGAAAAAAGAACAATCCCTGAATTACGTACACAGTACAAACCTTATTTTGGACAACTATACCAGTGCAGTGATGGCGCTTGTATTTTTTCAAACCGGTATGCAAACTTTAATGATGCAAACAGTCCTGAAAAAAACGGTAGGCTGGTCATTGGAACCAGTAAGAGTCCAACTCAGAGTACTGGTTTTGTTGTTTTACCAGCAAAAAAACCCGGTAGTTCAAAAATCAACCGGTAGGTCTTACCGGCAGCCATTTTTGTTCCGGTATTTTCTCATTTCAACCGGTAAAATACTGACAATTACCGGTTAACGCCAACACTGCAGTGTCGCTTTGTATTTGTTACATACCATTTAACCTTTTGTTCGAGCTCTGTTTGGATACAGAGTAGTAAAGAATAGCCTGATTCTGACTCTGGGTTAAGTGTGTGTTGTGCTCCGGTGATACATTAGTGACCGTGAGGGGAAATTCGATATAGTCTTTAGTCACGCGACGAGAAGCTGCACCGAGGGTCATAACAGCAACGATCATCTGCGTACCTGCTGAGATACCGACAAGTTGTTCGCTTGATGATTGCAAAGAAACAATTGAGGAGGGGTTGGAAAGAGAGAGAGAAAGGGGGGAGGGGGAGGGGGTACTATTGTGTTCAGTTTAGCATGCATATATACATGTCTGCTCTTCTGTCCGTGCTAAGAGAGGTTTATTCTAACGGAGAAACTGCACGAATGTCAGTTTGACTTTTAAAAGTAGACATAGACTGGATTCTGTCATCAAAATGTTAGGCGCTAGGCAACCGATATCCCTTTTTTTGTCAAACAAATTGTGTGCTGATCAAGTCTTGTGAGGTTGTTTACCGATTTTATTGAAACCATTTTTTTTTTTTAGCTATGTACACCCAAGCCTGTCTGTCTGTCTGTTTGTCTGTCTGCATGCGTTTTGTGTGGGTAAAAAACCCAGCCTTGTTCGTATTCCATATATATGTTTTACGTACTTGTAATGTTTTTTATATTACTAGCGTCTTTTTTTTTATCCTAGCTATCTGTGACCCACAGTCTCTGTCCATCGTATAGCTCCTGAATTAAACAGTATTCAGGAGAATCAGTGTCTATCGGTATGCCTGTTGTTTCGAGACATCTTGCTGTTCTGATCAAGTTACTGCCCGCTGATCAGCGGAATTGAATCAGACACCTTGTCTACCGCTCGCTGTTACTGCAAAACAAAAGACAATTGTCTTCGTCTCAAAGTAAATTAAGTTTTGTTTTGGGTTTCTTGAAGTACAGTTAATGTCGAGGACTGATAGAGAATTAAATGTAGGTGTGTGTGTGTGTGTGTGTGTGTGTGTGTGTGTGTGTGTGTGTGTGTGTGTGTGTGTGTGTGTGTGTAAGCGCGCGAGAGGGGGTAGGGTTAGAGATTGTGATTACATAACACGTGTGCGTGTGTGTGTGTATGTGTGTGTGTGTGTGTGTGTGTGTGTGTGTGTGTGTGTGTGTGTGTGTGTGTGTGTGTCTGTCTGTCTGTCTGTCTGTCGCGGGAGAGGAGGCAGAGACGGCGGATTGGTGAAATTCTGCACCAATATATTTCGGTGTAAAAGCCTAGGGCATCGAACGTAACGTTTTTCATCCCCGTAAAGTACGTTTCAAATAGGTCATAAAACGCCAATGAAACGGAAATGGATCAGGTTTCGCAAAACACATACGTGCGGTTAGCGCAGTTTCTCAGGACTGAAAAGTGCGCGTTTTTAAAACGAGTCAAGAGTTTTGACCGAAAATGAATGAATACAAGAAGCACGTGACACGCACATACCGCAATGCCCATAAGTATGTCAAATTTCATTATAAATCCCCTTTACGTTTTTCAGTGAAAAGACACATCATTGTCATAGAAGTCGGGCACCAATGATCAGAATTTAGAAGTTCTCCTCACAGCTTAAACACAAAGGGATTTCTGGCACGTCCACATTGGCGGAAGCAATGTTTAAATCTACAGAGAAAAAGAAAGTGCTTGGTATAACCCGCACTGTTGTTTTCAAGGCAGCACACAGGCAGTCCTGCATGACACTACAGAGCAGCAATACAGTGGATCGGGCTCATTATATGCAATACTTACAGAAATACCTGCACAAAGCCGGGTGCCCTGACACTTTTTGACAAAACAAAAGACAACGCTTGACATAACCTACACATTGTTGCTTACAAAGTGAGTCCTGACACTTTTGTCAGAGCAGCAATACAGTCTACAATGGATGGGGCTTATTATAAGCAATACTTACAGAAATACATGTACTTACTCAAAGCCGGGTGCCCTGACACTTTTTGACCACTTCCTGTCGAGACAGCAGTGCAAAGGTAATAGATTTGAAGTGTGTGGTTAGCATTACTTACAGACAAAACGTATACAAAGTAAGTTCTGACACTTTTCAGTTAACCCATTCTTGTAGAAACAACAGTGATCAGTGCAAAGCTATCTAGAGATGACGCTTATCATTAGCATTCCTTTTAGAAACACAGTGGACTATATAGTGCATGAGAGCTATATATAGCGATGATGCCTATATGATTAGCCTTATACTTACAGTAACGCCTACTATAAGGGGGTCCTGCCTCTTTCAACCCCCTACCTGCTGAACGACAACCCTTTCTCTGAAGCAGGTGTACGGCTGCCTGAAAGCCTAATGATCCAATGGGACGGGAGGAATCTCGGCTCCTCTCCCTCTCTCACCCTCCCTCTCTCTCTGTCTCTGAGTGTGTGCGTGTGTGTGCGTGTGCGTGTGTTTTTGTGTCTGTCTTTCTGTCTGTCGGTTTCTCTCCTCTCTCTGTTTCTGTTGTTTTTCCTGCCCTCGGTCTCTCATCGCTGTGTACGTCCGTTCGCTCTCTCTTTCTCTCTCTCTCTTTCTCTCTCTCTCTTTCTCTCTCTCTCTCTCTCTCTCTCTCTCTCTCTCTTTCTCTCTCTCTCTCTCTGTCTCTCTCTCTGTCTCTCCCTCTCTCTTTCTTTCTCTCTCGCTCTCTTTCTCTCTCTTTCTCTCTCTCTCTCGCCCTTTATCTATCTGTCTCGCTCTTTCTTTCTCACTCCCTCTCTCTCTGTCTCTCTCTCTCCCTCTTTCTCTCTCTCTTCCTCTCTTTCTCTTTCTCCCTCTCTTTCTCTCTGTCTCTCTCTCCCTTTATCTCTCTGTCTCTTTCTTTCTCTCTCTCTCCCTCTCTCTCCCTCTCTCTCTCTCCCTTTCTTTCTCACTCCCTCTCTCTCTGTCTCTCTCTCTCCCTCTTTCTCTCTATCTCCCTCTCTTTCTTTTTCTCCCTCTCTTTCTCTCTGTCTCTCTCTCCCTTTATCTCTCTGTCTCTTTCTTTCTCTCTCTCTCCTTTTATCTCCCTCTCTCGCGCGCTCTCACTCTCTCTCTCTCCCCCTCCCTCTCTCTCCCCCTCCCTCTCTCTCTCTCTTATGTGTTGTATAAAGGACAGGTTGGAAGAATAGGCTTTGCCTAAAACCTTTATCCTTTTGTAATAAAGTTCTGAGTCTGAGTCTGAGTCTCTCCCTCCCACCCAGCCCACCTTTGCGCCAGCCTCCCTCTGTCAGTCCTTATGGCACCTCTGATTACAGACTGCGGGCAGCATCACGCCTCTCCACATAATGAGCCCGTGTCAGATCCTCGCTACACTGACTGATGATGATGGTAGTCGTTCTGGTTCGCAGTCTTTCCCCGCGGAACGTTGGTTACACCATACACCAGAACCCCCCTTTTAAGACCCTGTTTTCTTAGATTTTCTGTTCATAACTTCTGTAAATTTACCTCCATTGTAAGACTCCCTACTTTTTAAAACCTGATTTGTTTTAGATTTGTGGAGGTCTTAAGAGGGGAGTTTGACTGTACATTGAAGTATTCTCCACTGTATGGCGGCGAGGGGTCTGGGTTGGCAAGGGTGAGACATAGTGAATGTGACTACAACCTTTCTTTCTTTCTTTATTTGGTGTTTAACGTCGTTTTCAACCACGAAGGTTATATCGCGACGGGGGAAGGGGGTAGATGGGATAGAGCCACTTGTCAATTGTTTCTTGTTCACAAAAGCACTAATCAAAAATTTGCTCCAGGGGCTTGCAACGTAGTACAATATATGACCTTACTGGGAGAATGCAAGTTTCCAGTACAAAGGACTTAACATTTCTTACATACTGCTTGACTAAAATCTTTACAAAAATTGACTATATTCTATACAAGAAACACTTAACAAGGGTAAAAGAAGAAACAGAATCCGTTAGTCGCCTCTTACGACATGCTGGGGAGCATCGGGTAAATTCTTCCCCCTAACCCACGGGGGGGAACAACCTACACAAATACAATATCCGCATAGTCTCAAATTAACCGCATGAAAGTGACGTCACATACTGAAAGAAGAGCGACGAACATTTTGAAATTGTTCGCCATGTTGAAATCGCACATGCGTATATTGCTTATTATTTTTGGAACATGTCCATAAGCAGTTTGCTTGGTATCGTTCTATTGTTTTTGTGTGTGAAACGATTGTGCACAGCGAAAAGTAAATAAAACACGGTTAAACCAAAGAAGATCGACAGTTCCACTCTGTAGGACGGTGAACCTCGCACGAGCCGAAATCGGATTATTGCCACAATATCTTTGACACACCAAATTATGCTTGCTACCCTAA
Organism: Littorina saxatilis; assembly: GCF_037325665.1. Taxonomy (NCBI): domain Eukaryota; kingdom Metazoa; phylum Mollusca; class Gastropoda; order Littorinimorpha; family Littorinidae; genus Littorina; species Littorina saxatilis. The sequence continues at coordinate 54,710,682 of NC_090248.1, read as the reverse complement.
AAGTGATGGTCATCAGTTTACCGTAGAAACAGCTCGTTGAAGATTTGCCAGAACAGCGAGAGAATGGGAAACATTTGGGCAGAGATTTTTGGCGCAATTGTCCTTATAAAACTATCAGAATGTGTCCTCGCTCTAACCTATGTGTTGGGTGACAAGCATACCAACGAGAGAGAGAGAGAGAGAGAGAGAGAGAGAGAGAGAGAGAGAGAGAGAGAGAGAGAGAGAGAGAGAGAGAGAGAGAGAGAGAGAGAGAGAGAGAGACAGACAGACAGACAGACAGAGAGAGAGAGACAGACAGAGACAGAGTGACGGACGGACGGACGGACAGACAGACAAGGAGACAGAAAGACAGACAGACAGACATATAGACAGAGGTGTATGCAGTGTTCCTGACAAAATGCGCAAATAACCTCTGTGCCTTGTTCTTTTTCAGAAGTGTCGATGCCTTTAATCTCTTTGCGTTGTTTCTGGCAGTGTCAGCCTCCTCGTTTCATCCCTCTGTGCTATTAGCTGGAATCTCAATAGGCTGGGCTTGCCAAGACCACCACATACCTGTCGTCTGCTTTTTGTCTCGGTTCTCGGTGTAAATCACTTGATGGCTGAAGAGGGCGCTCTTTGGCGTCTGTGTCGTCACGTCACGTTCTCGTGTAATTTTCGCGATCGGGTTGAAAAGTGCAGAAGATCAGCTTTTTAAAAAAGTTTTTAATTTTTAATTTTTATTTTAAAGCATTGTTAGTTAATGTCCATGATAGGTTGAGAGATATGTGATATGGCACAGATTTGGCCTACATGGTCCGCTGGACCCAAAAACCAACAAGAATCAAATCAAATCATATCGCACAGAAACAATTTCGGCGTTCAATGTTAGTTTTGCTTTACTGTTTGCTTGTTTTTGTTCGTTGGTTTGTTTGTTTGTGTAAGTCCATTCTATTTTTTGCTTGTTCGTGTACTCAACTGATCGTGAACTTGCGTTTCCCTTAATTGTTAGCGCTTGACCGTAAATGTCCGGGACTTCACCGATTGCTTTGTACGAACAATACTCGAAAGAGTATTATCAAATTGTCAGTCCATTGGTTTTTTCAATGTAGTTGTTTTGTCGGCTTTGCTATTGTGCCAGATTTGAAAGGTTTTCTTCACTGAGTGACCCTTTGTTTATGTGAGCCTTATTTTCATGTGATACCAGTTCACGGTGTGTCAACTGATTCCGTTCATCCACCGGATGTTTCCGTTCATCCGCAGGATGTGTCCGTTCATACAGCCCCATTTTCGTCACTTGCTTCGGGAAAAACGTTGTAGTAAGTCGTGTGGGCAGCGCGCTTGTGTGATATTGAAAGAATAAGGTAGCGAAATGGTTGGGCTATGTGTACGATAAGTACCAAGGTGCTAGTGAATCCTAATAATAACACACGCGGGCCGAACGTGGCAAAATTGCCTGATTTTTTAACATTTTCTTGTTTTTCTCGCTCTGTTATCGAATCTGACCCTTGATTTGCACATGATCACCAAAACCATTGCCTGTTACGACATTTCGCTTGAACAGAAGTTTATAGAAACCCATGGCTTTTGTACAATCACTTGTCTTTTGAAAACATACAGATTCCGTTCATACCCCATGTTTCCGTTCGTACAAAAGTGCATGTTTCCCTTCGTACGAAAAGCGTTTCCGTTCATACACATTCGTTAGATCAGAGTGAAACAGGCCCCCACTACAAGTTCTGTGTATTCCAATCGTCTTCAAATAGCACAAAGTACGAATGCGTGTGATATTAGACCTATGTGAACCATAAGATGAATTGAATTTTCAAAAAACAGTTTTGTGTCCGTTCGTACTGATTTTGACGGGAAAATGTGTCTGTTCGTACCACTTTCATCAAATTGTTTCCCTTCGTACGCTTTTCATGACGTTTGTGATTTTTGGTAGAAAGCTTGTGCAATTAGCATTTTAATACCCCTAATTCGACTTATGTATAACCCATAATGCATGTTGTTCATGAGTGCAACAACACGCGACTGTGGCTTTTCTGGTGCAATACCATCCCTGTTTAAAATCTTACTGAAGAGCAAACATTTTGATAAGTGTGTCTTCTTCCAGTTTCCTTACACAATGTCATTTCAAAGATCTAAACTTATGTGAAACCTGTTCAAAATATGCTTTCTGCAAGCTAAACCTAGACATTCAGTCTTTTAGCATTTTCAGATTTTTAATGACCAAACTTTTTTTTATCATTTTTTAAGCTTTGAAGCTGAAATGCAATCCCATAGTACGGGGGTTGCCTGGCTAAAGTTTTAAAATCAATTTGATAAAAAAAAAATGAGGGTGTGACAGTGCGTCCTCAACTTTTACAAAAAGTCGGATATGACGTCATCAAAGACATTTATAAAACAAGTCGCGTAAGGCGAAAATACAACATTTAGTCAAGCTGTCAGAATGAAACTGAAGGCAATGCAATTTTTCAGCAAGACCGTATACTCGTAGCATCGTCAGTCCACCGCTCATGACAAAGGCAGTGAAATTGACAAGAAGAGCGGGGTAGTAGTAGCGCTGAGAAGGATAGCACGCTTTTCTGTACCATCTTCGTTTTAACTTTCTGAGCGTGTTTTTAATCCAAACATATCATATCTATATGTTTTTGGAATCAGGAACCGACAAGGAATAAGGTGAAAGTGTTTTTAATTTGATTTCGACAATTTAATTTTGATAATAATTTGTATATTTTAATTTTCAGAGCTTGTTTTTAATCCAAATATAACATATTTATATGTTTTTAGAATGAGAAAATGATGAGGAATAAGATGAACGTAAATTTAGATCGTTTTATAAAAAAGTTTTTTTTTACAATTTTCAGATTTTTAATGACCAAAGTCATTAATTAATTTTTAAGCCACCAATCTGAAATGCAATACCGAAGTCCGGCCTTCGTCGAAGATTGCTTGGCCAAAATTTCAATCAATTTGATTGAAAAATGAGGGTGTGACAGTGCCGCCTCAACTTTTACAAAAAAGCCGGATATGACGTCATCAAAAATATTTATCGAAAAAAAGAAAAACACGTCCGGGGATATCAATCCCAGGAACTATCATGTAAAATTTCATAAAGATCGGTCCAGTAGTTTCGCTCTACACGCACGCACGCACACACACACACACACACACACACACACACACACACACACACACACACACACACACACACACACACACACACACACACATAAACCACGATCCTCGTTTCGATTCCCCATTTATGTTCAAACATTAAGTCAAAACTTGACTAAATGTAAAAAGGACTGATAGAGCCTGGATAATGTTTTTTCTTGATTTGTCTTAATTCTGCTCATGATTATCACAGGTGAAGCAAATGGCATGATAGGAGTAACATACAAATGTACATGTTACTTAGTTCAGTCTTAGTTGCAGTGCTGCAAAGATAGCACAACTGCACAAATCAATCTTCGTTCTTATCAAAACACACAGAAAGCTCCGTCACTGAACACATTACTGAAAAGGGTACGAAGGGAAACAATTTGATGAAAGTGGTACGAACGGACACATTTTCCCGTCAAAATCAGTACGAACGGACACAAAACTGTTTTTTGCAAATTCAATTCGTCTTATGGTTCACATAGGTCCAATATCACACGCATTCGTACTTTGTGCTATTTGAAAACGATTGGAATACACATAACTTGTAGTGGGGGCCTGTTTCACTCTGATCTAACGAATGTGTATGAACGGAAACGCTTTTCGTACGAAGGGAAACATGCACTTTTGTACGAACGGAAACATGGGGTATGAACGGAATCTGTATGTTTTCAAAAGACAAGTGATTGTACAAAAGCCATGGGTTTCTATAAACTTCTGTTCAAGCGAAATGTCGTAACAGGCAATGGTTTTGGTGATCATGTGCAAATCAAGGGTCAGATTCGATAACAGAGCGAGAAAAACAAGAAAATGTTAAAAAATCAGGCAATTTTGCCACGTTCGGCCCGCGTGTGTTATTATTAGGATTCACTAGCACCTTGGTACTTATCGTACACATAGCCCAACCATTTCGCTACCTTATTCTCTCAATATCACACAAGCGCGCTGCCCACACGACTTACCACAACGTTTTTCCCGAAGCAAGTGACGAAAATGGGGCTGTATGAACGGACACATCCTGCGGATGAACGGAAACATCCGGTGGATGAACGGAATCAGTTGACACACCGTGCAGTTAAGGAAACACATTCAACGATCACTGTTGTCTTTCTCCCTGTGTTTCGGTTTTTCCATTTTCAGATTGTGCCCAATGAGAGAAAAGCCGTACCATTTTTGTTTTAATAATTTTTTGTTTCTACCGTTTTGTTCTTGGCAAAATGCCAGCGTCTAGAATTGTTGTCACTGCTCATGCATCATCTGTTGTCCTCGTTTAATCAATATTGTAAAGTGTGTCACTAAGTCAGTATTGCAAGGGGTTTCTGACCAATGACAACGTGGTTTTTTTCATACTTGAGATTAAATCCCATGGAAGAAAAATAATATGGAAGCGATACCTTTCTCACTTTTTGGCATCGTTTATGAAAGACGTGCATTTTTTT
>NC_090248.1:54661352-54705902 GCF_037325665.1 Littorina saxatilis | reverse complement strand
AGAGAAGGGAGAATGTACGTTCTGGCTCACCGATTCCGACAGACCCTAAATATTAACGCAAAATAGGCTTCTGGACTAAACTTTTACTAAAATGAAACATGCGACAAAATCAGAAAAATACTGCATAAATCCATACAAAAAAAAATACAGTAAAGTAAGGTTGTTTTGAACCAATCCCGGGTCTGTCGGAATCAGTAACCCAGAACGTACATTCTCCCTTTCTCTTATACAACCACGGAAATTACGAGCCGTTGCAGGTGTTCAAGCTAAATAATCGTCTCGTATCGAAAACAAAAGCAGACGACAAATTTAGTCAGTTGGAGTTGTCTCCCGTACTCCTGTAGCATGCACTATTCAGTTTAGATCAGCGCTGCATCTCAGACTCTGTGGCTGCACCAGACGGTTCGGGAATTCCCAACAAAAGAAAAGATCATACGGCACTGACAACTTCAGTGTCAGCTGAACACGAGAGCGTTCGGTCTTTTAGAAGATTTGTATCTTGAAATGAAAATTAACGAATATCGCGCTGTCTGAAGGAATGGAGTACATATCGGACAATGACCACGCTCAGGCTAAAACGATAGGACATCTGACCGACATGCGACAATGTGAATCGGACATTTGGGGATTTTCATCGTTATATGTCCGACGCCTAACGACATCCCTGCCTACATTATTCTGATTGATCACAACCAAACCTACTATCATTGGACACATCCAAATGCAAGCGTCTGTTCTTGAAAATTTCCCACTGATCTAAAAATAAAACCAGTGCAATTTCCTCTGTCGCGCTTTGCCACAGAAACTCACGGTTTGGCCTGTATTTCTGATTTGTGCGCAAAAGCTTTCTTTCTTTTTTCTTTTTTTTAACATAACAATGTTTAATGTCACTGTATGTTTAAAAGACCATGGTCATATTTGTAAAAAAAATGTTAAATTAGAAAATAAATAACATTTTGTTTTATGATTTTTCCTACACCTGTGCTGAAAATAAGAACTAAAAATGTCGGTATATAAGTCGCTCAAATACAAGAAGGTATGAATGGCTCGGTTTGAGTTTGTTGCAGTTGACCCTGCACAATACGATCTATGATGTTTTTGGTAACAATTTTGCCGTGACGTATTTCACAACTTCCTGTGTTACACAAACTCAATTTTGCCTGTACCAGAAACAAGCCAGCTCCGAAATTCTCAAGAATTCTAGGATTCTAAAAATAGTACCGTTCACGCGTGAACGGTAGGTCTTGCTGGTAAACCGGCGGCTTGGGTCACTCTGTTTCAACGCTTCGCTTCACAACGCTTCAATATTTAGGCTGCCTTTTCAGGCGGCCACCGAGTGCACTTTATGCAAATGACTTGTTTAATATTGTTCCACCACGATTGGTTCTGGTGTATCACGTGGTTCATGAATATTAAAACTTGTTTATTGAATCAAGCTTTGAAAAGTGTACTTGGTGGCTGCTTTGAAACTCAACAAAGCCTACTCCCCTTTCACAAACACTTCCCCGTCATAGCGGGTTTTCCCGATTGACAAAAATTCTTATTACACACTCAGACTATTTGAAGCCGCGTTTGTTCTCCAGTGCCCAATTGCATAAGAATATTCTGGTGATGAATAAACGCGCTTTGTGTCATTAGCATCTAAAGATTTCTTGTTTACAATAGTTGTGTTGATCTGATGAAGCGTGGAACTGATCTTAGGGTTGTCATGGTGAAACACTCGCTTCTGAAACAGTGCTTCCTTGTAGTTATCATGCGATATGCTCGACTTTACAACCTGTTTGCTTACACCCTTTGCTTTTTTAACCACCCCTTTCTCACTTGCAACACTGTACATCTTTGCACGCAATCCAACATACTCCTTAATTATCTTCCCATTCATTTCATCTTTCATCTTTCCAATAACCTTCTTGTTAACATTTGAGTGCAATGGTGATTCTTTAGGGTAGTCGCAAGTGTCATAAAAAGAATCTTTTCCTTTTACTGCAGGACTTTCAGCTTCTAGATCTTTGTAAATGTCATCCGCTGGAATGTCAAGTAAGAATGAATCTGTGTCTGTGTAAAGTACTCTCGATTTGGGATATCTTGGTTTCAAATAATCATACAAAAACTCAAGCATCAACAGTTTTGACAACTCTAGCACAGTAAAGCCTATGAATACTGGTTTGTCAAGCTTGACTACAAGTTTTTTCATTAAGATACCATACAGCTGTTCATGAAAGTATTTAAAGTCTTGATACTGTGGTTTGGATGTCAGCTTGATGGCCTCATTTTCTCTTGTAACAAGTCTAACATCCTTTCTCTTGTGTGGGTTTTCCATTGTCTTACCAAAGCAACTGTTGTTCATCAGTTTAAAAAAGTCTTTCTCTGATGCATCAGCGGCTTTGGTTCTCAGTTCTGTGTTTTTCATGATGTAAGGTTTCATAAACTGTTCTTGATCAAATAAAATTATACGATGAACAGCCTTCAAAATTAATCCATGTCTAATGTAAAACTGTAACAGTCTGTAGTGACACACATACTTCTTTTTGTGAAACAGATTGGGCACCAGCTTTGGAGGTTCTCTTGGGTTTACTTTTAACCTCTCAGCCGCTAAAGGATAATCATTATGTAGATCATGAAGTGATAGTGGATAGTCTAAGTCAACTTCTAGTATCCATCCCTTTCGACTGTCTGGGCCTGCTTTTAATATTGTCAGCACAACACATTGTGAAAATGGTCCTGAATAGATCTTAAAGTTCCGAAGTGGAAGCGTCTGACACATTGCCCAACCATACAAATTGTTTGCATCTAGATACATGATGTAATTAGAAGGTTTCATAGGATCAAAGTCGTCCAAGTATTTGTTGTTGGCTTTGCAGTAATTGTGTGAAGCCATACTGATTCCTCCACGTAGTCCATTTTCAATCATCTGAAGTGTAGGTAGATCTGATAGCAAGTCAATCTTTACTCCTGTAAATCTAAGAAATGCATCCCAGCTCATGCCTGGTGCAGATATGTAATGTGAAGGATCTAGATTGTAGTGCTTCATACATGTTCTTCTGTAATTCTCAAATATATCTGCAAGTAAACAAACATCAGCCAACAAATATTGATCATGATAATCACCCATTGTATTACATCCTAATTTATTCCATGCAGTCTTAGCGTGTTCATAGTCTTCGTCACTTATACCTTTACCCTTCAGCCGTGAGAAGTAAGCATCCTTTGGTGGTAACTCATCTTCATCAAACCTCTCCCACGAATCCATGTATTCATATGGATAGACTCCCTTTCTAACTAAGTCACTGTCAAAGTACTTACATGTGATTGGGAAAGCAGTTAGTGATGAAGATAAAGACTCAAGTGTTCCCATCAGATGTTGAGCAGAATCGTAGAAGTATAAACTATTCAGAGTAAAGGCCATGTACTTTTCTGAAGACTGCGCAATGCATCTTGCTTTGTATTCATCAGTTACTGCCTGCATGATCAGATGTGAATCATAACCGCGCAAGTTATGGAAGAAGATTGGAAGCTTCCAAGTCTTAGGATCAAACTTTAATTGTAGATTACATTTGCTGTGTGCTGCTCCTCGGAACTGCCCACTTACATGATCATGATCTCTTACTATTGGATTGTCTGGGTTTGGTGTTAGACTTTGTTCGCATATCCAACACTGTGTGGTAGAGTTAAACTGTTCTTGGTCTTCCGGTTTCATAACAATGTCTGAAAGATTCAGTTGTTTGGAGCAGTCATTTCGCACTTGGTTCATTTGCTGTAAGAAGTTCTTTGCTGCATTAGGTCCTCTGTACAATTGCGGTTTAGAATGTTTACCATCTGAACTCACAACAATAAATGCATATGAACAGACTTGATGATTACTTAGAGTTACTGTTTTAGGTAGGTCTTTTGGTAAAGGTCCTTCATATGGCACAATGATAGATTCAAAGTCAGCATAAACAACATAAGGACTTTTCTGTAGTTTGCATACATTCTTAAAATACACTTTGCTGTCTGGCGGCGGTGTTGTTAACTTCACAACTGCATCATCAACGCTCTTACAATGTTGCTTGTGTATAAGTGCTGCATGAATTGATGGAATACGCAAGAGACATCGCCTACAAAAGTCTTGTTTACTATTGTGATTGCTTGTGCTCGCCATCAGTCTACTCATTGTACGAATCAAAGTGTAATGATATTTTACACCATCAGTCATTAGTAACATGTCAACATGGTTAGTATCACAATCACCAATCGTTGGTGAGTTCTTTGATATTCTGACTGGTTTCAGTTCATCTTCCTCATCCCACGTGTAAACATTTACGGTGATGGGTTTGTTTTGCTGTTCAAATTTGTCAATGCTTGTAATGCTGACAGGAAATTCAATACCAGTAAAGTTTAGTTTATTTCTGTATGCATGATAGTTAGACACTCTTTCTGCATTTTTCTTTACACTGTACAGTCTTGCCAGAACACACCACATAAAACATTTGTCATCATCATTCTTTATGTTCAGCACAGCACGTTTTTTGACAAGAGCAGGAGGTAAAGGTATGTAACTTCTACCTCTGATGGGGGCAAATTTACTTAGCTTCAATTCTATTTTTAGAATTTCACCTTCTGACCATCCGGATCCTTTCATCTTTGCATCCTCTGCAGCTTGCTCAAACCGTTTCATCATTTCATCTGCCCAGTTTCCATTCAATTCTGCCATAGAATTAAGTGCTAGTTGTCTGGTTGAAACATGAACTTCTAGCACCTCATCACTGACTGTTTTGTATTTTATTAAACTGACTATCTGCACTTTTACTGGAGGTTCAATCAACAAATTGTTTGGAATTTGTTCAATAGCGTCTTGCACACTGGACTGCACATTTTGAGGATCCGTTACTTGTAATTCAACGGTGTCAAATACTGTCGATAAAGATTCTAATACAGAGTCTTCCATCGCTGTGAGTTTGATTTTATAACTCAAAATAAAAATATAAATTAAAAAAATGAAGTTGCTTAGAATTCTTTCTCAGAGCTTCCATTTTTGTTAACACTATAAAATCTGAAATAAAAAATCATTTAACATTTGTACCACGTGGAACTAATTGTAATTCCTCTTTTACAAAGGCTCTTTGCGGTGCTGGTTCTCTCAAGTAATATATAGGTGGATTTGTCTCTACTACTCTCTTGATTTCATGAATGTCAATACTCCAGATTGGATCCGTTGCACGCTTCCTGCTGTCACCCTCAGCTTCACCGGGTGCATATAAATATCTGACTTTCTGATTGAAAGGTAGTAATGCCACTGGTGTTGTTGACTTTGGAGCAACAGGTATTGTTTTCTGTTTGATTGCATCAACTGGTCTTAACCCTGTAGCTTTAAATACCTCCAGATTCATTGCTCTAAGTACTGATGGTAATCTTTTGACCCATTCAGTGTTACGCAATTTACTTTCTGTGTCCAAAAATTCCTGATGGTACTGATATGAAAACAGTTTTTCTGCCAACTGTTTGTTAAAGCTCTCAACAATAGCCTGTGACCTGTGGTTTCCTGGAATACCTCTCTTCACTGTAACATGATGTTTTAACAGAAGCTGGTTGACAGCTCCTTTAAACTCCTTACCATCATCGCACTGAATCATTCTGGGATACTTTAGTGGTCCACGTCTGTAAATTTCTTGCAGGGCAACAGCTGTAGCTATAGCACTTTTCTCTGTCAACGGTTCAGCATCTTTGTATCTTGTTGCAACATCAACTACAGTCAGTGCATACTTATATTTCTTCCTTCTGACTGTGTCATGCGGTAAATACAGCAGGTCTATTTGATGAGTGTCATTCGGTTTAATGTTAACAAAGTGTGGTCGTGTAATTTTTCTTGGTGCAGGTAAATAGATCTGCCAAACTGCCTGCTTTGACAACCATTTCTTTGCTGTATCTTGAGAAACACCTGCTGCGTCACTGAGCTTGTCAATAGCAGTTCTTCCTTTCCAGTATCCTTTTGGGGAATAATATATTTTAGATAACAAAGCATCACTCATGGTTTTTTAAATGACAGAATATTAAGATTTGACAGCACGCGCAATAAAGTAAACAACAGCCATACCAATAACAATGAAAACAATCTCGCCCACCTTCTGCTCTTCTGAAGGCTGATAAAAGTCACCCAGTTTTGGAGGAGCACTTGTCTTCATTTTCTTTCCAGTTACAAGATAGTATTCTTGAATGGCTGCATCAACATTGGCAAAGGTTTTGTTTGCATGTCCTTGCTGCCTGAGTTTATCATTCATAAAGTCTAACTGCACAATTCGTTTCTTCTCGTATTCATCCTGTGCTTTCGCCAGTTGTTCCATGGCTTTGTTGTGCCTTTCCCTCTCTTCACCATTTTGCAGTTTAGAAAACAAATAGTTGCTGCCAGAAAATGCAAGCGCATTTACAATCGCACCTCCCACCATCATAACCAAGCTAGCCATTTTATTGTCTTACATGTTTATATTTTCTGGAATAATTCCTTGCTTCACCAGGAAGTCTTTTGTTGCAAAGGAAGCTGTCACAACACCAATTAGTTTAGCACCGTCTTCGAAGTCTAACTTTCCCAAGTCGGCTGGTTTCATTCTGAGGAGACTTTTACCCAGCATTGTGTAACCTACACTCAAGCCTCCAATCACTGCAGCGTGATAAACTAGATTAACTATTGTCTTTTCAGAACTCATTTTTATGTTATCAAAATTAAAATATTAAAATTATTCCATATGAAATGAATCCACTGCAGGTACTACTGTGGGCTTTTTTATTGTTTGTACTGCTTTGTTTGTTGGTTTTGGTGTTTCTGATTTTGGTGTTTCTGATTTTGGTTTTTCTGACACTTTATATTTGCCTTGCCAAAGTTTGTAAAGCAAGTATCCACCTCCTCCAACAACAGCTGCTACAGCTACTTTTCTGTATGATAGAAATGAAGATTTTAATTCTTGATCAGTTTGTGTGACCTTAGTCACTTCAGGAATGTTTGGTGTCTGCTCAACCTCAGACATAATGTTCTGCTTTGCCTTTTGATTTAACTTTTTTTGTCTGTTCCATTCGGCTAGTTTTTTTCCTGCTTCTACTCTACCAGGTTTCTTTGTCACTGTGTTCACTTCTGGTATTTTCGTCTGCTCCACTGTCTGCTTCAACTGATCCGTCATCTTTTTTATTCTGAAAATTAATGTGTTTGAAAGTAATTAATCCAGCAACAAATGGTACTAATAAAGCACCAAATCGATAATACAGGCCACAGGCAAGAGATTCGAGGGACTTGGAAACAACAGGGTCATGAGTTAGATCATGTGTTAAGTCTTCCTCCGAGTCGAGAGGTGTAAAATGTCCAAAAATCTTTGTGTACAAACCTATAACAGTCTGTCCAATACTTCTAACCATCTTAGAACCAAGCACTGATTCATACCGTCCATGATACTTTTCTATATCTTCTGAGGAAAGATGTTGTACTTCTTCCACAGTTAACTGCTGCCCAAGGTAGTGTTTTGTTTTTCCACAAACAGCAAGTGAATACAATCTTTCTTTTTTATCAGGTATAGTCCTACTGTCACAGATTTCAATATCTGTAGCAGTCTGCATCAGCAATTCATCACAGTTCATTTTATTTTGATGCAGAATAAAATAAAAATCTAGTAATTAAACTTGAGTAAGAACTTGGGTAGGAACTTAACAAGAACTTAGGTAGGAACTTGAGTAAGAACTTAGGTAGGAACTTAACAAGAACTTGAGTAAGAACTTGACAAGAACTTAGTAAGAACTTGACAAGAACTTAGTAAGAACTTGACAAGAACTTGACAAGAACTTGAGTAAGAACTTGACAAGAACTTGAGTAAGAACTTGACAAGAACTTAGCAAGGATTTCTACAAACATACATACTGAACTGGTTGATCAGTTTTTAAAACCAGTTTCGAGTGCTTAGAAGATTTCAGATTATTCTTTATTCTTTCTCTCTCCTGTTTGTTTTCAATGACATCATTTTCTCGAAGACACTCTTCAAAACTGTCACGGTCCTTTGAATAGAACAATGTTATTGTTTTGAGTTGCTCTCTAAAGTCTTTCAGAACTGCATTGTATTTTTGTGTTAATATCCAAACTGATATTAATGCATGTCGTCCACTGAATGCAAGCTTTGCTAGTGCACTTTTCTTTCTAACAATGTCACGTTCTGCTGCACAGTCATCAATAATAAACAGTGTTGGTGTGTTCTGAAAAAGATCGAAATAATGCTCCAAGCAAACATTTAGACGATCAGAAGGATTTACAATAAATATATTTTGATCAGACCATATGAATTTTCTCTCCTTGTATGTTCTGTTATGCTTTATGGTTGGACAGAATATGACTATGTGTTCAAAGTGATTTATGTAAACAGTCTGTAATAAATCCAAAACATATCTTGTTTTGCCGCAACCTGTTGCCCCACAAATCAAAGAACAGTGTGGATCTTTTGGAAGAAAATCTAGATACTTCATTTTAACACGTTCAATAAACAATATCCTGTAATCTGCTTTCAGAGATGTTTAACTGCGCATCTGACACAACAAACACGTAGATCTTAACTGATTTACTACTACTCCCTACTTCCTTTTCAATTTGTATTGTGATTCCTTCTGATCCGTTTTCAATTCGCCTTCCACTTCCATGCAGTTTGTTGTCGTCAGTTGTTCTGAGATCCAGCCATAACGCATATTTATTTGTCAAGAAATCTTCTACGCCAACACCGTGTAAATGTAGATCTTTAGCTACAAGATCAGATGTTGGGTCTTTCAATCTTCCTCCAGTAAAGTACTTTCTTGCTTCATCATAGTGTTGGTATGGCAGCATGCCAGATGCAAATATTTGGTTTGGCTGCCCTTCAATTGTGCAATATACTCTATTGATTAGTGGATTGTAAAACTTTTCTATTTGCCTTTCATATGAATCTTTTGGTTCCTCAAACAACATAAGTATTCCCTTCATTGACCTAGCTGGTGTATTCAAGTTAATGTTCCAGATTGGATCAGCCTGGCTTTTTGAAAGTGTACTGTGATTCAACACTCTTTCATAATAGATAGGCAGCTTAGAACTGTACTGATTTTCTATAAGTCTAGCCAGTTCAGGATGGTTTACAACATCAAACTCTAAAGAAATTCCAGACACCTTATACTTTGCTTCCGGGTCTTGTGAAAGCATAACACGATCATAACTATTGAAAGTCAGGTCGTATGACAGCCTGTCACGCAATGCTCCTTGATAGAAGGGAGGATGTGAATTTATGAGTTCAAAGTCAAGTGGAATACAAAATTTGTTTCCAAAAGCAACATTGACAGCGTTATCTTTTTTGTTATTGTCAGCTTTATCTCCTGCTCCTATTCTAACTTTTATCCCATTGTCTGACTGAATCCCTTGAAACACTCTGTTTTTCTTTTCATTGTCAGTCAACCAATTATCTGCGTAAACTAAAAATACATCTGCATTATTCAATGACATCACTTCCCGCCCTTCCAGTTTGACAGTAATCTTCCTCACAATTGCTCTTCCTACATTATAAGCCAAAGTCCTATTTTCATCTGAGCCAGATTCTAATTCTAATTTGAATGATAGTCTTACAGTGCCTGGTACAATAACATCGTTCTTACCTAGATTAGGAAACCTAACAGTAAGTATTTCATTCTGATCAATAGTAGAAGGATTATTTGTAACTATAACTGTTTGCCTTATTCCTTTTACCCCGAGAGGTTCTTTCAGCCTTCTGTAAGGATCAAGAACAGAACCGAACGATTGTGCCATCTTTTTTTATTTTCAAAATAAAAAATAAGTTACAAATGGCAGAAGGTGGATTTGAAGATTTATTTGAGCCAGCGGACGACATGAGCGAAGCAATCCCTTTGGTTCCCTATCATCATTCACTGCATTATGAGGTGGCACGACATGAACTTCTGGAAGGTAAAGTTAGAGATTTCTACAAAAGTTTAGGAGAAGAACCTGATGTTTTAGATCCAAACCAGTTCAAAATGGAAGCAAATCATTTATATACAACTAGCGATAAAGGAGAAAAAGTCCAACTTACATATAAATCTAATCCTGCTAAGTTTCTATCAAAAGTTTCACTAAAACAAAAACTTACTGCTAATCGACTTAGGCAATTAGATATTGTGCCTAGCACACGGTCATCATCTTCCCATGTTGTTTCCTTACTTCAACAAGCAGAACTAGGACTACCAACTGCTACTCAAATAGAATCTGTTCCATTGCAAGATCTTAATAAACTTGCAGATGAGGCTGATCAACTTATACAAGAGATAGAGACTTCTTTTTCTGAGGAAACTTCACTGAAGACTCCACATGAACTATTACCTATGAGAGAAATAGAAGCCCTTAATCAATCACTACAAACCATCAGAGGTGAAATAGCAAATAATCTGTCAAAACTAGGTCAGCTGGATGAAGATATAAACAAAGAGAAACAAAAACTTGCTGATGCTGATGATTTGAACCTAGAACAAGAAGTAAAAAACAGAATTTCTAAGCGTTTAAAAGATTTGCAGGAGGAGAAAGCCATAAGGTTAGAAGTTCTAAGTAACAATAGAGAACAACTGAGAACACAGGTCAGCAGAATAAAAAATACAATTCAAAGAATCCTTTACGAAGACACAACTCTTGCTGAAAGAATTAGAACGCTTTTCAGAGAGCAGGGAATCACAATAGCTAGTATACTAACTGCGTTAGGATTTGCAATAAGCACATTAGTGTTAACACTCACAGGTGGCACTGTCACACCTCCACCTCCACCTCCACCTTCACCTCCATCTGATCCGGGATGGGTAAAGAAACAACTCAAACACATTGCAGAACTATTAAAGAAACTAGCAGCAAAAGCTTTGGGTGCACTTCCAGGAATCATTGGTTCAATTGTTAGCTGGCTGTTATCTTTTGCAGGTAAAGTTGTTGGTTTCATGGCTGAACATCTCTGGACTCTAATAGTTTTAATTGCAGGTGTTCTGCTAACGAGAATAAAGCAAAAGTAAGCCTACACCCACTCCACCAATTACTAGAGCAGTCTTCTGCGATTCATGATCATCACTAATACTAACAGCTTGATCATCACTAGTGACAGAATGATCTTCACCTGCAGCGTGATCTTCACTTGTCACGCTTTGTTTCTGTTCATTGTGATATGGCTGTAACATCGTTCTGATTTCTGAATTCAGTTCTTCACCCTTTCCAAGCGGCTGGGTGTCACTAGCAATAATGATTTCATTGTTATAATTTGTTATTGTTCCAATCTGCAGCTGGAGATCAGAAGGTAACATGTAAAGGCCGTTACCAACAGCAAAGTCAACTTTTGATCTTGCATAACGGAGAGAGTCTTGATACCTTTTGATGCTGGAAGGCAGATCAACTGCAGAGTTTATGACATCTTCTAAATTTGATAACAACTGTTTCTGTGCACCAAACCCTGTGCTTGTTCTCATTATGTTTGATCGTGTCTGTGCCTGCGAGCCTAGCAAGCACCACGCATATGTTCGGATAGATTCATTGATCCTTTCAACACCTGATCCAGTGAAACCTTTGCCGGTGTCTAATATAAAAGTAGTCCATGCATTGTGGTGCTCTTGTTCTATTGATCCTAACTGTACCTGCACATTTGAAGAAAAAGATGTATGACCTGGCCAGTAATCAAAATTATACCTCCTGTGGACACCCCATAAATATAGTGTTCCCATGCCATGGTTTTTGTCTTGCTTTTGCCTAAAGTCGGTCTTAAAATCTATATTGAATTCATTGCAGAGACGCTCATACACTTTCATGTTTATCCTATTGTTGAATGGGTTCCAGCTCTTTTCATGCGGCATTGGTGCCTGAAGTTCAGACAAGATTCTCCTGCACTGATAGTAAACGTGAAATGTGTACACACACTTTGTCAGTAAGTTTGAATTATTCATGTGGTCTGCATAGGACACTCCACATCCTGTGGTTGCACAGAATATTGCAAAGTTTAACTGATTCTGATAGAACTGAATTGGGTGAGAGTTCCACATCTTTGGAACACTATCATTTTTGATTGGGGGATTTAGGTAAGAATGGAATGGGTCAGGCACTTTAACGCGAATGGATTCTGTTTCTGTTACAGCAAAGTCCAACTCATGGAAAGAAATAGTCTTTGGATTGTAATATGGTCCAGTTTTGTATTTAACGTCTTTGTTGAATTTATACTGACTCATTTTTGTTGTTGAATAAAAAATGTTTATCACACTAACAAATGTGAAGACTGGTGTGCCAGTTAAACTTGCAAACCCTATCAACAATCAAAATGGAAGAATGAAAGTTGCACTGCATGAAATTATGTACAAGGTTACTTGGTATAATATCAGTAAAAAAAAGAATAACAACTGGGTAAGAATTAATGGTAAAACACATTCTGTAGAAGATGGTTACTATGACTTCTGCACTTTAGAGAAAGAATTGTTTGCTCCAGTAGGTATTACAGCGAGTTTAAATCATGCAAGTCTCATTGCTACTCTTACTATGCCCAAAACTAGAGAAGTAACCAGATCATTTGAGTTTCCAACCAAACTCCTTGATATGCTTGGAATTACAAATATATACAAGGGAACACGTCCCATTGACATGGATGTTAACAGTGTACTGTTTGTTCACATGAGAGAGCTTAACACATCCTATAATCTGTTTAATGATCAGCGTTCTGATCTGCTTAGGATTCTTCCACCGAGTGATGCCTCTTTTTGTAAAATGCACGTGCCAACATTTAAGACACTTCAGTTCAAGGACTTGGAGGAAGGGTGTCATGAATTCCTACACATTGATCTGAAAAATCAAAGTGGACAACCAGTTGATTGTTTGTTTAACATTACATTGGAAATAGTTCCATAAAATATTGAGTATTAAAATGTCGAGTGGACCTACAATAGTTTATCCTGTTGCATGTTCAACTATAGAGTTGAAAGATTTAGCAGACGCTATCGACTTTGAGAGCAATGCTGAAGTTGGTGCAGTGTATGCATTCGAGTTTACAGACACTGGTCATTACAAGAGAAAGGAAATCGACGATGAAAAGAAACCAAGATTCCTCAAACTAGGTCAAATCCGTGATGTTAATGTACCTGATCCAATTGTCGATGACATATACTACATGTGGAAACATCAGAATAAAAAATGGGTACTTAGTCCTGTTATGAAAAAGATTGACTGGGAAATGAAGTTTGAATTTGTGAGTCCATACACTCTTGTTGGAAAAGACGACACATTCCGTAAGTCAATCAATGCTAAACCACTAATTGTTAGCCTTGTTCCTGCGTTTAACAGCAGGGGAGAAGTTGCAGTTAAACCTTTCCATAAGAACAACTATCTCATTCACAGAAAACAAAGTGTTGAAAAGGACGCTGACACCATTGTCGATTTTATACCCAAGCTTCCAATAGGGCAGAATGCAACTATGATATTTGATATAGTTGTCAGGAAAAGGGAAGAAACCACAAACACTGTTCTAATGAGAGGAATAAATCTCAACTGGAGACCATTAAATGTTGAAGAAGTCAGAGTATTTATTGCTGTTCAAAAGGATTCTAACACAATAAAAAAACAGACGTCAAACCAAAATGTTGTTGTTAACGCAGATATAAATAATTTAACAGAAATAAGAAGTATTAATCTTACTTATCTTGATTTGATTGCTTTCTACTATACAGATAAGGTGTTAAGCAATGAACAGCTTCAAAGCTTAGCAGAAACACTGGCCAGTGAGAATTAAGATAAATATTTTATATTTTGCATTAAAAAGATGACTAGCAGTGTGAAGCTTTATCCTAATATTGATGAAAGTGCAGCAGAAAGTCAACAATTCAGACTGGCACACATTAGTAATATACAAAAACAACTAGAAGATGAATTAGAAAAATATTCTCGCGCTAGACGTAAGTACTCAACAACTTACAACAGCCTTTCTAATGCCAGCACTGGTTCTACTATCCTTGCATCAGCTGCAGGTGTAACGGGAACAATTCTGTTAGCTACCGGAGTAGGGACTCCAGTTTCTCTAATCCTAGGTGGTGTCGCAGCAGCAGTTGGTGGTTTATCATTTATAGCATCAGCTATAATGAAAAAAATTGTGAAAAAGCTTGAAAAACACGAATCCATTTCCACTCTTGCATCATCAAAATTGTCTAGCCTAAAACTGTCTATCAGTAAAGCACTTGAAGATTCAAAAGTTTCTGACGAAGAATTCAAACAGATACAAACAGACTTTGATGACTACAAAAGTAAGAAAGCAAGTATTCAAACAAAAACACGAGCTGAATATAACAAGCCACTCGATATAGAAGATCTGAAAAAGCAGTTTTTAAAAAAGGGGATTCAAATAGGACGGGAAGAAAAAGTAAAAATAGAATCACTTGTAAAGAGTTAACTATTCGTTTAGACAGTCACATTGCATGTATCAGATATAATTCTAACAGTGAAAGAACATATGAAGTAAAGTTTGTAAATGAGAGAGCGTATTGAGCTTAAGAATGTTGTATAAGAGAAAGGGGGAATGTACGTTCTGGGTTACTGATTCCGACAGACCCGGGATTGGTTCAAAACAACCTTACTTTACTGTATTTTTTTTTTTGTATGGATTTATGCAGTATTTTTCTGATTTTGTCGCATGTTTCATTTTAGTAAAAGTTTAGTCCAGAAGCCTATTTTTGGTTAATATTTAGGGTCTGTCGGAATCGGTGAGCCAGAACGTACATTCTCCCTTTCTCTAACCATCTCACCTATACCTCCCTATACTATCTCCCCCTCCCAATTTCGCCCCCTATCTTCCTCCTCCACCCCCCCCCCCCCTCACACCCCTTGTGTATCGTTACGTCAGGGGCCATGGCGAGAAGTGTTTACCGGTAGTGGTGGTGCTTATCTATCAATCAGTGCATTAGTGTGGCATATGAACTCTCCACGCGCCTCACGTGCGTTTCTGCCCTCTGGCTGCACACGATGTAGCGACTGGAGTCCGACGGTGAAAATAGCAACTGCAAAAACAATCGATGGGGTGAGAGAAACGCTTAGCTAATCAAGCAAGCTCAGTGGTTGGTAGTTATGTATCTGTCTGTCTGCCGGTCTGGCTGAGAGAGAGAGAGAGAGAGAGAGAGAGAGAGAGAGAGAGAGAGAGAGAGAGAGAGAGAGACAGAGACAGAGACAGAGAGACAGACCAGACCAGACCAGACCAGACAGACAGACAGTCAGTCAGTCAGTAGCCCGTTTACGTAAACCCACAATTCTGTTTCTTCTTCATTCTCTAACTTTCAGTCAGTTATTATTCTCTTTCCGTACTAAGCTATCTTGCCCTCCCACTTTCCGCCACCCCCCCCCCCCCCCCTATATTTCCTTTCGACCTCAAATTCACCCACACGTTACAAAACTTTCAATTTGTCTGCGTGAATAAAACATTCACTTTTGTTTTGTGTCTGCTTAAAAAAAATCAAATCGTATCGCATTCTCTGTTTTCCCTGTTTTTGTCATTTCCTATCTGCGACAGCTGTGCTCGATACTGCTGTTTTTCTCTTGTAGGTGTCCTGTAAAGTTACTTTCCTTTCGTGTAAACGATCATGTGAACCACCACAGATCTGTCCAGGCTTTTACATTGGACAAGAGCATAGCTCCACTTTTACACATGCACAAATCAACAGCTTTCTTTGTAAAGTTACGTTGAATTTAAGAAACAAATAGTTATGTTACGAACAATCTCTTCAACTAATTTAGCACAACAGACACACGCACGCATGCACGCACATGTACCCACGCACGTACGCACACACACACACACACACACACACACACACACACACACACACACATATACACACACAAAGCATTCAGGCTGTTTATTTTTCGTATGTGTTCAAGTGGACGGGAATGCGCTTACCCCACGTAAATTCATTGACAGATGGGGTACAACAACGAGTACACCAGAAAAAGGGAATCTACAACAATCTTTGTCTTTTCTGTGTATATAATACTTATAATTTTTACCTGTTATTCTGTTTCATGTATGTATACTGTGTACACACATTATTGTATATCGGTTCGTTTAGCTGTGCGTGTGTACTGTAGACGTCTGTATAGTGTGTACATGTATAATAGAGCGTTGTTCGTTATGGGTTGTGTCTGTGTCATGTTGACATAATTGAGAGGGAGAGAGAGAGAGAGAGAGAGAGAGAGAGAGAGAGAGAGAGAGAGAGAGAGAGAGAGAGAGACGGACAGCCAGCCAGCCAGCCAAACAGACAGACAGACAGATTGACTGACAGACAGACAGACAGATCGACACAGAGAGAGATAGCCAGACATTCAGACAGACAGAGAGAGAGATAGCCAGACAGACCGATATAGAGAGAGACAGCCAGACACAGACATTCAGTCTCAAACACACCCCAACCCTTAGGCTAGTAGTGTTTGTTTACGAAGAGTTCATTGCCATCGATTTCCGCCTGGCCTTCATGTACCGATATTTACCTGACTGTATCAGTATTTTCTCACGATTCATACAACAGATTAGATGTATCAGTCAATTTTATCGGTGCGAATGTGTACTACGCACCTGCTACAATAACCTTAGGGTATACTGATGATGAGGCTGTGATGATTATGACAGTGATAGGGGAGAGCGGGGCTCGATGGGAAATGTAAATATGTGTGTCAGTTTTATCGTTACGAGCTCGTTTGAATTGGTGTACTTGTAGCGTATTTTTTGTATGTACTTGTTTTTCTTTCTTTCTTGGTGTGCTAACACTTGGTACTTAAATTCAGAACGCACGTACGCTCTCACTCTCTCTCACTCTCTCTCTCTCTCTCTCTCTCTCTTAAACCTAAAGTTAACAATATGGGTAGGTGCAACGACAAACAAGTTTACAGTGCTAACATACATTATCGGCTTTCAATCATGCTCTATCGTTCCACGGCACAAACTCTCTCTCTCTCTCTCTCTCTCTCTCTCTCTCTCTCTCTCTCTCTCTCTCTCTAAGAGAGAGAGCGCGTCCAGCGAAAACCCGCCCAGCGAAGAAGTATAATGGCAAAGTAAACTCACACACTCGTCTCCAGTATTTTCCTTCGTCGATCAAACACTGCCCTCTGTGTTGTGTCAGGTCAGACACAACGTACGCGCTTTTGTGACAACAGACCAAGCAAGCCAAGACGAAAAGTCCTCAAGAGGGAAAGAGACGCACACAGAGAGAAAGTTTTGTTGTGTGGGTTCACTATAGCTCACTGGGTCAGAGGGACCGACAGCGTTGAGTGTTTGGTTGCGGAGGTAGGACTTGCTGGATTCAGTCCGCGGTGGCTCAGCTGATTTTACGGACCTCACTGAGAAGTTTCATTATTTTCGGGGTGAAGATGTAATTTGAAGCGCTGATGGTAGTTTTGTTGTTGTTATGGGGGCGAGGACGCCCCCATTCTATACGGATAGTTTAGAGGTTGACCATGGGCAGCGCCATTTTGTTGTGAAATACGTCATCAGTTTGTGTACACAGGAAGTTGTGACATCCGTCACCCTATGGGAGGGGTGAAGGCAACATTGTTCATCTGTAGAAAGTTGTGAAATCCGTCACCCTATGGGAGGGGTGACGTCAAAATTGGTCATCACAGAGTTTGTGTAACACAGGAAGTTGTGAAATACGTCACCCTATGGGAGGGGTGACGTCAAAATTGTTCAACAAAAACATGATATGTCGCATTGTGCAGGGTCAACTGCAACAAACTCAAACCGAGCCATTCATACCTAGCTGTATTTGAGTGACTTATATACCCGACATTTTTATTTCTTATTTTTAGCACAGGTGTAGGAAAAATCATGAACCAAAATGTTATTTATTTTCTAATTTAACATTTTTTTTACAAATATGACCATGGTCTTTTAAACATACAGTGACATTAAACATTGTTATGTTAAAAAAAAGAAAAAAGAAAAAAAGCTTTTGTGCACAAATCAGAAAATACATTGTACATTTTACCTACAGGCCAAACAGTGTCTGTTGGCGGCAAAGGGCCCAGCAAGTTGCTATTTTTAGGTCGATTAAAAGTTGTCAAGAACAGGCGCTTACATTTGGATGTGTCCACTGATAGTAGGTTTGGTTGTGATCAATCAGAATGATGTAGGAATAAAAATGTATGACAGTTTGGTATGATGACATGTAATTCAAATATGCTGAAATGTAATATTATACATGATATAATATTATTATGGCTGTTGCCATGACCATGAACCCCAAGAAAGGTTTAATGTTATGTAAAATCAAAATACCAAAATCAAGCACCTACTACTACGGTGCGGCTTGGACCTAATATTAGGATGGACACGCAACTCGCTCAGCCAGCCAGCGCTGCGAGACTTACAGCGGCCAACTTCGCCGCGGCGCGCTCATTGGCTCAGTATTGAACTTGCGTCAAGGCCGATGCGCGTAGATTCCCAGAATGTTTACTTTCGGTTAGATTCTTCGACAGCATTCGCAGAGGTGACTGCCGTATTGTGTACCGCAGTCAGAAGTAATTTATTACTTTTGGGAGTTTAGTAACGTGATATCAGTTTTCAATTGTTCGTTCACTTATATTGCTTTCAGATTTAACACACAAGAAACAGTAGCACGGTTTTCGTTGCGAAAATGTGCATTGGCAGTGCTACGCGATCGAATTGTGTATTATGTACACGCGGTGTTCTTCTGGAAAAGTCGTTCAGCCCGCGAGCGGTGGGATGGGGGGGTTCACATGGTTTGTTTGTTTCAGAACCACACCCATATACACACATTTCACATGTAAACCATTTGTCCGCCCCCTGTCGATATTTATCGACTAAGTTCCTTGTTGTTGTTGTCGTCAGTCAGTGTATCCTTCTGTGTGGCTGGCCCATGTTTGAGGGTCTGTTCACCTGTCTGTCTGCCAGTCCTTCTGTCTTTGTCTCTCTCTCCTACTCTATCTCTCTCACTCTGTCTCTGTCTCTCTCTCTCTGTCTGTCTCTCTGTCTGTCTCTCTCTCTCTGTCTCTGTCTCTGTCTCTCTTTCTGTCTCTCTCTCTCTGTCTCTGTCTGTCTCTCTCTCCCTCTCTCTCCCTCTCTCTCTCTCTCTCTCTCTCTCTCTCTCTCTCTCTCTCTCTGTTCTTGTTATCACAGATACTGTCAGGCTTTTACACACAATACAAACACCACCGCTTGAGAACATCCTAGGTGCCCTCCGTAAAGAGCGAGCAATTTTCAAAGAATTTATTTTTGCGTGGTTTATCTTACCCCTGAGCCATCGTGAACCCGTGTGACCCAGTTTCACTTTTTCACAATGCAGCCGTCAGTTAGTAATTTGAATGCGACTCGCTGTGAGCTTATCTGCAATAGCACGTTATTATGTACCTCTGACTATGCACGAAACAAACGGCTATGGTTCACAAGAACTCTCGCGATGGCTTTTGACTGTTCAGAGGAACTGGCGATAGACATAAACCGTCGTCTGCTACGAGAACCACGACCTTGCGTGACCCTGCTTCCGGGCGTTTCTTTTTTGAAACTTTCAAAACTTCGAATTGTACTGATCTTGTCTTGATGAAAAAAGAATTCTTTTATGATTTAAAAATGTTTGTGTAACAAGCTGTCAATTTATTATTTAGATTTTAAAAGTTAGGTCCAGCGCCAAAACGCACCACGGTCCGATTGTCTCTGACACAATCCGCAAAACTAATTCTTTGAAAATTGCTCGCTCTTTACGTAGGGCACCTAGAATGTTCCCGTTTGGTGAGCGTTGAAATAGAAGGGTGTTTGTACTGTGTGTAAAAGCCTGACAGTATCTGTGATGGTTTACGGGAGGCGCACTGTGCCCTTAAACCTTTATCCTTGTAAAAAAAAATTCGTTCGTTCGTTCTCCCTCTCTCTCTGCTTGAAAGATCTCGATACAGTGGCTGGCTTTTCAAAAAGCTAACAACTGTTTTCAAGCCCTTGTTTTGTAATTACTATGATTGCTTAAAATAAGCATTATATGCTTGAGTATGTAATCATCCATGCATTGTTCTTGTCATGATTAAAATTGAATAAAGTTCTGTTTAAACCAAGCGCCAGTGTATGGACACACGATGTCTCCCTTCTCTCGCTGCATCCCAAAGCCGCTCACGGCATCTCTCTCTCTTTCTAGCTCTCTCTATCTTCTCTCTCTCAGTCCCTCGCACACACCGCGAGTTGCGAAGTGCTGGGCCTGTAGTGTGATGCATGCATGTAGCCAGCAGCGCTAGCCTGTGTCTCTTGTATCCTCACTCGGCGCGGAACAGTCTTCAGAGCGGGACCTCTCGCTACCACGAACCAACGAACGGGGCGCCAGTGCTGTGTGCTCGCTTTGTTGTGTGCTTTCTCATTGCTACAAGCATCGTGTTTTCTTGTGCACTCACTACTCGTGTGTGGTGGTGCTTGTTGTTTGTGTTTTAGTCAAGAACTGTGCCGCCGTGTTGGATGGAGTAATCATCTCGACTGATTTGTGTAATTTTTGAGAAAAGAAGGATTTCAAGTTCTACGAATTCGGATTTATTATTCTGAGAAAGTTTCTGTGCTGGTCGATTTCGGAACTTCCGTGTGATTCTTTGGGAAAACATGTATGCATTTGAAAAACATCCGGACCACCGACATATCATCTTGAAGCATTACATGTAAAAACAGGTTTGTGTTTTAACTTCGGAAGTCGGGTTTCAGCATCAGTGGAATTTCGCTCGTCGAAATCTTTGAATGGAAAAAAGCTGATAGTTTATCAGAGATAGGGTAACACGTACTAGTGACTCGATTTTACCAGGAAAAAAAAGCCTTGAAGAGCGGACGGGACGGTCCGAGTCTGTGGAACAAAAAAAATATTGGTCAAATCTTCGAGTGGAAAAAAGCTCACAATTTTACCAGAGATAGTGCAGCCAAAAAGTCTGGAAGAGTGGACGGGGCAACCTGCGAGTAATTTGTCAAGAATCTTCAGAGTCTTTTGCACCAGCTGCCGGAAGAGCAGCCCAGATGTTGCGAGCAGCGTGGAAACTTGTTCACAGTTCAGCGTTTAGTGTCAAGGGGTGAATGAAAACAACTTCCACGGACCACTGTTGATAACGCTTTGTTGGTTTCTGGCGTCATCTTACTCGCTCTTGTTTCCAATTTTATGCTATTTTTGGATTGTAACCTGTCGACGAAATTCTTTCAAGTGTACTACTTCTGTGACAACGGGTTTTGTAGCGCAGCGTGAAATTAAGAACATTGCCGTGATTTTATGATTTGCTGTTCTTTTATTTTAACCAGAAACGAAGACTAAACTAGAGCGATCAGTATTTTGTAATCACTATTGTTGATTTTCATCCAGAAACGAAGATCAGAAACTTGTAATTATTGTCAGATAAGTTTGCACACGAAACAGAGAACAAACCACGTTGACAGCGATCAATCGCCGTGACGCTTTCCGTACATTTTCACTGAAGACACGACTTCATCACTGCCGTGAATTCACAAATCGCTGCCGAAATTCTCCACACATTTTGACCGAGGAAGCATAATTGAAGTATTACGTGTGCTTGAGTGTGTGTTGGAATAAACCTCCCTACCTCTGGATTACTTTTCATCGTGGTTTCAAAAAAAGGAGCTGGTCTTTTTTGTTTTCCTGATGGAATATCAGTGAGACTGATCGAGTCTTTGAAAAGTCAACTTTTCCGTGGAGTGTTCTTCTGGGATTAACTGGATTGTTCAGCGTTTGTTACCACGCTTTACTACCTACCATTTATCAATTTTCTACAGTTTCTTCGTTTGCTGTTGCTGTTTGTGTGTGTCAGTGATCGGGAGTGTTATGTCTGCGGCTGTGCTACGATTCAGGGATTGACTTTCATGGTGGGTGGTACATTTTATTTATGTTCGTTGCTTGTGGCACTGATTTTGCTTGCATGTCCCACCTGCGTCGCTTTGACAGCTGATGGTGTGGAATAGGCTTTATCAGCAAAGGTCGCGCCGAAATGTTGTACGTTGGCTGTCTAGCTGTACGAATGGTGTGAGCCCAACTATTTTTTGTGTTTTGTTTATTTGTTTTCCAGCGTTGTGAATCACGTTGGCACATTACCGAGGGGCTTACACACGTTATGACTCGGTGAATAGATGTTATACGTGTATGGCAATTTGTCAGATAAGTTTATTTTCTCTATTACCATTTGTTTGTCCACTTAAAAGACGACTGGGTCGAAGATCAGTGAACGCAACGGGTTTTTTGTTGCTGTAAATATAACGTTCCAATAAGATACCTTTCTTGTTTTGTTTTTATTCTGTCAACTACACAATATCGCAATTACTCGTGGACAAGCATGTGGAAGTGTATGGGTCTGTGACTGAACAAGTTTAAAGATGTTTTCGTTGCTTGTGGCAGTGATGTTGTGTGTACCACGTGCATCGGACTGACAGCTGATGGGTTGGAATAGGTTTTATTAGTAAAGGTCGCGTCGTAATGTTGTGCGTTAGCTGTCTGGCAGTGCGAACGGTTAACACTTTTTGTCAGCGTTATGAATCATCTATGCACATAATGAGGTCGGGGGCACAGAACGTATGGTTCAGGTTTTATCAGTGTAAATCGTATGGGTAGCGCAATGTTTTGATAATTACACAGTAATTCCGACAGGTTAGGACTTGATGGAAAGGTGTATGTTGACAATATGAAATGCTATGAAATTCATTTTGGACAAGCATGTAAGTTTTATCAGTAAAAATCATGCTGCAATGGTGTTCGTTGGTTGTCTTAAAAGCTGAACATTAGCTGTCTTGCAGTGCGAACTGTTAACTTTTTTTTATCATCGTAATGAATCATCTGGACTCGTTTTTGGTGTTGGTTTCCTCACAATATCTGACTGGTTTTTTTACTTGCCGTAATCTTGTGCGCATTAGGTTTGTAACTGTAAAAACAAATGTTTCACGTTTCTTGTCAGCGGTATATGAATCACTTACACTTATTGCGTAAGGAATATATATATATATATATATCAGCTGTCTAACCGTGGAGAGGGCTTACTTGTTTATGTTATCCGCGTTATGAATCACACGGACACATGACGTAATGATTCTCAAACTAATTCTACCTGACTTATTTCGTTATGAAGCCACACACACACACACGCGCGCGCGCGCATGCACGCACGCACGCATACATACACACATACACACACACACACAATACACACACACACACACACAATCCCCCTCCTCTCTCCCCCCCATACACACACCACACCTCGATCCCCACTCCCCCAAATTTCCTTACACAAACAGAAAAGCCCAATCCCACTCCGCGGCAATGAATTCGATGGTAGGTAGATTTTACATGACCGCTGAGAGAGGCCGCGAGTCTCGTAGGTGTCGGACAGATGGTATTACTGACCATGGGTCATTGGTCGTAAACGTACATCAACGTCCCCTGGACATTAGATGGACGATTGGCTGAGCCGAGTGGTCAGTCCGCCTGTCTCGTGCACATCCTGAGCTATGACCAGTGATGTCAGGGTCAGTGGAACAAGTGCTCATTGTTAACCAGTTGTGAAGGAGGGGATTGGTGTGTGTGTGGTATGGGGGGGGGGGGGGGGCTAGAGAGAGAGAGTGAGAGAGAGAGAGAGAGAGAGAGAGAGAGAGAGAGAGAGAGAGAATTATTTATTTTACTAGGGTAATGTTATAAGAAAGAATAGTTACTTATTTTACAACTACCCTCACCCTGAAGAGTTATTTTAATTTGATTTTTTAAGAGTAGAAAAATCGGTCACTATTGAGATCTTTTGCGAAGTGTAGACTTGAACACGTCTGAAGAGATGTTCACGCAAAGCTTCAAAATGATTTGTCAGTTTTAAACATAGGTATTGCGCGCTCCGGTTTGTTTGGTCTATCAGTGGGTCAGTCAACTGTGAGCCATAATTAACTTGTGACTGTCAATATTGTTGTAAGTAAACCATGATTGTGGTTGAATTCAGGTTAGTGGGGCAGATTCCCCCGGCGGGTTAGGGGGAAGAATTTACCCGATGCTCCCCAGCATGTCGTAAGAGGCGACCAACGGATTCTGTTTCTCCTTTTACCCTTGTTAAGTGTTTCTTGTATAGAATATAGTCAATGTTTGTAAAGATTTTAGTCAAGCAGTATGTAAGAAATGTTAAGTCCTTTGTACTAGAAACTTGCATTCTCCCAGTAAGGTCATATAATATTGTACTACGTTGCAAGCCCCTGGAGAAATTTTTTGATTAGTGCTTTTGTGAACAAGAAACAATTAACAAGTGGCTCTATCCCATCCCCCCCTTTCCCCGTCGCGATATAACCTTCGTGATTGAAAACGACGTTAAACACCAAATAAATAAAGAAAAGAAAGTGGAGCAGATTGTGGTGTGTGGTGTTGTGGGAGACACGCTGTTGGGCACGAAAGGGATGATGCATTAGCCATTACACTCACAGTGCGAGTTCGAATCGTGTTTACACTTGCTAGCGAGTGTTGTGTGATGAAAATGGAGCTGTAATAGGATAGTGTCGTTATCCTAAGCTTGTGTGGTTGGATTGGATGCAATTATTGAATTACCAACTGATAAGCGCAGTCCGGCCAGGTGTTGCAGGGTTCAAAGATTTTACTGCATACTTATAATTATATCTGGCTATGGAAAAATTCAATGACTGCATTATTTGACACACGAAATACAAGCATTAAGATGTTTTTCAGGGGGTAAAGGATCATTTACACACACACGACACTGTAATTTGGTAAGGTTTTGGTGATGATGCACACGATTTCGGTTTGCATTGTCATAATCCAAGGCGTAAACAAAATGCTTGTAAACTTTTTGTAAAATGTGCGCGTTATACCATAGTTTGACAGTCAAGACAACGATACGTATACCTTGCGAGTCTGGCATGAAGAAAGAAATTCCAAGTCTATTATCAACCCATCCAATGCTAAACCCTGAGAGTCTGACACTACCGCCAGAGAGCGATCAATGTCTTCAGCAGTCAGACAGAATAGAATCATGGAGAACAAGGAGAGACCTGTACTTGAGAGTACCCCCCCCCCCCCCCAGTGCCTGTCCTACACTTCATTCCTTTCCCATAAAAACATTGATCGGTTCGGCGGTAAATATTTACCTCCTAAAGAATTGTCACGTATCGGCTCCGGCGTCACGTCAGCAAGCGTGACTACTACACAAGGCGTCGTCGATAAAAACGTCTTGCTCGATACGTGAATGGTGGGACGAAGAAGGAGAGGGGTATATATATATATATATATAGGGGAGAGGGGAGCTACATGTATATCGGTGACAAGGGGTCAATCCCTGAGTCGCAAGTCCCCAAGCTGAAGAAAATGTCTTTAGATTTTAATGTTGTGTAAATAATTTGATGTGTATTAGTTTTGTTTTTGTTTTTTGTTGGGGTGTATAGGGAAGATAAGGGCTGTATCGGTGACAATGGATTGATTCGTACCACATGGTGCAAAATGTGCTTGGTATTTTGTTTTGGTATAGGGGAGTTTACATTTTATTTGGTCTCGTCTCAAAATGTCTAGTCCACGGCTTTAGTTTCAACTTTCATAGCAGAAATGCAGAGAGTATAGACCAAGCAGTGACTAAGCGACGGGGCTTTATAAGAGACAAGGTATTCCGTCCCAAACCGCAAGAATGAGTTTGGTGTAGAGGAGAGCGGGGCTGTACTATACAGACAACAAAATTAATCATCTCCACTCACGTAGAGAATGTAGTTGGTAACGTATAGTATTCACAATAGAAGTGATCGGGAGTCACAGACATAGAAAGAGTACTCATTCTATGTCTGTGATCGGGACTGCACCAGAGACATGGGATTCCCTCTTACTCCCCATAAATGTGCGTGATACAGGGGAAGAGGGACTGTATCACAGACAAGGACTTCCCTCCCACACTGCAGAAAATGTGTTTGCACACACACTCGTGGCCGCTCTTGTCAACCGCTCGTTCGATAGGGTGAAGCGGTTTAAACGAGGGTGCTAAAGCAGGTGCGGGGAAAATATCGATTACTGAATTCTGATGCATCTCTTTTGTGTCCGTACATTTTTTTTTATTGTCTCGGTTTTAGTGTTGTGATTGTGATCAGGGGTCTTTGTTCGCGTGACGGTATGCGTGACGTGTCAGTGTCGCTTTCTTTGTTTTATAGGAGTGTTTATTTTGTTTTGGGTGCAGTTTCTTTTGTTTTTTGATATATGTATATACTTCAGCGACTTGTGAATGTTTTGATTCTATGAAAATGATGTGTTGGGAGATACGTTTCGGACTAAAGGTTCAAATCCGTAGACTTATTTTGAGACTCTGTGTGTGTGTGTGTGTGTGTGTGTGTGTGTGTGTGTGTGTGTGTGTGTGTGTGTGTGTGTGTTTATCTCTCTCTCTCCCTCTCTCTCTCTCTCCCTCTCTCTCTCTCTCTCTCCCTCTCTCTCTCTCTCTCTCTCTCTCTCTCTCCATCCTTGAGTAATAAAGTTCGTTCGTTCGTTCGTTCGTTCTCTCTCCCTCTCTCCCTCGCTCTCTCTCTCCCTCCCTCGCTCTCTCTCTCCCTCCCTCGCTCTCTCTCTCTCTCCCCCCTCTCTCTCTCCCTCTCTCTCTTGATCTCCCTCTCTCTCTCTCTCTCTCTCTCTCACTCTCTCCCTCTCTCTCTCTCCCTCTCTCTCCCTCTCCCTCTCTCTTTCTCTCCCTCTCTCATCCAGGAGTGTGGTAGCCCAGAGAAGAGAAAATTGAGGGGGTTGATTAGAGGAACAAATCGCTATTTTATTCTGCAATCCGCTGTTGAACTGAGATGAAGTGCGGTGAGATGTGCTCCGAGCGTTGGCCTCTCCCCTCGAATACGTTCTTGAACGATCTATTTTTTACCGTCTCTATACCGTTACTGGGGTCTAATTTTAAACTTTACGGAGATTTTAATCTGGTTCTGGCTAGGTTGGAACCACTCCAAAACTCGCATTGCTTCAGAAAGTCGGTGGAGGGTAGAGGCTGAAGACTGAACATACTTCATGAGTCTAATTTTACACTTTACGGACATTTTAATTTAAGTGGTTCGAGTTACCGTTGAACTTTTTCGAAACGATGTCATTGCATATTTTCATAAAGAAGGAAGACCTGTCGGTTCAAGAATGAATATATTATGTGCCTCTTGAGTTTATTTTTTTTAACTTCACGAGCATTTATAACAGGTTTGAGTTACTCTGGAACTTTTTTGAACGACAAATAGCGGGAATTGCCCAAGAAATAGAATTTATACTGGTCAGAATCATGAATTAGTATACCCCCTGCCTTCTCTTTCTGACGTAGCTTTTGGAACAGGTAAGAATGAATGTCTATTTTGCTGTGTGTGTGTGTGTGTGTGTGTGTGTGTGTGTGTGTGTGTGTGTGTGTGTGTGTGTGTGTGTTTCTTTTCCTCGTTCTCCTCCTCCTTTTCTTCTTCTTCTTCTTTTTTGTTTACATGAAACGGAGCTACTTGTGCATGAGAGCGAAGGATGGCAAAACGCTTACCGCAATGTCTGCTTTAATTACGCGCAGCAACGATCATAGACACAACGTTTAGCTCAATTTTCTGCTTCACGTTGTTGGCATGTGGGTTATTGGCCAAAAGCACGTGCAATTGTCAATCAAGTTCGGCTTTTACTTATAGTCTGGTACTGAAATGACCTAGCGGGCCAGTCATTCCCGTCCGTAAATAGCCCGCCAACGTTCACTTGAGACGCGTCTGATGTCTGGAAAAGTTTTTGATTTAGTCAGATCTTTAAGCCTGAAGGTGGGTTGTGGTCAATTTAATGGGATACTTTTTTCTCCGAATGTGGAACTGTGCCCGTGTCCACATGCGGAGTACGAGTGTGCAGATACCACACCTTCAAAAATTCAATAAAACACACTCTACTGTGGGTTTTTGTTCTCCCCCAAGGCCACAGTTGCAGCCTGTCATTCATTATATATATCGATTCTTGAGACGCAAATGTCAATTTTCAAAGTTAAATAACAGTATTGGCGTTAACCAGTAATTATCGGTATTTTACTGGTTGAAACGAGAAATTACCGGAACAAAATTGGCTGACTGTTTGACCTACCGGTTATTTTTTAGAACTAGCGGTGGGTTTTTTTTGCTGGTAGAACAATAAAACCAGTACTCTGAGTTGGACTCTGGTTTCAATGACCAGTCTACCGGGTTTTTTTTACTGTTTGAATCATAAAAGTGTGCGTACCGGTTTGAAAAAATACTAGCGCCATCACTGAATAAGCAACAGTTTCTTTTAGCATCAGCTAGTATTTGTAGGTCTCTAAGCTGCCCCTAGTCCCATACATGCACACAGAACATAAATGTACACAATTGTTCTAAAAGTATTTGGGACCGACACTTTCTTACGGAACTACGAATCGCTTGCATATTTTTGGTTTCATTTAACGAACATTTTCGAACAAATCTGTACACTATTGGAACAAAGTGTGACAATTTTGAACGATAAATTAACACATGAAATTGAAAACACGTTAAGGTGTTCAAACTAACTTAGAGTGCGTGGTGGTTTATATGGTTATTTACACGAAAAGGAAGATAATCTTTAGCGATGATCACAAGACTGGGAGTGGGATTTTACTAACCAGACGTGACCAAGCGTCGCATGTTTTTACCCCCAGTCCCCTGTTGATAAGTCAACAGGTAATCTCAGTATGAACACTACAAGTTCGTCACAGTCCCGCAGTATTTTGCTGGGTCGTGGTTGCTTTGAAGTATTAACGGTCTTTTTGATGTACGCGCACAATGAATACCGCATTTTCTGTTGGGACTGCATGTGGTGGTTAAGAGCAACAAACACTTGTTAGCTTAGAGAAAATGTAGTTACGTTGTCGATTAAGTTTTTGTTTTCTCTCTCTCTCTCTCTCTCTCTCTCTCTCTCTCTCTCTCTCTCTCTCTCTCTCTCTCTCTCTCTCTCTCTCTCTCTCTCTCCCCCACCCTCCCCTCTCTCTCTCCTTTGCTCTCTCTCCTTTCCCCCCCTCTCTCTCTCTCTCATTCCAGATAGATCTCTCTCTCTCTCTCTTTCTCTCTGTCTCTCTGTCTCTCTTTCTCTCTGTCTCCTCCCCCTCTCTCTCTCTCCCTCTCTCTCTCTCTCTCCTTCCCCCCTCTCTCCTTACCCCTCTCTCTCTCTCTCTCTCTCTCTCTCTCTCTCTCTCTCTCTCTCTCTCTCTCTCTCTCTCTCATTCTCTCTCTCCAGTTCTGCCTGCACATATTTTTGTCAAATCCGAAAGCACAAAAGGACTTTTTTGTTTTCGTTATTCAATCAGTCACACATGTTGTTTCTCTCTCCCTCCCCTCTCCCTGTCTGTCAGTCCAAACACATGTTACCACTGTCAGGGAGATTAAGTGTTGTTTCAAGCATTGGTCGCACACAGGAAACGATGTGTTTTGGCGCCGCTGAGCAGGATCAACTAACTGGAGAAAAGCGAGGGAAAGATAAACCTGCAACGTGTTCCAAGACACGTTTCTGGTTTGCAACACACGTGGTGTAAGGCCTTGCTCACACAAACACTCTCACACATTCACGAAACAAAATAGTTGTTGAGACAGCACGAAAAGTGCGACTGGCTTGAACATTGAGACGAAAGAAAGAAGGAGAGAGAAAGGAGAAATAGAGAGGGAGATAGAACAATAGATAGGAAGAAGGAAAGGAGGAGAGTCACTGAGAAAGATGAAAGAAAGACCTCGGAAGAGAGAGAGAGAGAGAGAGAGAGGGAGAGAGAGAGAGAGAGAGAGAGAGAGAGAGAGAGAGAGAGAGAGAGGAAGGAGAGAGAGGGGGGAGGAGACAGAGAGAGAAAGAGAGAGAGAGGGGAGGGCGGGAGAGAGAGAGAGAGATCTGGAATGAGAGAGAGAGAGAGAGAGAGAGAGAGAGAGAGAGAGAGAGAGAGAGAGAGAGAGAGAGAGAGAGAGAGAGAGAGAGAGAGAGAGAGACTTTACGGACGAGTTATGAGGCGTTGTCATGGATGGAGTACTTAAGTGTGTGCGTTCTTAACATTCTTGCGCCAACCACATCTGTTTTTCTTGTCCTTGTTTTCACCGCGACATGCGTTCATAAGACAACAAACCACTCTTTGTTTCCCGTTGTAGTGATAGAACGGTGTACGTAAGATAATTATGACAGTTCTGCGCGGGTGACTGTCATGACCTACTTCTGTTAGCAGAACAAGATTGTCAGGTCAGCGATTCTCTGTTTCAACATGTCTGTCAACATAATGTGACACACACGCAGGCACAGTCACAACACACACACACACACACACACACACACACACACACACACACACACACACACACACACACACACACACACACACACACACACACACACACACACTAAAACACATCCCTTCAAGTACCAGCTTAAAGGATACCATTCATTAAGGTGATTAAGCTCTTAGATCGGTATTTCTTTTTTAGAACCATGCGGGAAGGATTAACATGTCTGACTGCTCATACAGAACCAGCGCCCCCACTACTAAGATAACACCGCAACAAACAATCAGCACATCACTGCGGTTCACTGCAGCATAGTGACATGATATTCATTGCACTATTGCACGTGCAATCAGGAACGTGCTGCGTCGTGCACACTTCTCGCGGAATTCTTGCATAGCTCCTGAAGCGGGAAAAGACGATAATCCTAGCACTTCAGTAGCAGGAATGTGTTAGGGATCAGTTTTGAGGCGTTGTGTGAAGGCGTTAGACTGATGGTCTGTGATCCAACAGGTGGTAACAATCCTTGTTAATCCCTAAGCGGTATGGTATGGTTGGTTGGTCGTGTCCGACTTAAGCTGTGCGTAGTGGTTTTGAATGGCGCATGATAATTGATATAGTCAAGATGTAGTTCTGTACCGGTATGCTACTTTGGGTTTTGTCCAAATTTAGCGGTGCTTTGCGGTCCTTGAATTTAACATTGATGAAGGTGTAGGATTTAATCCAAAACCGATATATATAATATGCTACTTGCGGTAATATGGGTTGTGTTCGAATTAAGTTTTGGATGGGGTTTTTACACCCCCGGTATAGGGGTGTGTATAGGATTCGGTCGTTACACCCCCGGTATAGGGGTGTGTATAGGATTCGGTCGATGTGTTTGTTTGTTTGTTTGTGTGTTTGTGTGTTTGTGTTCGCATATAATAGATCTCAAGAATGAACGGACCGATCGTCACCACACTTGGTGAACAGGTTCTATACATTCCTGAGACGGTCCTTACAAAAATTGGGACCAGTCAAACACACGGTTAGGGAGTTATTGGTGGATTAAGATTCTACAAGGACTTATAGAGGGACATATTAATGGTCAAAGGGAAATAACCTTCTCAGTTGGTGGCAGTGAGAATGGTTATTTCCCTTTGACCAACGGGGGTGTTTTTCCTACCTCGGAGGAATTTCTTGTTGAGTTAGGTATTGAAAGTTCTGTGGCGCTTTTTCTTTCCCTTCTGTGTTGGTCTGCATGGTTTGCTTCGTCTTGTTCGATTTAAGCTGTGATTGCGGTTTCGAGGTTTACTCTGTGAGGTACTTTGTTACTGCGGTTGTCTTTGTCTGTATTTGTCTTGTGGTCTGTGTAAACTTCTCTTTTTGTAGAGCTGTGATCCTGCATGCCGTCTTCCTCTTTTGAGTTGCTTCTTGTATTTGAATGTACTAGTCGATTCGTCTGACCGTTCGTTTCATTTGTTATTGTTTGTTTGTCGTACCGGGAGCACTGTACGTGTGTCGCTTCACTCGAGTTTGAATTGTGCATAATTATTTCGGTCTGTGCGTCAATCGCTCTGTCTGTCTTTGTCTATGTTGGTCTGTCTGTCTGTATGTCTGGCTATAACCTTACTCTAGCCGTAGCCTATCTTTTTACACCCCCGGTATAGGGGTGTGCATAGGTTTCGCTCCATGTGTTTGTGTGTTTGTGTGTTTGTGTTCGCATATAGATCTCAAGAATGAACGGACCGATCGTCACCAAACTTGGTGAACAGGTTCTATACATTCCTGAGACGGTCCTTGCAAAATGTGGGACCAGTCAAACACACGGTTAGGGAGTTATTGGTGGATTAAGATTCTACAAGGACTTATAGAGTGACATATTAATGGTCAAAGGAAAATAACCTTCTCAGTTGGTGGCAGTGAGAATGGTTATTTCCCTTTGACCAACGGGGGTGTTTTTCCTACCTCGAACTCGAAGGAATTTCTTTTTTCGTGCTGTAAATATATTCAGTAGTTAACTTGAAGCAAAATCCTAATGTCTGTCCCCCCTCTTCTCTTTGCTTTGCCCACCACCCTCTCTTTCTCTCTGTCTCTCGGTCGCTGTCTGTCTGTCTGTCTGTCTGTCGTGTCTCTCTCTGTCTGTCTGTCTGTCTGTCTGTCTGTCTGTCTGTCTATGTCCCCCTGTCTCTCTCTCTTTCTCTCTGTCTCTGTCTGTCTGTATGTCTGTCTCTCTCTCTCTCTCTCTCTCTCTCTCTCTCTCTCTCTCTCTCATTCTAACCTTTTTCTCTTACTCTTGCCTTTCGCTCTCCGCCCTCGCGTGCTATACTGGCATTGGATTAGTCCAGCACCACCCGATTGAAATTCTTCTAGTGATTAATCAAGATTACAGCACTGCACATTGCGATTTGTTTGTGTTCTTTTTACTCTCCTTTCTTTTAATTCCAATCAGTCGCTGCAATCTGGCTGCGCATTCCTGATTAGTACTTGCTTCGGTGCTGTGAAAGGTGCAGTCCTTCGGTTCAAACAAACAGGACCTTTGTCACAGGAAAGGTCGTGGCGGGGACGTAGCTCAGTCGGTAGCGCGCTGGATTTGTATCCAGTTGGCCGCTGTCAGCGTGAGTTCGTCCCCACGTTCGGCGAGAGATTTATTTCCCAGAGTCAACTTTGTGTGCAGACTCTCCTCGGTGTCCGAACACCCCCCCGTGTGTACACGCAAGCACAAGACCAAGTGCGCACGAAAAAGATCCTGTAATCCATGTCAGAGTTCGGTGGGTTATAGAAACACGAAAATACCCAGCATGCTTCCTCCGAAAACGGCGTATGGCTGCCTAAATGGCGGGGTATAAAACGGTCATACACGTTAAATTCCACTCGTGCAAAAAACACGAGTGTATGTGGGAGTTTCAGCCCACGAACGCAGAAGAAGACAGGAAAGGTCAGTAAGTGTTTCTGTACCCTCTTCGAAAGCCCGCTGATTTGAAAGAGAACAGCTTCCCAATCAAGGAAAAGACATTCTGAATGAGTAAAGATCTGGCTTGTTTTTGGTTATCATGATATTACTAGAACCGAACAATTGTAAAAGTTTTCAGTGTTTAAACCAAAAGTTTTCAGCCCAAGCATTTTCAAACTAGAATACGAATGGTTGACTTCAGTTTATCGGAACTGCTGTATTGATTAATAGCACTACAAAATGAATGTCATGTTTAAACGATTAAAGGTTGCAAAGAACGTATACTTTGAATGTTCCTGAAAGTCCTAATGGCTCAAATGGTTCTTGAAGCTATAAGAAAAGCCAGAATCAGGGAGTGATTTTGTTGTAGTGTAGGTAGCTGAAATACACGACCGAAAGTGGACACACCCGTCTTCAGGAATGCCCAAAACCGTCTGTTTCACGTTCGCTTATTAGCCCGTTGTGCTTTTGTCCCAGAAATATACTGTATACGTTTTAAACGTGCGATACACGCTTAGCTTACGATGTCTCTTTCCGACAAGAGACTAAACAGAGCTATGTCGGCGAGATCAAGAATTTATGGTGACTGGTCGCTTTACTCTTTAGTAGAGTGGATTAGTTTTGGCTGAGCGCGCACAATCTCTGCCCCGAGTCTGCGAGCCGGCTGCTCCAATCGATTAAGATCGATATTTATGTCTCGTGTGATCTTGTCGTCGTGACCAGTGGTGTGTGCCGCGTTAAGTTCGTGAAACTTTTAGTGTTTACTCTGGGCTTCAGAGGAAGGGGGAAAATTGGTTGTGGT
This sequence comes from Littorina saxatilis, assembly GCF_037325665.1. NCBI lineage: Eukaryota > Metazoa > Mollusca > Gastropoda > Littorinimorpha > Littorinidae > Littorina > Littorina saxatilis. The sequence goes on along the minus strand of NC_090248.1, from coordinate 54,671,953 downwards.
TTTTGTAAATGCGAAAGTAATGAGAAAACAAATGGTGTGACTGGAGAGGTTAAAGGGGAGAAAGGATTGAGTGGGGGTGGAGTTGAGAGAGAGCGCGCGAGCACGAGAGAGAGAGAGAGAGAGAGAGAGAGAGAGAGAGAGAGAGAGAGAGAGAGAGAGAGAGAGAGAGAGAGAGAGAGAGAGCTGAACTGAACTGAACTGAACTGACCTGATATTTGTTTTAGTGAGAAAAAGAGAGAGATAGAGAAAGCTGAAATGAACTAAACTGAAATTTATATATATATATATATATCCCATGACCTCCTTTCTTTGTCTCTGTTACTTCAGTATGGGTATATATGTTGTATTTTTATAGCTCAATAAATACATCATGGACTCCAAAAAATATATGATAGTGCAGATTCCGATTTGGGCAAAGGACTACTTTCCTCCCGACCTTTGACCTCGCGCCGAACAATGTGACACATTTGTATGAAGTTCTAAAATCGTATTGCACGGCTCAGAAAACCATATCAGTTGCACGCAAAAATGAATCTCAGAACTGATCTGATGTATGAGATGCAATAAGCAAAAGTTTCTTTCATTATGAAAGCAATGCAGGTCGAAAAAAACGAACATTCAACTTACAAGATAACCAGATGCTAGCGAACCAAAACAAAAACACGAGTACCCTCCCCTTGCATCGTTAGCAGACGACTTTTGAGAATCTGTCGGTAGTGTGTTTTGCCGGTGTGCGCCTTCAGCTATCAAACATCGGCTGTTTCACGTGTTTTGCGAGCAAGTCTACTCTTTTGCCTGGCTCTGCAGTAAGTCCACATATTTTTCCGTAATCCAGTCATATTCCTTCAAAATGCAATCAATCGGCGGTGACAGACGTGTCGGTCGCGTTTTCCTCTCACCCATACCAGTTTAAGTTCATCCATGCAAACACACTCGCAAAACAGTTTATCACGTAGATACATTTCAAATAGGGAGCAAATGGTTAAATCTAAACCTACATATTTGTTCCCTAAGATTTGCTTCTCTGTCAATAAGCCTAATTACACACGTTCGAGAAAAACAACGTGGAATCAATTCTGAATCGAGTAAGCCAAATGGGTCCCAAACCCGTTTCGCCCGTTCTGCCGACCTGAAACGCAAAACAAAAGAATTGTGCGCTTCAACTAAATTAATTTCTATTCGACTTCATTACTTTCTTGCAACTTATGAACCTTTACTTAAAGCTTTTAAATGGTCTGAAAGTAGTGTTACCGCGTACTTATCGATGCACTCATTCGTTTTATTTTTTCAGCGACGGTCACTTAGTTTAAGGTTGCAAAAGGGCTAAGTCTCGCTGGCAACAGTTTTACCCTGCACAGATCGCAACAGTGCCGCTAGTAGTCTACACTTTGTGTTTGATGGTAGAATGGGATATACAGATTACAACACTCGTGGTTTTTTATATGGCTTGTATTTCAGTCAAGACCCAGCGGGAATATCAATCGAGAGACACTCGCCAGAGGCTCGTGTCTCCCGATGATATTCATCCGCTGGGTCTTGACTGAAATACAAGCCATATAAAAAACCACACGTGTTGTAACCTATACATATACTACATGTATATTATATATATATGTAGAGAGAGAGGTGGGGGGGGGGTATTTATGTTCTACTGTCTGTCTGTCTCTTTGCATGAGACCATAAACACCCCAGGACGAATTTAACAGTATAGGCAGCTGAACATAAATCCATGTAATTCGTCCTATATGCTTGGACGTTTGGGCCTGGTCTGCTTGTTGTCATCACCAAATCGCCCAGAATGACGTGCTCCAAATCGTAAACCCTTTTCTAGTTTTGTCACACATGTAATTGAATGCAGACGCGACACCGTCCTCCACTTATTATTCTGTCTGTGTGAGTCACCAGAATAATTCTCCTCAGTTTTAAATTCGAATCAGACGTCATTCATTTTATTCTGCCAATGCGTGTCTGGACTTTCATAGCAGATTTTTTTTGGGGGGTAAGTGATTTTCTCACGGTGCCCTGTGACCGCTAGGGATTGGGGTTCAAACCCCTCAGGAAAAACGGCGGGTATGTGAAGAGGACAGGGGCACTTGTGGCCAAGTGGATCAAAGGGGTTCAATCCTCTAGTGCCATGCATTCTTTGTGTAGTTGATCATATCTTCCTTGACTGCCGCAGGGCTGATACGATAAACATCAAGATACTGCTTTGTTTAGCCGCCTGGGAGTATGTCGCACTGTTTTATTCATTGTTCGGTCGTGTCTTTTCCACCTGTGCATCCAGTCTGCTCTTGAGGGCATGCCGACGGATGGACGGGAATGGGGGACAAACAGGCTTAGGATGCTTCGTGGAGCTTGCTAAGGCTTATAAACAATCATCATTTATCTTTTATTAACCTTCTTCTTGCTCTGTTTCTCTCACTTAGTGTACAAACCGTCCAACATTTCACGTCAGTTCGCCTTCGATCGTTCCATCTTGCTCCCTCGTGTCCGCTTAGTGCAGCAACGGCAGAGAGAGAAGGGGGAGAGAGAGAGAGAGAGAGAGAGAGAGAGAGAGAGAGAGAGAGAGAGAGAGAGAGAGAGAGAGAGAGAGAGAGAGAGAGAGAGAGAGAGAGAGAGAGAGAGAGAGAGAGAGAGAAAAAAAAGAGAGAGAGAGAGAGAAAAAAAAAAAAAAAAAAAAAAAGAGAGAGAGAGAGAGAGAGAGAGAGAGAGAGAGAGAGAGAGAGAGAGAGAGAGAGATGGTGGGCTTATATGTCACGTGGTTTAATCAGCATTATTTTCGCCCCGGCGTTCGCACTTCCGCCTGAGGTAACAAAGGGAATTGTTATCCTCCTGCGTGTGTGCATGTTGATGCTTTTTCTCCAAACCTCTCCGTTTTTGCTTTAACCTCCTTTTTGTTCCCCCCCTCCCCCCCCCCCCCCCCACACACACTTTCCCTTCACCCTTCCTTCTCTGTTTTTTTTCATAACATGCGTAGAGCGCTGATGTTTTGCGTTCTAGAAGTTGCGTGATGGTGGTTTAAAATAGACGAGCGGTGCAATATTTTTCTTCTTCTGGAAACTAAATTGCAGATGCTTACTTTTAATAAGACAAACGCTACGAATGTTGGTATTAGATGAAGCCTGTTCTGCTGTTCGGTGTTATGGATGGTTGGAGAATGCATGATGCTGTGTTCAGATGATGTTTTAGCGTTTTGTCGTGTTTACTGATGCCCCTGGAGCAATTTTTTGATTAGTGCTTTTGTGAACAAGAAACAATTAACAAGTGGCTCTATCCCATCTCCCCCCCCCCCCCTTTCCCCGTCGCGATATAACCTTCGTGGTTGAAAACGACGTTAAACACCAAATAAAGAAAGTAAAGAAAGAAAGTGTTTACTGATGAAACGAAGTTTCCAATGTTTACTTTCACAATGCACTTCCTTTATGCTATTACTCTGTGTTACCTTTATTGTTTTGTTTATTCGTGAAGAGGTATTCATGCATGATATTGAGAATAGCTAAGTTGTTGTGGTAAAGTTGAAAATGCGCTTTGGTGTCGTTGTTCTTTCATTAAACAAATATTGTTTTTTCTTGTCATGAGACAAAGTTTAATAAATTATGGAGCTGTCCTTTCACGAGGAAATAATTATGTCCAGTATTGTGGTTGTTTTGAGCCCCGCAGTGCATTTGGAAGTGGATGCGGGTATGCAGTTTATTCTTTGGTTGCTAAGAGGAACATTTATAATTTTGTGTGTTGATTTTGTCTGCTTGCCACTGAATCTTCGTGTAACAATGTCCCTTTTGCTGAAATTGTACCAGGTGCAATGAATCTAGATGTTCAGTATTGTTTTCTCACACAGTTACAGTTTCTTTGAACAAAACGTCTGTCAGTTCTGTTGATCCCCAGCGTGCAACCCTTCATTACAATTCAAACCAGAATGCTTTCCTTGACGCGAGGTATCCGAAGGGGGCGCTCCATTAAACAGGAAGTCAATCTTCCAAGGCGTGTGGTCTATGGTTTATCATGCAACACGATGTGTAACGTTGTTCTTTTTACGAAGGAAGTTGTCTGATGTTGTTGCAAGCTGGTAAGGGTATCTGAAGGTGTTGTAATTTGTTGAATCACGTCCTCCGGTGTTGTTACTAGGCACCTGTGTTGTGGCGCAGGTGCATGATTAGGCATGCCTTTAACTTTTTGGATGCTGTAACGATGGACTTTTACGTTTTGCAACTGGCGGGGAGGGATGAAGCATTCTGAGTTTCTTAGCCATAAAAATTCGTTTTTTTCTTATGTCGAGCGGTCTGTGCGAGGTAGGTTCAAGATTTGTGTGTGTGGTTTAAGTGGTGTGATGTAGGTTTTGGGTACCAGTAATGGTCAGTGATTTGGAAGCTTTCAGTAACGTAAATGAGAGAGAGAAACAGAGACATAGAGACAAAGGCTGAGAGACAGTCGACCTCGATCGCCAGTACTATTCTTTAACCAACACAAATCTGGGTCACCAGTGCCAACAAACTCTTTGAACCCCGAGAAATCTACTAAATGCAGCGGTAATCGTAATTACGTTTGAGTGAGCTCAACCCAATGAACTGTCGGTTTAAAAGGCGAAGTCCCGCTCAGCCTTTCATTTAGGAGGCCCTTGGTCCTTCAGAGACCTTTGGGGGAACCTTGATACGGTGGAACCCCTCTGTTAAGACTTAAACAATCTGAGAAAATCAGGTCTTTAGCAAAGGAGGAGAATTTTCAGAGCATTTAAACAGAAAATCTGAGAAAATCAAATCTTCAGCAAAGGAGGTGAATTTTCAGATGTTCATAACAGAAAATGTGGGAATGTAAGGTCTTAGAGGGGGGGTACTACATCGGAGCGCGGGGTGTTTTAAAAGGGAAGAACTTGAGTCATAAATCAGGGCTCATGGTCATAGAAAGGGGGTTCCACTGTAATGGAGCCGTGAGACCTTTACTGCGACGTGTTGATCCTGGCAAAGGGCGCTTTAAAGTGGCACCATCAGATAACTCTGCAGACTAATCTCCCCTCTCAGCGCCACGCTTCTCTCCCCCTTGAAGGTGAAACCGTGACGTCATCTGTGACCTTTGCGGTATGCATGGTCAAAGATAGCAAGAACCAAGGTCTACTTCGCGGATTTGTGTGTATGTATACGGTCTGGTGCATAGCTGTTATAGTTGAACTCTGGGTCAGTTGGAACATTTTTGGGAGGTGATTGATCAAAAGATGGGTGGATGGAATCATGGATTGGTTGACTTATTGACTGCTTGACTGATTGGTTAATTGATTGATTAGGTGTGAATTTGTGAGATCTCAGTCAGTTGGCACATTTTTAAGGTAATTGATTGATCGGCTGATGGATTGACTGATGGATTGATTGATTTAACATGTAATCGGAAACGAAAAGCCGGCATGCTACTCACGCAGACACCGGCACGGTTGGCCTAGTGGTAAGGCGTCCGCCCCGTGATCGGGAGGTCGTGGGTTCGAACCCCGGTCGGGTCATACCTAAGACTTTAAAATTGGCAATCTAGTGGCTGCTCCGCCTGGCGTCTGGCATTATGGGGTTAGTGCTAGGACTGGTTGGTCCGGTGTCAGAATAATGTGACTGGGTGAGACATGAAGCCTGTGCTGCGACTTCTGTCTTGTGTGTGGCGCACGTTATATGTCAAAGCAGCACCGCCCTGATATGGCCCTTCGTGGTCGGCTGGGCGTTAAGCAAACAAACAAACAGACAAACTCACGCAGACTTTACGCAAGCATTGTTTTCACTGGCTGTGAATATTTTGTGAACAAGAAAACTTTGTCTAGCAGGCCTGAAAGTGGTGAGTATTTTACTCGCGATGGCGAGTAGAAACATGTAAATGGCGAGTAGTAATGTTAATCTACTCGCCAAATGCGAGTAAAGTTGCTGAAACAAATGGTTGGTTTGGGCCATTTGGCGAGTAAAATGTGCTCTCTGGCTAGTAAATTATGTGAAGTACTAGCCAAAGGCCAGTGCCCCATTTTGTGGACTTTCAGCGCTGTCTAGAACATCAACCAGAGCTAGGGTATCTTTCTGTCAGCAACTTTTAGCAAACGAACACTTTGGATTTCACAGGTTGCAACATTTACACCTCGGGAAGACAATGTATAGGTGCCAGCAAAATAACGTATAACCTATTGTGCCAACTGGGACGCATCTCCGCTTACAGTCTCAATTTTGAAGCGAGAGATCCATAGCTCTCAATGGTCCTGTGCGGCACCCTCGTGTCAAAAGTGCCAGACGGGTTTCACACCTCATCGTCGCCATTGTGGAAGCGGTAGTGTCATGGTGTTAAGCGTGAGAGGTTTTGTTGTACCTTCCGCGAAAATAGCTTTGTAAATTATGGATCGAACCTTGCACCATTTACACACACGGAAAGTTGTTCTTCGTTTTGTGAGCAGAGTTAAGCGTATGTTTGTTCGGATATTTCTCTCGTCTTCTTGACAGACACGTGATACTATTGCCTTGTGAAGACATTTTCGTCAGCTTTAGCTTGACATAGATACACCAAACGAATAAACAGGCAATTACTCATTCAGTGAATTTGTCTGACAAGGAATCAATCAATCAATCAATCTATCAACCAACCAACCAACCAACCAACCAACCAACCAACCAACAAACCAACCAACAAACCAACCTACCAAACAAACAAACAACCTACCAACCAACAGTCAGTCAACAACAACCAGCAAACAAACCAAACCACAATTTTCAGGAAAACGGAGAAGTGTTAGATGGCGTAGTGGTGTTTTGCGAAATTGTGGGCTTGTGTCGTGCTGCTCCCACTATCATTACTGCCACTTGCAGGGGATTTGTGTCTCTGCACGACAACCACACAGCCCGGGATTTGTACGCTCAAATCTTGTTGCCAGTTTGAGAGACTCCAGGCGTCCTATATTGACCGTGAGCTGTTATTATTATTTATTTATTTTTTATTTGAAGGGAAAAGGTTGAAGTGTAGGTTTATATGTTTGATGTGGAGTTTGTTGAAATACGAGTTAAAATACCTCACCTCGCTGTTATGTAGTCGTTCAACTTGTAAAATAACAGACTGATCTGGCGATCGAACCTGCGTTGGAAGAGTCAGAGGGGTGAACTAAGGACGGAAGGATTGTTCTAGCCCCAGTATACTTGATAACTCGCACATACGCACGCACTCACACATACACGCGCATACGCACGCACGCACGCACGCACGCAGACAAGCAGACTCACAGACACATCATTCGACACGTGCGAACATATGTCAGTCACTACTGACACTGACGTTAGAATTAAGTTTAACACCCTCATGGCAGGCCAGTGGTGGCATCTGACACTGAAGGTATCCACAGGCCTCATGTGTATCATTAACAAGAACACGAATTTATAACTCCCCGTGTTGTACGATAACAGTTATTGATGATTCTCCTATTGTGGTATACACGCGTACACTCCTTACAAATATACAACCCCCCCCCCCCCAAAAAAAAAAAAAGACACAAAAAAATAATCCATACATCTCATTCCTTCTACCTACCTCTCCCCCCCCCCCCCACCCACCCACGCCCATCCACCCATACATAATCGTGCGTGGGAGCAGAGCTGTGTGAGTAGAAACAGATCGTTGACCTGACTAGAACGAGCGGTAAACCCTGTTATGTACGCCTACTTTACCCACTAAACCTAATACATAAGAAATCCTATTCCCAAAATTGCAGGGGGTGGTGCATATGCTGATATGTAAAGCCCCGCTTACAGGGGAAGGTTATAACTTATACACCCTAGTTCGTTTGCGTGGGTATGAACGGCAGGCGTTGAAAATGCGATATGTTTTTTGTTGGTTAAAAGGTGCTTGATGAGGTTTGAAGCGTTGGTATCTATTTAATTTCTCAAAACGAAACACTGACTATGAAAACTACACAAACTATCAGGCTCCTTTCACAGTACCCTTTAGCCCCCGACAGGTACAAGAGAAGGAGGAAAGGAACATAAAAAAATACATTCATTACCACTCGAAAAGATATTATTCTCCTGCGAGACACTCTGTGCGTACACATCTTCGACTAGCGTTAACTCCTACTAAGACATTGTACATGGCAGATGTTCGCAGCAGGTAATTTCGCCTCTTAGCCGTTTCTGGTACCATTCTATTCCTCGCGAATCTTCTGAAGCTGTTGCAGAGTTAGTTAGAGACTAATGAAACAGTATAATATATATACGCTCTTTCGAACAATTTAAAGCCAGCACTTTTGCTTCCTGTGCTCTTTCTGTCAATCTTGGGAACGATTCTGGCTTGGCGGGCCACGTCTTTGTTGCATACAATGTGCTTTCAGTGCAGGGGTTGAGGGGGTCGGTTTTCCTTGAGTGGTGGGCTAGGTTTAGTTTCTTTTGCTTGTTTCTTTTCTGGAGTGGCGTGCGGGTGGCGGCTGCCAAAGGTGTAATTTCCTTCGCTGGATTGATGTTTGGAAATTTGGCTTTCGGAGTGACCTTGTATTGTTGTGCAAGCAGCGATTTAAAACTCCCGTTTCTCTCGCCCTCTCTCTGTCTCTCGGTCTCTCTCTTTCTCTCTCTCTCTCTCTCTCTCTCTCTCTCTCTCTCTCCAGGTCTCTGTCTCTCTCTCTGTCTGTCTCTCTGTCTGTCTCTCTTCTGTCTGTCTCTCTGTCTGTCTCTCTGTCTGTCTCTCTCTCTGTCTCTCTCTCTCTCTCTTTTTTGTGTGACCAAAACACAGATATTTGGACGACTTGATGCTACACTCGATCCTTCCATATATATACAATACATTCGTAAAAGATCCCGTCGATTTTTCTCCCCTCAGTTCGACTTCCTCGAACTTAACCATTCTTTCCTATAGCCTGCCTCTGTCCTCCGCTCTCTCAGTCTCTCTCTCTTCCCCTCCCTATCACTCTATCTCTTTGAAATTGCCCAGGAAAGCTGTTTTTGACAAACACGGCTTTGATGTCTTTCAAGGCGATAGAAATCGACGCCGGGCAAGTGTTCATCCCGTGGAAAACCACTCCAGTGAAACGACGCTGGATCGATCTGGGGGGGACATAGCCAGTGAGAGAGCATGCCATGCATGATACGCAAGCCTGACAATGGCTCCTTTAATTGCTCGTACACAAAGATAATTACAAAGGCACGCCATCCAAAACAGGCTCCACACATGGGCTGAGCCTTGTGTAAAGAAATATAGAAATGCGGGGAGGGGGGGGGGGGGGTGGGGACGGATGGAGGAGAGGTCGTTGGTTGGAGGGGTTTTTTTTTTTTGGGGGGGGGGGGTGGGGGGGATAGAGAGAGAAAAAGAGGGACAGATAAACAAACAGACAGAGAGGTACAAACGTACACGTATGCACAGTTGCTTGTACTGTTCATTCGTAGCATCGACACTCACTACGAGTACTGTCGCTGGGCAGACTTTGAACCGCATCATCTATAATGTTCAACATAAGATATTTTAAATAGAAACTCGCACTCACAAACACACACAAAGACACAGTGAGACAGACATACGCACGCACGCCTGCACGCACGCACACTCACACACACACACACCTTAAAACAAAATCCAAAGCCTATCAAGCTCTTTCTCGCATTGTAAAGAGCACGCCGGTCCAAATTGCAATTTCTCATCTTGATAGATGTGACACTACAGAATTAATCAGAATTACAGTATCTTGCAGCAGTCGACTCGTCTTGCAACAGTTGAATCAACTCCACTTACAACATGCGGCACCTAGAGAGACGTACATCAATTCAGCGAGTAGAAATGACGTCTATTATTCCTGGCGCATTAGGAAACGTTAGGCTCGCTTTCTCCCCTTCTGCAAGACAAACGGACGAGCGTGGCTTTTGCTTTGAACGAAGCGGCTCCAAGGAGTTAATTTTCATCTCCGTGATCGATTCTGCCTTGCCTGCAGGAATTAAGGGAATTGTTTGTGCAGGAAGTTGGCCGTAAATTTGTTCTGCTTTGAAAGGCGGCTCATGCTTTATGCATACGGGGAGATAAAATGTGCTTCATTTAGTTTTGCTGCATTGTTTGTTTGTTTTTTAAAAATTGTTTCCCGAAGTGTTTCTGTTGCTGTTGCTGCCTTGTACTTTTTTTCTTTCTTTGTATGTTATTATTTATTATTGTGCTTGCTTGTCCAAACGCGTGCTTATGTTTTCGAAGAGATAGACTATGGTTCGTTTAGTTTGCTGCATTTTTTTGGGGAAAATCTTTGTGGAAGGATAAGGTTACTTGTCTAGTATAATGGTTAAGTAATTACTAAAACTATCAAATATCTTGCTGCTTAGCTTCGACAAGTTCACCTTAACTTCCACCCCTTATAGGGATTTCACATATTTTTTCAGAGACATAACGCCAGTAGCAACACTATAAATTCGTTTCACATTGGTATTGCACTTTAGAAATTTAGAACTAAAACTAAGAAAATCATACTGTTTGACTTTTAGAACTTCCTCACCTTGGCTTCTTTCTACCCCTCAATGACATTCACAAGTTCATTCAAGAAGAAAAAAAGACGCCGATAATTATAGGCAATATCCTTTATTCGTTTCAAATGTCTACTTCCGTTTTTTTAACGGTCAACTATTTTTGTTCTCTTTGATCCT
>NC_090248.1:54651352-54656352 GCF_037325665.1 Littorina saxatilis | reverse complement strand
AGTCTGCACACAAATTTGACTCTGAGAAATAAATCTCTCGCCGAACGTGGGGACGAACTCACGCTGACAGCGGCCAACTGGATACAAATCCAGCGCGCTACCGACTGAGCTACTACATCCCCGCCTACATGTTCTTATTCTAGCTCTCCGCCTTTCCCTTTTTGCATGTCTACCTGGATGGTTGACTGTCTGTCTGCATGCCTGCTTGCCTTTCGCTTTCTGCTTCTATTTGTTTGTGTATGTGCTCCTGCCTGCTGACCAGTCTCTGTTTGTTTATCTGTCTGTCTGTCTGTCTGTCTGTCTGTCTGTCTCTGTCTCTCTCTCTGTCTCTTTCTCTGTCTCTTTCTCTCTCTCTCTCTCTTTCTCTCTCTCTCTCTTTCTCTCTCTGTCTCTCTCTTTCTTTCTCTCTCTCTCTCTTCCTCTTTCTCTCTCTCTCTCTCTCTCTCTCTTTCTTTCTCTCTCTCTCTCTCTCTCCCTCTCTCTCTCTCTCTCTCTCTCTCTCTCTCTCTCTCTCTCTCTCTCTCTCTCTCTCTCTCTCTCTCTCTCTCTCTCTCTCTCTCTCTCTCTCTCTTGCCTAGGCATCCGAACCTTTGCCCAAACATATTGTGGAAAAATATCAATATTTATTTGGTGCTGAAATATAGTATAGTAATGCCATAATTCCCATCACCTTGCAGTGAATAGTTATTATTTGATTTAAACAAACACACACACCAGTGCAAGGGAGCCTTGAACAAAACACTGAACATTTTTCTTCTTTTGTTTTCGATACCCTCGCGTCACTTTACCCGCTAAGACAGAACAACGCACGCACTGTACGGACGCTGCACGTGAACAAAAGCAGACATAATAATATATCCACCGCAGCGATAGACCATGGTTATACAGCGTGCCAGGCGCAGTCATGCGACGGGGGCAATATTATTCATACGCAGCAAGAGATGCACTAAAGCCCTGCCAAGGAAACCTGAGATTATTGTTTCGGCTTGTCGAGCTATCACGGAAGAACGCAGGCGGAAAAGTAATTGATTCAATCTCGGCGAACTTTTGCATGTGTACTTGGTTCACCGCCGTTTATTTTGTTTGTGTGTGAGAGGAAAAACACCGTTAACCTGGGGACTACAAACCGTTATGCACTCTTTTGTGTGCACATTTTTGATATATATATATATACAAGTAACAAGGATTTCGCCAAAAAAACAGGTTTCAAATCGCTGAAAACTTTGCCTTATTTATCCTTGAATCATCCCTGATGAAATGACTTGCTACAGCTGACTTGTAGCAAGGTTTCAAGAGAATTACGCAGAAAAAAAAGAAAAATAGGCATTGTTGAGAATGCAATCAAAGGTCTTTGTTCCAAACTCTATAAGTTACTCTTTAAGGATGAGAGGAACAGGACTCTGTCTTTAAAAGAAGAACACCTTTTCTTGCCCACAGTTATAAGTCTTGAAAATTGAAGGATTGGCGCGAGATTTTTTCTCCAGCAATCTTATGAACTCTGAGATAAATCTTTTAGACTTTCACCACAGGGTCAAGAAATGGAGACTGAATAAATGTCGAAGGCCAAGCTGAGGTGGCATTATTTTGGCAAGCGTAAAGTTTGTAGCCTTCACCGACAGAAAACAAGAAGTAGGTCAAGAAAAGATTTTCTGTCATCTGTGCACTTGGGATTTGGTGTAATGGGGAAAAGAAATACAAATGCCACGTTGTACAGCATGCCAAGACTAGAATCTAAATCGGTTTTCGGTTGACAAGTGCAGTGCAGTGCAGTCAGTTATAGGGCGTTCTTGTGATGCTGACACTAAGAAGATCGTGCATGCACTTTACAGGACGCAAAAAAATGGAATCAAAGAACAGCATTGATGTCATTTGTCATCCTGAGGGCCCCGGATGTGTCAGTTGAAAGCATCTTAGCAGCGAGCATTAGTGACTCAGTTTCTGTTGACTTCAGCCTTACAGTAATTTGGCGAAGCTCAATGTCAGTAACATAAGCTAGAAACTTTTACTTTCAACGCTTTCTGTTGTTGTTTGTAAAACAACAGTTTGTATTTCGTTGTTTAGCAACTAAGAATAATAAAAAAAACACGAAATAGCGGAAACAGCAGATGCGAAATGTATCCCTATATATATACATCAATATCCCATGACCTCCCTTCTTTGTCTCTGTTACTTCAGTATGGGTATATAAAATTATGTTGTATTTTTATAGCTCAATAAATACATCATGGACTCCAAAAAATATATGATAGTGCAGATTCCGATTTGGGCAAAGGACTACTTTCCTCCCGACCTTTGACCTCGCGCCGAACAATGTGACACATTTGTATGAAGTTCTAAAATCGTATTGCACGGCTCAGAAAACCATATCAGTTGCACGCAAAAATGAATCTCAGAACTGATCTGATGTATGAGATGCAATAAGCAAAAGTTTCTTTCATTATGAAAGCAATGCAGGTCGAAAAAAACGAACATTCAACTTACAAGATAACCAGATGCAAGCGAACCAAAACAAACACACGAGTACCCTCCCCTTGCATCGTTAGCAGACGACTTTTGAGAATCTGTCGGTAGTGTGTTTTGGTGTGCGCCTTCAGCTATCAAACATCGGCTGTTTCACGTGTTTTGCGAGCAAGTCTACTCTTTTGCCTGGCTCTGCAGTAAGTCCACATATTTTTCCGTAATCCAGTCATATTCCTTCAAAATGCAATCAATCGGCGGTGACAGACGTGTCGGTCGCGTTTTCCTCATACCCATACCAGTTTAAGTTCATCCATGCAAACACACTCGCAAAACAGTTTATCACGTAGATACATTTCAAATAGGGAGCAAATGGTTAAATCTAAACCTACATATTTGTTCCCTACAATTTGCTTCTCTGTCAATAAGCCTAATTACACACGTTCGAGAAAAACAACGTGGAATCGATTCTGAATCGAGTAAGCCAAATGGGTCCCAAACCCGTTTCGCCCGTTCTGCCGACCTGAAACGCAAAACAAAAGAATTGTGCGCTTCAACTAAATTAATTTCTATTCGACTTCATTACTTTCTTGCAACTTATGAACCTTTACTTAAAGCTTTTAAATGGTCTGAAAGTAGTGTTACCGCGTACTTATCGATGCACTCATTCGTTTTATTTTTTCAGCGACGGTCACTTAGTTTAAGGTTGCAAAAGGGCTAAGTCTCGCTGGCAACAGTTTTACCCTGCACAGATCGCAACAGTGCCGCTAGTAGTCTACACTTTGTGTTTGATGGTAGAATGGGATATATATACAGATTACAACACTCGTGGTTTTTTATATGGCTTGTATTTCAGTCAAGACCCAGCGGGAATATCAATCGAGAGCCACTCGCCAGAGGCTCGTGTCTCCCGATGATATTCATCCGCTGGGTCTTGACTGAAATACAAGCCATATAAAAAACCACTCGTGTTGTAACCTATACATATATATATATATTTATAATGTATATATGGGAAACTTGAAAGCTGTACAGGCGCAGTCTTTGGCACCGTCGGAGACTCATACTGAGTAAGGTACTTTACAGACAGAGAGGTCTACAGAGAGGAAACGGACAGACAGTTAGACAAGTGGACAAACAGACAGAATGATAGATAGACAGATCGTCAAACGTGTCTTTTGCTAAATAATCATCAAAAGCCAGCAAGAAATTAATAGAAAAGAAACAAACAAACAAACAAACAAACAAATACACAAGAAAACACACAAACAAACAATCAAAGAATTTACGAAAAGGGGAGCAAAAGTGTGTGAGAATAAACAATACAGAAACAAGCAAAAAATGCATCAGGTGCTGAATTTTCGCAGACAATTTCTCAGCTCTCTGCGTAGGAAGGGGTTAAAAAAAAAAGCACTGACAAAAAACTAATTTCCCCCAAGACACTTGAACTCAGTCGCACTGACTGAATTACAGCCCGCAGAGGTGAAAAAATATATGGTATCCTTGTACAGCGGAGCAGCTGCAGGCGACAATGCTATTTGGGGTTATTTTTTGTCTAGCTGTCTGTCTGTCTGTATGTCTGTTTTTGTCCAAGCTTGTCTATAATTATCATATTATGTGTCTGTATTCTTGCACATGCCTGTATGTATCTGTCTGCACATTTGGGGGCGCGGTAGCTCAGTTGGTAGAGGTAGAGCACTGGGCTTGTGATCTGCGGGTCACGGGTTCGAAGTCGGGCCGTGACGGAGACGGGTCAACTTTATAAGCAGACTCAGACCGTATTAGACCTCGCTCATTCTGCCGTAAGTGCAGGTTGCTAATTGATCTGAACACGCACACAGCTTGGTAGTGCGACTATGTTGCTGCTAGCTTTCTATTGGGAGGACGCGACCCGAATTTTCCAGCAATGGGTTAATTACAGTCACAACAATGAAACATGAAACTTAAACAAATCTTGTTTCTACACAGTCTCGCTCTCGCTACTTTTCCTTTCTCTCGCATCTGTCAGCCTATGTATTTCTGGTACCTTTTGTTCCTTTGTCGCTCTTTTTCAGTATTTCCCTGTCTCTCCCTTTGTTTATATTTTCATTGAATGCTGCTTTTGTGTACAGAGATGAATTTAACACTGCTTACAGTGCGAAACAGTCACAGTCTTGCCTTTAAAATGACACACTCACAACAGGTGTACCTGTACAGGTAACTGAGAGTTGAAGAAATATAGCATGTCCGGAAAGAATGCACTGTCACAAAAAATTGCTGTTGAGTGCCGCCCACGCACTCTCTCACGCTAGCTCGTAGGTTTTAGAAGGGGCACGTCTGTGCTGCCGCATGTAATCTTTGACGTTGTACGTTTTAATTAGGGGCCCAGCCTTGTAACTGTTGTTGTGCAAGCTTTTCTCAGATGTAGAGAGCTGAACGTTTGTGTGTGTGTGTGTGTGTGTGTGTGTGTGTGTGTGGAACTCTTGCTTGCAACCAACAAACCAACTGACAAAGGAATGAACGAAGGAACGAAGAAACGAATAAGCAAACCGACTTGTATATGT
>NC_090248.1:54629741-54651152 GCF_037325665.1 Littorina saxatilis | reverse complement strand
AGAGACAGACAGACAGACAGACAGACAGACAGACATAGAGACAGACAGAGAGACATGCAGGTAGACAGACAGGTAGACAGACAGACAGACAGAGATAGACGGAGATGACAATTTCAACTCGCGAAACAAACTTGTACCAAATAAAAGCGAAGAGAATCCATTTGGTGGTGGTGATGTGGAGGTGGGGGCTGAGGTGTAGGAGGTGACAACGATTAAAAAAAAAAGGCGAAGAGGAAACAGGAAGGCAGACCACCCTGGTACAATGTTCACAGGATCTTCCCTTAAAAATTAAAAAAAAAACACTCGAAGTTTCTCACGCTTGTCCAATGCACCCCCTCTCAACAATTACATCACATTAAAAAAAAAGCCCCCCAAAAAACACCATTGATCAGAATGGCAAAGTGAAGACAGGACGCTACATCACACAAGAGTCCACTCCGCTTGATGCAATTTAAATACGGTCAGTGCTTCCAAAAACACAAACCCCGGAAAAAGTGTTTACCAGCAAATGCATTGTGACCACACAGTCAAGGTCGCAAGTGACAAAGCGACTCTCAAGGGCGTCAGAGGACACTTGCCCACTGCACATAATTTGATAAAACTTAAACTTAGGTGTGAGAGAGAGAGAGAGAAGAAGAAAAAAATTGGCGTTTGAGGTGACTGAATTCCAGGGAAACTAAGAGCACGAGGTTTGATTTAATTTCTCTAACTTAGAAAGACGACGAACAAAATACATGCATTTTCTTTTTTTGCCCACAAGTCGTTGAAGGAAAAGATATTTCCTGTAAACTTTTTGATGAAAAAAACAGAAGATAAGATGGCAACATTGCGTACATGCCTAGTGATCAGTAATTTCAAAAGTATCCTTCTATTCCTCACCCCTGCATCACCACCACCACCCCTCCCCCCACCACCACCACCACCCCCTTCCCAACACAAACACTCCTTTCCTTTTGGTATCCTCTGCTCCCAAACCGAAATTCTCAGATAACTTCCTCGGCCACCCAAAAAGCGGAGGAGATTCTGACAATTATCAGGTTCTTTAAAAGTGCTTTTCCAGTTGCTGAAGAGGCTCGAGATAAGGTCAGAGAGTTTGTGTTTGTAGATCCAGTTTGCCAGGGCTGCCCAAAACCCACTGAAAACGCCGACCGAAATTTGCTCTCTCTGTTGACCGGGGGAATTCTTGCAAAGTCCGAAACAGAATCCTTCTTCTTCTTCCAGCTAGGCTAGACACGCTGTAAGGAACCCAAACTACCCCCCCCTCTCTCTCTCCCTTTCTCTCTCCCACGCGCACACATACTCACTGGCACACAGACACTCTCTCTCTCTCTCTCTCTCTCTCTCTCTCTCTCTCTCTCACGCGCATACATACTCACTGGTACACAGACTCTCTCTCTCTCTCTCTCTCTCTCTCTCTCTCTTTCTCTCTCTCTCTCTGTCATGCGCACATACACACTCTCTCTCTCTCTCTCTCTCTCTCTCTCTCTCTCTCTCTCTCTCTCTCTCTCTCTTCCAGGAATGCTGTTTGCTCATAAAGCCACGATGACAAAATTCACAACCAAGGGCTAAAAAGGAGAAGAAAGAGTCTCCAAGACTCCTGGGTTCAAACTAAATGGTAAAACCAACACGCGGCCCCATTGACACTGCGGCAGAATGGTGTTCGGCAAATCCGCCCGCAAAGACGGCAGGATCTTGGGAAGGATCAGGATTTGTGAGGGGCCCATGTTAAAGTAGAGATCGCGCTGCAAGAGGGTATGGATCTCTTCTGTGTGTCATCTACAAGCTTGGCTTTCCTTGAGCTGATTTGCTCAAGAAATTGTGTTTACAGCCTCGGTGGGTACATAAGGTTTAGCGGAGAACCGCCAGCGAAGCCATCTTCACTTCTGAGACAAGTTTTTCTAAGACGTTGCAAAACTCACGGATTTTCTTTTTCCCTCTCCGCAAACCGCTCCTTTCCTTTATTGCTAACTCGCCTAAATCTTGACACGCTCCTCAAAAAAATGTCTGGAATGCGTTTTGCTTGGCAAGAGCATGTCCTCCATGTTCAAAATGAGTTATCTTGGTAAACTTTCTTAAAATGGTTATCACACGAACGTTATTATTCTTTTTCGTCGTCTTTGCTTACTCCCCCCCTCTCCCCCGTCCCCCTTAGGATTCGGGTGCATGTGCCCTCCTTGTTGAACAGAAACTCCTTTCTTTAAGTTTACAAAGTCATGATGTTAACACTACAGGGAAAAACGTCCGTCAACTTTATCACTTTTGTTTTATTCTGAGGATTCAGGTGCATTTTTTTTTCTTTTGTTCACAAAGTTATCAGACTGATATCATTGAAACCTAATTCCCATAACTGTCTCTCACTTTCTTGCTGAGGCCTCACGTGAACACCCCCCCCCCCCCCCCCCCCCCAGCTTCTTTTAACACATGTATTTCTTGTTAACAAAGTCATGGGATTAATCTTACTCAAAACCTCCACCTAACTTTTCTTTAATCTTCACTGCGAAGGAGGGGGATGGGCGGCGGAGGCGACAGAGTAAGAGGGCGTCCTTCAGCAAAAACAAAAAACTAGCAAAAAAATCCTTTCTGTGAAAAATGAAAACGACGGGGGCCCGCCCCTCTCTTCACTTCAAACACTCGTCTTCCGCTCGTTTTATCCGGCGCGAGGATCACATTTGGACATCGACTTCTGTTAGCGCACATGCTTCAATGCAGATGCCCTACACTTCAAGCACGGTCGACAACATTCTTCATTAAATTGGCTAAGAAAAAAGTTGTTGGATTCTTGGCCAAAGAGAGAGAGAAGAGAGAGGAGGAAGGGAGAGAGAGAGGAGAGGAGGAAGGGAGGAAGGGAGGAGAGAGAGAGAGAGAAAGAGAGAGAGTGACAGAGAGACAGAGAGAGACAGACAGACAGACAGACAGACAGACAGACAGACAGACAGACAGACAGACAGACATATAAACAGAAATACGACGGACATTGCGAGAGAGACCAAGAGACAGACAGACGAGACAAACAAAGAGAGAGAGAAGGACCCAAACAAGTTGTTGGGTTTTTGGCAGGCAGACAGACAGACAGAGGGAGGGGGTGGGGGGTGGGTGGGGGGGGGGGGGGGGGGGGGGTGGGGTTGAAAAATTGCTGAACTCTTGGCCAAAAAAGTAAAGCATTATCTCTTCACGTGTTGGCTTCACACCTATTTCGAGATAAAGAACGCTTCACAGCAGCTGCGAAGGGCTCGTGATCTGTTTGGAGGCCTTAGAGAAGGAGATAAAATAGACACAAAAAGCAAGATAAGGGGGAGAAATCAATTTCTGCTGCACGACACAAGGAGAGATAAGATGAAGCAAGGAAAGAGGGTTGGTTCCAGAAAGGTTCCTCTTTTACTTTCTTTATAACAGCAGTTATCAGAACGAAACACTCCGTCTGCATTTTGTTCTTCATCAAAATCTTCAGTCTATTATCTTGGGAAATTTTTAATAAGAACAGCAACCAAAACAACACAAATAACAACAAAGGTGTCCACCACCAACAACAACAACAAACCCTTTCCAATATTCTCACACACACACACACACACACACACACACACACACACACACACACACACACACACACACACACACACACACACACACACACACAAATCAGAGAAAAAAAATGCAGAATAAAATTAGTATATTAGAAGCACCTGGTCATCTCAGTTGAGCCAAGGTACATAGCATGCAGTAAACTGTGTTATTCACGAGAGACAAGGTAGGTATAGTCTCTCTAAAAAAAAAACCAGCCCTACAATATCTTCGTCCCTCCAAGAAGACATAAGTTTTCTCCGAGCACACCTTGGACCCATAAAGCGTTCAACCTGTACATCATTCAGGGCGTATCTTGGACGCGCAGCAGACCTCACTTTACACAAGTAGCAGACCAAGGAACAGACCAAGTAGCAGACCAAGGGGTAGGTCCCAGCGATACATCAAGGTCACGTGCCGGCAAAAAGCCTGAGTCCATTAGGAACAGATAAAACCGTCTGCCCGCTCTTTTTCATCAAGGAAAGTAATACACTGAAGATGCCGACGTCGTAAATTTGCCGTGCCCCCTCTTCATGGGGCGGACTTTATACTTAAAAAAGTACAAGCTAGCGGAGAAAAAATATGTGCAAGCTAAGTTTGGAGCTTACTGCTAAAACTGCTATCCCAGTGGTGAAAACATTGCTTCTTGGCTTATTTTTCCACAGGCCAGTATGTCGGTACTTTGGTGTCTGGCAATGGGTTCACAAACAGCAAAACCTGGATGATTGAAAAACAAGAAGGGCAAAGCCCATACGACTCACATTCTTGACCTTGACCTTTACAGCAATGACATCATACACTAAGAACTGCTTTACACATTTTTCCTACCAACAAGGTCAAGGTCATCCAAGGTCATGCAACACAAAGCTGTTAATTCAAGATATAGGAAGTACAATGGTGCTTATTGGCTCTTTCTACCATGAGATATGGTTACTTTTAGTGGTTCACTACCTTATTTTAGTCACATTTCATAAGGGTCAAAGTGACCTTGACCTTGATCATATGTGACCAAATGTGTCTCATGATGAAAGCATAACATGTGCCCCACATAATGTTTAAGTTTGAAACAGTTATCTTCCATAGTTCAGGGTCAAGGTCACTTCAAAATATGTATACAATCCAACTTTGAAGAGCTCCTGTGACCTTGACCTTGAAGCAAGGTAAACCAAACTGGTATCAAAAGATGGGGCTTACTTTGCCCTATATATCATATATAGGTGAGGTATTGAATCTCAAAAACTTCAGAGAAAATGGGAAAAATGTGAAAAATAGCTGTTTTTTAGGCAACATTTATGGCCCCTGCGACCTTGACCTTGAAGCAAGGTCAAGATGCTATGTATGTTTTTTGGGGCCTTGTCATCATACACCATCTTGCCAAATTTGGTACTGATAGACTGAATAGTGTCCAAGAAATATCCAACGTTAAAGTTTTCCGGACGGACGGACGGACGGACGGACGGACGGACGGACGACTCGGGTGAGTACATAGACTCACTTTTGCTTCGCATGTGAGTCAAAAAATGCCGAAAACAATGTGTGACGTCTGTCATTCGTTTGTACAGACTGTTTTTGTTACATTTAAAAAAATCTTCATCCTAGCTATATTTCACAAATAAATGTTTAGCAAATCATACCGAAACTGAAGAAAACCTGTATATATTGAGTCAGCCTTCACCGCGAAACCACTCTGTTTCTGACTATCACAAACACGTGCAATTTGAGCGGAGAGATTTGAAGCACACTATCTACCTACTGCTGCAGCCAAATGTCATAAATTATCTAATCATTGGCTTAAATGGCTTGAAGTCTACCAGACAATGAGATGGCTTCCGTCAGAAATGCCACTTATCTTAGATACCATAAAGTACTGTGCGGTACTATCAAAAGCGAATTGCCACCAATCTTTCTGTTCTTGGGCTTATGGTGATTAAAGGATTTCACAGATTGCATAGACACTGAGACGATTTCGCTTTACTGAATAACACTTTAGTGCAAGCAACAGTATACTTGTACGAGATGACGATGCTAAGAGGACTTTTAGGCATGCAGCTGGGCAGTTGTGGATACAGGACTTTCACACAAGCCAAACTTATAAAGCACTTACACTAAGGTTCTTCTTCTTCTTCTTCGTTCGTGGGCTGAAACTCCCACGTACACTCGTGTTTTTTGCACGAGTGGAATTTTACGTGTATGACCGTTTTTTACCCCGCCATTTAGGCAGCCATACGCCGTTTTCGGGGGAACACTAAGGTTAACCTGCTCTGGCAGAAGTGAGTTATGCAATAGTTGGCGACCAAGGAAATCACAAGAAACGTTCGTTAAAGAGGTTACACTCACATAAATCAAACCCTCGACAAGGACACCAATCGGCATCATGCTTTTGTTTTGTAAGCAACTGTAGGAGAATTTCTGTAATCACACCATCGAATCAAAGCTCAGCTAAACACTCGACTTTACATTACTGTCCTCAAAAACCCATTAATCACCTTCAAAACGAACTTTGTCCCTGTGTGGTAGACCACACACGAGATAAACCAGGGACCCTCCAACCAGATGCTCGCAACAGAGACCGCCGTACGCTAGCCCAGACCAACACAGTCATCCGTCACCTAGGTCTCGTAAGCAACTCCTCTTATGTGTCTTCCTTCCTTTCAATGCGGGATTCCACAGTTCCCATGCATCAGCCTTCTCTTGTTGAATGCTAATCGGTCGCTTGATGAAGTGAAACCTTTTAGCGAGTCCATGCTAAAGAGAGGAGCCTCCTCTTTGAGAAAGACGAGAGGGAGAGAGACAGAAGAGGGAGATCCGACACCGGGCAATCTATCATGAACCAAGGAATCAAATGGCCTTCATCCCGGTCGAAGCAGTCTTCATTCTCATGGCTTGGATCAGGTGCTTCTTCTACATTATATTAAGTTAGCGTGTTATAGTCTTGTTGTGGCTGGTGTCCTTTTTATGTGCATTAGATTAGTTTTCTTTATACATTTCATGTTGACGTGACTGCTGAAATGTTTCAACTTCTTGGCATCACGTTACAGCTGTCCTTTCATCTTTTTGGACGTACGCAAAGCTGGCTGCTGTGCTATTCATCTTTTTGTGGTCATGTCGCTATTTTAATTTTAATTTTCAACTCGCGCGACTGTATCAATTTTTGGTCTTCTGTAAATGCCACATTGCTGCAATAGCTTAATCCGTTCAACCTGCAATCCTCTGACCCAAAACCTTTATTCGTTGTATTGGTGTTTGTTTTGTTTTACCTTATTTGCATGCCTTATTATAATGTCACTTTTATCAATTTCCGACCAGACTGTGACTCAGCAGCCGTGGAACTAGTCTTCTTGTTTAAATCACCACGGTAGAAAGAGATCAATCTCTTTGACACCAAATGTAATAGACGGAATTTTTTCTTTCCTTGATTACATGGGCGAAACGGAGAATTCATGCGACCGACAAGACCTGCTTTCCATCTGCTAAAATCAATTAAAGTCATTAGCTTGCAGCTCTGTTTCACTTCATGCAAAACCAGAGCACCGTCATTAACTTTTCAGACCCTTGAAAAAAAGTCAACAGTAAAGGCGGGAGGACGATGGCAGAAGAGAGAAGGCAGGTCCGCAGGAGGCATGTGAGGAAAAATGGAAAAATGTCTTTTGCATCCGCGCTGATTTATTAAGACACCTTCATCAAAAGACCCATCTTTTTGTAGACAAGTTAACACTTTTGTTTGGGAGAAAAGAATTCCTCTGAAAAGTCACATGATTCAAGCATCTGATCCCTTGCAAATTAAAAAGGAAAAGAGAACATGGCGATGAAAATCCTATTAAAACAACACACACACACACACACACACACACACACACACACACACACACACACACACACACACACACACACACACACACACACACACACACACGACGAACAAACAAGAAACAAAATAAATCCCACAAAATAAAAGCAAAAAGCAGTTCAACCATCATCGGAGAGAAGTCACAAGAACCCACATCTTCTGGTGCAAATTAAAAAGAACGAGAGAACCAGGAAAAAAGATCATCCCTAGAAGCAAAAAATAGTTCAAATCGTGAGAAAGGCGGATAAAAGCCACGGAGACCATGGACAAAGTTACTCCGGCAAATTGAATTCTAGGTGAGAAGGAGGAGGTTAAAAAGATTAAAGCTATTAGCAACAATGAGAAAAATCAGATCCCCTTGATCACGACGGTGTCTCGGTGGCTTTGAAAGCCGTTACCGCTGCTCTCCATGGAACCTCTGGCTGGGTACGGTATCAGCTGAAGTCTCCCATTGCTTTCCTGTCACGCTTTTTGTGTGTGGTGGTGGTGAAGTTTACAAAATAAGACATTTTAACAGGTTTGTAAAGTTTGTTGTTGTTTAAATCCAAAAACATTAATTCTTTTCATTCATTCATTCTAACAAAAACATTCAAAAACATTCATTCGCTCGGCTTCCTGACGAGTGGACGTAAACTGATTCTATCAAGATAAGTTGTGTGTGAATATTTGTTTGTTCACTCAAAAGACCGTTGGGTCAAAATATCTGTGAATGTATTGTTTTGTCAATAACAAACGTTCCAACAACCTACCTTTCTTGTTTTTTTATTCTGTTGTTGTTAAAAGTTTTGTTTTTTAAAGCACATTTTCGACTTTACTCATTACTGCTTATTTGCAACGATCAAATTTTAATCCAGACTCAGAAAGTGTTCCTCTTTCTTATTTTTTTGTTTGTTGTGCTCTTGTATGTTGCCCGAAGCTACCTTGGCATCTGTAAAATTAAAGTGTAAAAAACAAACAAATCGTGTCAATACTTTTAAACAAAGTGCAAAAACGACAACAGCGAAACATCAGACGAGGTGTTTAAAGCGACAAATAAACAAGTTATATATCAATATATTCAAAAACGCAGCAACGAAGCCTCAGACGAAATGTTTAAAGCGACAAACAAACAAATAAACAACAAACAAACAAACATACTCACACACACACACAAACAATCAACAAGTTATATACAAACATATAGCTGAGTCGTTACTTCTAAGCAAATGCATGAAGTTGGATGCGTGGAATGCGGAGCAAAAAAAGGTTGACGAGACACAACAGATAATGACACCCACACACACAAAGCAAAAACAAATACACAAACAAACAAACAAACAAACAACACACGAACAAAAACAATCAACAAGCTATACACCAATTTATAGCCGTGTCGTAACTTATAAGCAGAAGGCATGCAGTTTGTTGCGTGTGAGCCGATCATTTGACAAGGCCAAAAATGCTCCCGACGACATGGAAGTGCGCTTCCATGCGTCCCCTTGTTTCCCGTGGCCGACATCTTGCCAGCAACCTGAGACCCCACGTGTCGGAAGAGAGCAGAATTGATGCGCTTTTTTATTCTTTACCATTATGCTGTGCATCTTTTTGAGGTCAGGCTTCTTTTCTTTAGAATTAATTTTTCATCGACCTTTTTCTTTTTCTTTTTTGTTCTTTTTTTGTTTTGTTTGTTCAGCAATTTTGTTGTTTCATCTTTTTTGGTCCCAGCTATTTTCTTTAGCTTTTCGTTTGGTTTTCTTGAGACCAAATAGAACTAGCGTTTTTGTTCTGAAACTATAGATGTTTCGTCTTTTCATCTCCTTATCTTGCAGGGGTCTTTTATCAACATTTTGCTGGTTCAGATTGTGTTCCTTTTATATTATTTTAATTGTCTCCCTTCTTCAGGACTTGTTCTTTTTACGAATGGGAGGGGTTGAGTGTGTGCGGGTGTTGGGGAGGGGGGAGGGTGGAGGGACCGGAAAGATATGACAGCAGCTTTTTGCTTTTGCAACCATTTTCTCTTTTGTCTCGTCAATCTTTTTGCCCAGCATTCCTTGTTCACCTCCTTCTATTTTTTGTCTTCCAAAAAATTAGTTTGTTTGCCAATTTATCTTTTTTGTCGAGGTGTCCTTGTTGTGAGGCGTGATGTCCTTGGCTTAGTTAAAGGCACAGTCAGCCTCCCGTAAACCACCACAGATATACTGTCCGGCTTTTACACACAGTACAAACACCCTTTCATTTAAACACTCACCGCTTGAGAACATCCTAGGTGCCCTCCGTAAAGAGCGAGCAATGTTCAAAGAATTTATTTTTGCGTGGTTTATCTTACCCCTGAGCCATCGTGAACCCGTGTGATCCAGTTTCCTTTTTTTTTACAATGTAGTCGTCAGTTTGTGATTTCAATGCGACTCGCTGTAAGCTTATCTGCAATAGCACGTTATTATGTATCTCTGAATCTAAACGCAACAGACGGCTGCGATTCACACGAACTCTAGCGATGGATTCTGACTGTTCAGAGGAACTGGCGATAGGCATAACCGTCGTCTGCTACCAAACTTTCAAAACTTCGAATTGTACTGATCTTGTCTTGATGAAAAAATAATTCTTTTATGATTTCAGAATGTTTGTGTAACAAGCTGTCAATTTATTATTTAGATTTTAAAAGTTGGGTCTAGCGCCAAAACGCACCGTCCGATTGTCAGATCAGACAATCCGCAAAATTAATTCTTTGAAAATTGCTCGCTCTTTACGTAGGGCACCTAGGATGTTCTCAAGAGGTGATTGTTTAAACGAAAGGGTGTTTGTATTTTGTGAAAAAGCCAGACAGTATCTGTGTTGGTTTACGGGAGGCGTATTGTGCCTTTAAAGGCTAGCTGTGTGATAGGGATACGATGTCCGGGGGACATAAACAGGCGGACGTTGGCAGTGTGGGGCATGTTTTCTTTGCGTGACTCGGCGTCAGCAGTTATCATGTCCTGCGAGGATTCGGCCATCGATTGCTGTGTTTCTTGCTCAAGCTATCGTCCATCGGTGTTGGGGCTGCATTTACTTATGCTTCTCTTTTTGCTTAAGTGCATTGGTTTTTGCATTTGATCTATATCGTTTTTATAAGTGCACAGAACACGATGTACCTCTCTCTCTCTCTCTCTCTCTCTCTCTCTCTCTCTCTCTCTCTCTCTCTCTCTCTCTCTCTCTCTCTCTCTCTCTCTCTCTCTCTCTCTCTCTCTCTCTCTCTCTCTCTCTCTCTCTCTCTCTCTCTCTCTCTCTATTTCTCTCTCTCTCTCTCTTTCACAGACACACACACATACACACACACACACACACACAAACGCACAGACACACACACACACACACACACACACACACACACACACACACACACACACACTCTCACCTCACTCACTCACACAATGTGTCTGTGTTTGAGGATCTGTCTCTGTGTGTATTAAAAATTTTTTTTTTATAAATACTCACAACACAATGCACATTTCGTCGAAGAATCATCAAAACGTCTTATGCAAATGTATTATCTGTTAGTTGTTTGTATTGTCTTGCCCTGAGATTTCCGTCAAATCAGCACACATTTACACACGCTAGTTTTAAAGTTTGCTTCAAGGATTGATTTTACACTCCTGCATTAACTTATTAACGCTGAATTTCAAAAATGCAGTCCCATCTCAAAGCGCTGTGGTTTCTAAATAAACAATATTGTGTAGGCAAAGCTGAGAGCCCTTTCTTACAAATCATCCCCATCTGTCCGGAACAGCAAATTTGCCAAGAGGACCGCAACGCTCATCGGCATTTCCCAAAACATCATTAGACCCTATTGAAGCGTAACGAACAGAAGGAGATCTCCACAGACAATTGAAGCGAGAAATGGCCATGTTTACCGAGGACTGATTCTACCCTTGTCAGCGTGCAGCTCTGCTAACAACTAGGACAAGATTAGGGCTGAGCTGTCATGAAAATGTCTGGAATCGTCTGGAAATGCAAGCAGAGTGCGAGGTTTCCTGACTCCTCCAATGATAACCTTCTGCTTCAAAGCAAGCAGATCTGTGATCATGTAAGGAAGGGGGTATTGGGGGGGGGGGGGAGGAGAGATAAAGAAAGAGAGAGCGAGCGAGAGAGAGCGAGAGAGAGAGAGAGAGAGAGAGAGAGAGAGGAGGGGGAGCAGAGAGAGAGAGGGGGAGCAGAGAGAAAGAGATAGACAGACAGACAGACGGGGAGGGGGGGGGGAGGCACAGAGAGAGATACAGACAGAGGGGGGCAGAGAGAGAGAGGGGGGCAATGAGAGAGAGAGAGTGTGTGTGTGGGGGGGGGGGGGGGCACAGAGGGGAAGGAAAGAGAAACAGAGAGACGGTGACAGACAGAGAAAGACAAAGAAATAGAGACTGGGAAAAAGAGACAAACGCCTTTTCCCCGCAAAAGGTCTGCACTCAAAACTGAACACAACACCTGGAAGAAGAACATGCATGAGCAGAATGTCTTTTCCTCATCTGGTTCTGCAATTAAGGGTGTATGATCTCATTTTGCATCAACTTTCTGCACGACGATAAAGCTCATATTACATTTCCGTACTACAAAACCGTCCCCTTGAGACCGAAATGAAATCTGCGTTTCAAAAATAACTGCCCTTCTTAAGTTCTTTAATTGCTTTAAAAATCAGCCCTTTGGGAAATAGCTTTTGCAAAAGCTATGAATCCTTTCTGGGACATCAACAGAGAGGTTTCATATGGCTGGGTTAAGATCTCAACAATGCCATGAAGGAAACACAGGAACAAAGACTTGAATACGGGTTTCGTATATGCTGAGACAAATGGGTTTTTTTTGTGTGTAATACCAAAAATAAAAATAAACTTAAAAGTGGAAATTGCTCTGACACTTCTGCTTCAAATGGCTTCTTCTGATTGGTTGAGATAATTGAGTTGAGGAGTGACGATGCATGTATTAATTGCCTTTTTTTTTTCTTCTTTAAAGTGTTCTGTAATTTTTGCTTTCTTTCACAATTCAGTGCAATTAAGACTAAGTTATTCTTATTTTTCCAGACAGAAACATTCTCTTTGTGTGTCTGTCTATCTGCCTGCCTGCCCGTCTCTCTCTCTCTCTCTCTCTCTCTCTCTCTCCCTCTCTCTCTCTCCCTCTCCCTCTCTCTCTCTCTCTCTCTCTCTCTCTCTCTCTCTCTCTCTTTTGGAGGAGGTGACGTACTATACGGTGGGGGGGGATCTCTTGGTCACGGACAAGATTGTGAGAGGACGTCAGGAACTCTGTCAGGTAAACAGTGATACGCAGTTTGAACGATAAGTACAGTTCACACCAAAACTAATTCGAATTCCAGCGAACATAAAAAAGCTCACATTCAACCTCAAAGCGTTTGTATACACTAACGGTACATCGAAAGAGTTTCAGTCGAAAAAGAGCTTCGCAGATAAAGCGATAAAAGTCGGAGATGTTTACGACCCGACGGTGTATGCTATGCGACCTGAAAATAAGCAAACGCACACGAACTTGTGTTTTATCGCATATATACACGAGGCACCTGCACTCATGTCTAGAACAATAAGATCCTCTGTAAGAACGCGTGAGTCACGTGCAATAAAATACGCTGTGTTTACTCAAACCTAATGGCACTATTTTATCAATGTGATTGTAGGTGTTGAAAAATTGAGAGCCTAGCTCATCGAGCGCGTGTAAACGGCACGCAAGTAAGAACGCACGCACGCACGCACGCACGCACGCACACAAACACACACACACACACACACACACACACACACACACACACATACACACAAAACATACTCTTGCTTTAAGTTGTGCTTGCTTTAAGTTGTGCTAGTCTTGTTATCCGGAAGATGAAAACCGTCAACATTTACAGGTAAATGTCTCCTTCTCAACACGCAACGTGTAAACAAATTTAAACCGTAGTGGACGGTTGAAAAACATGAACAAAGTACAAATGGTTCTGACACTGAGTCCAATCAGTGTTGCCAAAACTTTATATCAAAAGCCTCAGATGCGCCAGACCCTCAAATCGCTACTGCTCAGTGGCTGATACATTTGATTTATATGCTTGCATACATTATCCAATATGACAATGGTTTGACCTTGTCAGAATGTGACACCAACGGCGACAGTTATAAAGCCGAACTGACAGGTTTTGTCCAGAAGACACATTATTATTCATCAAAATGATCAAAGTTTTATGCATCAAGTGAGTACTATTTGAGACATTTGCGAACAAACTATAGCTTCACAATCCACCCCTTTTCACACGATCTTTGGTCACTGCCCTTTCTTAATTGGCAGTTAACGACCAGATTGACAGAACTACAGAATCGTAGTTAAGACGACAGGAAGGCAGGCAGGCAGACACACAGACCAGAGCCAATCAAATGTACAGACCAACAAGGAAACACCCCGAAGGGAACGCACACGGAATTGGATAGGCCGAAAGGTTAAAGACAGTTCTGGAGGCTATTGGTGCCATCTTAGTTAGTTCAAATCCAACCACAGCCATTCGCCCCTCCATTAAAATTCCTTGACTTTTCCGCCGTCACAAATAAGACTGCCCTTTTGTCCCGATCCACTGAGCCCCCGGGGACCCACCACAATTCGCGCACACACGGAGACAGGAAGACCCAGACATGTCGAGGGTCGCAACAATGCAAACGCCGGATCATCCTTTTCCGCGGCATCATTAAACTCTGACCACTACATGGTCTAATTTGACCGTCAGTGCTTGAGGACTTTCGCTGACCTGAAGTCGGTCTTGATCGCTATTCTGAGACGGCGCCTTTGGCCTGAAGGTTTCTGCGCTATTCTAATGGAAGAACTAATTATGCTCTGATTCTTGGAAAATTTGCAAAAGCACAACTTGAAAGATTGACAAACCCTCCAGTGTCACTATTGAGTAAAGGTCATTGGGGTTCGTCTTATTTGCTGCTCGTTGACCACACCAATCAAAGGCTACTCTGATCCTCGTTATGTTTTCTCTGCTTTCTGATTAATCATCAAGCGTCCCAATGTCCTCAGTCCTGAGTACAAATCACTAGCGTTCGTCAAGCCTCTTCCGCACTGAGGACACACGACTCAAGACCTTCGGAATCACCAATCCCGAGTTAAAATCACCAACGTTTGTCGAGCTTGAAGGGGGGGGGGGGGGGGGCGTTGCCGTGAAACTTTAACCCTATACGGACCGAACAGCTCTAAAGAGTCTTGTATACATTTTGAATAAAATTTGGTTTAAACCATAGAGTCCTCAATACTGAGTAAACCGCACTAGTGTTAGTCCAGCTTGTTGCGAATTGACCACACTAATCAAAAGTCTAACCCGCAGCGTGGAAAGGTTTGTCTTGGTCAGCGTGGCGGGGTCTGGACAGGTCCAATTAATTCTAACAAGCACTGTCCAAACAGCCCATCGTCCAATCTCCTCCACAGCTAAGTTACGGCCCTTGATCTTGACTAGTTCCCATCAATTGAGCAGGCTCTTGCCTTTTTTCTTGCGGGCTTGTTCGTAGCGAAAGAACCAGTGTTTTGCTCACTTGTCTGGCATTAGAAATTGAGTGTCACCGAAGAAGGAAAACAGGAAGGGAAGGGAAAGGAAAGAGAAAACGAAATTTAGGGAAGGAGGGCAAATATGTGACGACAAAAAAGAGGGGAAAAACCAGGGAGATACAAGGGGATTTGGGGCTGACGAAATTGACAGAAGATAAGAAAAAAGTTAAGAACGTAACAGAAAAGGATAAAAATCGGAATTAAGGGTGAAAAATATAAAGGCAGAGCAAAGCTGAATGGAAAAAAAAGAAGAAAAAGCACACAAAATAAAGAGACCACTCGAGCAAGAAACCGTCAGTCGTCAAAAAAACGCACAAACAAGCCTACTGATTACCTAATAGTGTTTATACAATCGCATAAAATTTGTTTACCAGCAAAATAGATGGTTTCAGCAGCAAATAGGAAGGAGTGAGCAGCGAATGTGAAGCAGCAAATTGGATGAATTCAACAGCAGAATAGATTAATTGAACAGCCAAGCAGATTTCTTAAACAGTAAAAATGGGGCAGAAATAGGTCGTCCCCTCTTTCGCTTCTCTCCCAGGGGGACGGTCTTTGCCTGCGCTGGTGGTTCAGAAATGGACAGCCGGATTTCCATGCCAAGTGAGTGTTTACATATGTTGGACTTCATGTAGACAGGGCAATTGCAGTCAATTCTGTTGTCCTCCACGGTCAGACTCCAAACCGAGTTCCGGCTCTCCTTGTACTGGTCAAACGATTCCCAAGAGGCTCTCTGGAACTGGTCTGAAGCGACTCCGAGGCCACAAACACTTTCTGGTTCCTCTTGATGGACTTTGCGTTTGAAGATGCCCACTGATAGGCAGCCGTCCAGCAGGGCAAGGTTCTGTCTGGTTCTTGGGTCACTGGGATATGATCAGGCTGAGCGTTGTCTCTCTCTCTGGACCAGTTCAGGACAATGTCTCTTTCAACAAGGGTTAGGAATCTGGACAAGTCAAGCCTCTCACTCTCATGACCCCTTGAAGTACTCCACGAAAGACAACAATCCGTGATCTTCGGAATCTTCGGAATCTCCCCAAAATATTTATCGCAGCTAATTTGCTGTTGAAACCCATCTTTTTTGCTGCTGGTCTATCTTTTTTGCTGCTGGTCCATCTAATTTGCTGGTCCATTAAATCCCTGCCTTATACAATGAGACCCGGGCCACCACCACCAGGACGAAACAGGCCGTCCCAACCAGCACTATAAAGGAGGTCAAATAAGACCTTTCCCCCAGCTATAGACACTTGAGCCCAGCGACATGAAATGACCAGTTTGCCCTCACTTCACAATGCTGCCTCGAGATTTTGATGTGTCCCTCCGCTCGGCTGTCCTTGGAAATTGAAAGCCATAAAATACGCTCTAAACATTTACATGGCTGGAGAACAGTGAGACCAGAGAGTGTGCTGGTGTTGGGCTCTCCACAGAGTGCAGGAATGTCGTTTGGCTTCGGTAGTCGACAAAACACCGAACTTCTTACAAATCTCCGAAAACTTTGCCTCCATTTCTGCCGAAATGTTGTTTCACTGTGGGGGAAAGAGAATGCCAAGGAATGCCTTCCACTCCAGAAAATTGCTGAAACTTTCATGCAGCCATTTTGGCAAATTCGACGAAAAAAGCATCCGTTGAAAGGGTCAGACGGTTAGGTCGTAAACCCTCCCAATCTCCCTGCAAATCCTTCAACTGCCTCTATAACGACCTGGTGTGTCCGGCAACTAAGCATTAACTTAAACCGCCGTGTCAAAACCTGTACAATTTACCCCCCCCCCCTGCCCCCAATTTAAGACTTCCTCCTTTTTAAAACCTTGATTTATATTTTCTGTTGATACCCAATGTAACTGTACCTCTATTTTAAGACTCCCTCCTTTCAAAGACCTAATTTTCTCAGATTTGCGAAGGTCTTAAAAGGCGGTTCCAATGTACAACACCTCCCGACCATTCCGGTGGCTGGATGGCTCAGCTTTTCACAGCTCAGAAAGTGTTGAATAAGGTGTCTACACTCGCCCATCAAAATGCGCACAAAAGGCACCTGTCTCGTAAACATAATCGTTAATCGATTTCGCTATCTATTGGGATTACTTGGACAAGGACTCAACACGCGGAATAGCCTTTACATGCCAAACATGTCATCCGGTTTCGCAAACACTATCAAGGGTTATTACTCCAGGGAGAAGATTTAAAAGAACAACACATGTATTGATTATCCTGTAGTGTGTTCATGCCCTATATCTAAACAAGGATAATACTGTGTTGGACGACACAGGATAACATTTTTTAAAGGGGAAAAACACACCCATAAAACCAAATATACAGCCGATAACATCAGGCTTTATTATCTTAACAGTTTTCATGCTTCACATGCATATCAGATCAAAACTAAAATTGAAACAAACAACCATACAATGGCCGTTTGTGTTGCGGGGGAGGGTGTTGGTGTATGCTCGCGCGCTTCTGTGTCCGTATATGTGCATGTGGCATGTGTTGATGGGCTTTACATCACTAAATTGTGTTTGTTCGTTTTCTTGTCTGTCTCTTAGTGGGCACAACAAATCTTTCAACGAGAACCCACCACCACCACCAGAGCACAAACACCAAACAAGTCTGCAAATCTCTCGCACGCCAACCAATCCTAGAAACACCAGCAGCGAAACGAGCAGAGAAAGAGGTCCCAGAGGGGCGGTAAAAGAGATGTCGAGGTCACACAGTCAACACCGTTATCACGTGCCCAACCTGTCGCATGACGCTTTGCACTGCCTGGAGCGAGGTCTCTGGGGACGGACTGCAACACTCCCAGTATCACCTCTACACACACACTCACACCACCACCATGATAAGTATCGTCACTCTGTCTGTCTGTCTGTCTGCTTGCTATGTCTGCCTAGTAGGTGTTGGCCTACAACATGTTCTTCGGTGGGAAGTGTAACCACAGGCGGAAGGTATCGTCCACTGGACTACTACTATCACGGATGCATGATTTGAAACGAAGTGGATATTAGCGGCTCGCAAACGAAGATTCGTCCGAATGATGGTTAAAAACAACCTGCAAGGGACGGAAGCTGAAAATTAAAGGTACATACAGTTCAAACAATAATTCAACTGTATTTATTTGACCTTACACCGACTGTAGGAAGAGGCAAACCGTCTTGAGCAATATTTTTCCCCAGGAAGCGACTCCAAGAACACAGAAGACTCGAAGGTGAGTGACGTACCTTGTAGTCTTTCTGTGATAGTAGTAGTCCAGTGGACGATACCTTCCGCCTGTGGTGTAACTAGCGATGTCGTACCAACAAAACTGTACCACTGTTTTGGCCTTCATGAAAATTAATTCTTTGAAATCTAAGAATAACCTTTACAACACACACTCACACCACCAGTCTGATAAGTATCGTTTCTCTGTCTGTCTGCTTGCTGGGTCTTCTCAGTAGGTGTTGGCCTGCAAATGTTCCTCAGTGTATAGGAAGTGGAACCCACCTCCAGAATTTATTGTTCTGGTTTATTTTTTTCCAGTCAACGAAATTTGAGTAGCCTTCTAATGTTTCAGTCACTTGATATAAGCTTGTTCATTGGAGTTCGTGCCCTTGTTGCATACTGTTAATTGTAACATACCAAATATTCTGAATGATGTAACTGCCGATGTCTGACAACTGAAACTGCCACAATGTTTGGCCTCCATGAAAATGTTTTCTTTGGGATCACCTGAAAGCAAACTGCTGTGATCTGTCGTGAAATTATGTGAAGGATATTCTCAAAATATCAAATTTTCCCCCTGATGGAGAAAAGTAAACACACTAAATTATGCAACCCCCTCAAGTCCCAGCATTAACCAACTTCTACAATAAATCAATGCTGACTGTTTTATTCTGCATTCTGATACACAGAAATAAGAGGAGAAAAAAATGCAGCAAATTCAACGCTTTCAATGTTACTGTAGTCTTCATGTCGGTGCAAAAATACTGGTCAACTTGCAGTTCTGCAGAAACCAAAATGGGGTTAATAGGTTCAGTAAGCTTAACATGTCAGTAACGATGGTGTCTGCGAGTTATCGCCGGCTAATTGGGAAGCAAGGTGAACTACGCTGGCCTGCGATCATGGCTGTCTGATCATGGAGACAATTTATGATGACACTGCGCGCAGAGGGAGGACCACAAAGGTTGCACGTCTGTGTGGGAGATACTGTAAGCTATAAACACAATAATAACAGGGAGAGAGAGGGGGGAGATGGAGAGAGACAGAGACACAGACACAGACACACAGAGACAGAGAGAGAGAGAGAGAGAGAGAGAGAGAGAAAGACAGAGACAGAGAGAGAGAGACAGACAGAGGTAGACAGACAGAGCGAGAGAGAGATAGAGAGAGATAGAGACAGACAGACAGACACACAGACACGCAGACAAAAAGGGAAAGGGAGAGAGAGACAGAACGACAGACAGACAGACGAGGAGGCAGCCAGCCAGTCAGACATGCAAGCAGGCAGACGAACACACGGAAAGATGGAAGGAGGAGTGAGAGAGAAGTACACTGAAAAGACACTTACACAAACTAAACACACATGGGAGGACTGACAAGAGGACTGAATCCTAATTAGTCCAGCCCGACTCCAAAGCCAAGCCCAAAAGGGGGCGTGGCCTCTCGCCACACCAGTCCAACTAATGAACACACTGATGTGATGTTATTACCGCCCTCGGTCTTTCGGGCTCGGGGCAAACTCGGCCGCATAAATCTGACACACTGCAAAAGGGGGGGGGGGGAGTGGGAGTTGAGGCAAAGTTCGTTCGAGCCATTCTGCTAATGAACATGTCCGTGGCATGTTGTTATCGCTTAGGAGACGGGGGGCGAGCTTGTCCGTAAATCTGGCATATTCTTTAACAGGGTCGAGGTCGTTATTGAAGTTCAGCCAACGAACCCAAACTTACTTACTTACTGCCTTTCACGCCTGGTGGCGTGTTGGGCAGCGAACGAACCCAAAGATGAATGATATTTGTGATGCTTTTGAGCAGTGCACTGGACAATCTCCGTGCTACATCTTGAACGCTTTCTTCTTAGTTAAAAATCTGACTTTTGACAAGGATCTTTCTGAATGTTGGACACAGTCTCCCACAGCTAACGAATACAAAGATGAATGATCTTGTTGTGCTTGTGTACAGTGTAATGGACAATCCCCTTACTATATCTGGAACAATCTCTTCTTAGTTAAAATGTGACTTTTGACCGATTGGGTCTGCTCCAAAGCAGTCCACCTACCTAATGAAAAAAAGCTCATTGTATTTACAGCTCACAAACACTCGGACTCCTAAATGGTCCTGAGGCTCTACTAAATACCACTGACGGACCCAGAGGGACTCTTCGATCTTAGCAGTCCAGCTACCCAATCAAGAAGCCAATTAAATTTACAGTTGACAATTACTCGGACACCTGTACGGTCCCGCAGCTCTACTCAGCTACAGTGACCAACAGGTTCTCCCTTAGCAGTCCATCAACCTGATGAACAACCCGATGACGTTTACAACCCTTTTGACACCTAAATGGTCAGTCTCCGTTCGATTGCACTGCGAAACTGGGTCTTGTCCGCAACAGTCAAAGCACTTAATGAACGAGCCGATTAGACTTTACAACTACACTGACACCTATATGGTCAGTCTGTAATCGATAACATTCTCTCTCTCTCTCTCTCTCTCTCTCTCTCTCTCTCTCTCTCCCCCCCCCCCCCCCCCCCCCCCCGCTCCCGGCACACTAATGAACAAGTCGATGTTTACAGCCTCCAACAGACGTATATCGCGGGGCGGATGTCAGTGCACGGCAATCTCGGCCAGAAGCGGTCAGGGCGTTGTGTTGGTCCGGCTAATGAGGGAGATAATGGTCCGATGGCCGTTACACTGGACACGGCTTTGCACGTCTGGTGTCACGGCGTCTGTCAGAGATGGACGATAAAGGGTCAGTTTGGAGAACTTTTATTTGCTTTCGAGTGCAGCTTCCCACCTGAGCAATGGAGTAATCTTTATCTACTGTGAGCTAAATTTGCAATCTTCAACTGCTGCACGCCGTTAGCCCTTTATCAAAGCTCTAGGATCTTGTTGTCTTGAGACATTTTGCAACCTGATCTTATTGCAAGCTTAAACTGATAATCTCGAAGAGATCACATTATCATAGAAATGTATACAATGCCAAAACAAAACAAAACAATGCCACAACAAGAAATATACTTCTGAGTGTGCTCCCATGGACACGGACATGTTGGCGGGTGTTCATCCTCAACTGTTTTGTGTATACACGCTTTTAAGCATATGCCTCTAAGGCTCACCTTTTATCTTTCAACTCTGCAATACGACGACACACAACACACATTTTAACCCAATTTATAACACTTCAAACTGACTTTTCGCGAACACAACACAAAGGCGAACAAATCCAAAAAAGGGAAGGTCGGGAAGAATTATAAAACATCGACAAGAAAAAAAGAATACAAAGTCACTTTAAAAAAG
>NC_090248.1:54619741-54624741 GCF_037325665.1 Littorina saxatilis | reverse complement strand
CCCTCCAGGGTTATCTATCCTGTTTCCGGGGACGCACATTTTGTAATGGCCGACGCTTGCTGCTTTTCTGAAATGGAAATGATTCTTCCCCATAATATAAGATTATGCATTCCGTTATCTGTTATTATTTTGCATTTAGGTCCTCCTGTTTACCTTTTATTCCTTCGTCTGAGGATAACAGTTATCATTGTTAGATAAATATCTTTTATTGCCTCGCTTTGGGAACACGATTTGTCGGGATGATTCGTAAGCTTCCGCTGTGATGATGGACATTTCGAGATGATTTGTTTACGCCACAACATTAATGGCTAAATTTGTTTAGACTAAACGATATAAATCTGACAGCAAGATGAATCTTTGGATATGATATACCAAAAACCAGTAAGCTTATTTGTGCTTCAAATCATGCAAATCAAGGGACAAAATAAAAAGAAGAAGAAAAAGAAAAGAAGAAAAACCACGAAAATCCAGGAAACACGCCAGCAGCCGTATTAAACACGACGTGTAGCTAATATGGCGTAACTTGTCCGTCAGTCGAACAGAGATGAAAACCATCTGCACATATCGGCAGGTGAGCCAAGACTACTTCTGTATGCATGCTTGCCAAGACAGGAATGAGAATCGTCACATCATGTGCATGCTTTGCTGAAGGTGGAATACACGATGAGCTAGAACAATTCGCCAGTTTTGGCTGAATCTTATATGTCTACAAATCCGTCAACAGAAATGACCCAATGGTAAATGTTTAACTATATGCATCAAAATAGTATTATTTTCCAGTCTCATAGCATCTTTAAACACGCCACATAATTATACACCAAGCTGCAAAGTTACGAATGTCAACGAAAAACTAGATCAATAATAACGCGAACTTCCATAGTTTCTCTGTGTGACACTTCCACGTGGTTTTCATAAAATAAACACAGAACAGAATTAAAGTCATTGAAAATGTATGCATGCACTTTCTTTCTTTCTTTCTTTTCTTTATTTGGTGTTTAACGTCGTTTTCAACCGTTCAAGGTTATATCGCGACGGGGAAAGGGGGGAGATGGGATAGAGCCACTTGTTAATTGTTTCTTGTTCACAAAAGCACTAATCAAAAATTTGCTCCAGGGGCTTGCAACGTAGTACACTATATGACCTTACTGGGAGAATGCAAGTTTCCAGTACAAAGGACTTAACATTTCTTACATACTGCTTGACTAAAATCTGCACAAACATTGACTATATTCTATACAAGAAACACTTAACAAGGGTAAAAGGAGAAACAGAATCCGTTAGTCGCCTCTTACGACATGCTGGGGAGCATCGGGTAAATTCTTCGCCCTAACCCGCGGGGGGTTCTGCATGCACTAAATACGGTCCTTCATCGTGTCCGAAGTTGACAACGCGAAGATTTCGCCCAGTCTTTTTACCGAAAACGCAGTGCTAAAGGGTCATGAAAACTCAAATGCACTCCGCATCAACTAATCACACCAAATTGCTCAAAGTCAGCCAGTGAGCAATAAAAATGTCCATTACTGACCAGCACAAAAATGACTGTCATCCGAAACGTGAAAGACCGTGCAGACAGACAGCAATGCTGAATTGAGTACCTGCGCTGGAGCAGGGTAAAGCTAATGGCTAATGGCTAATGCCAGAGCAGTGATGAGATAGGGAAGCGGCAGGTAGCGCGGTAGGTAGTCGTAATGAATGCACAGTGGCTGTAGAGCGTTCGCTGCCATCTAACCGTATCGCCAGGTAAATGCAAGGTGTCGGAGGAAGCAACTCAGCTGGAACCATAGGAGCTTGAAATAAAACATTCTTTTATGATGTTGTTCATTATTTCGTAGTGTCTACATAGACTCACAGAGGTATAAATCATGTATCTGTGATGTTAATTCTTTCTTCAGCAACTCAAATGATACCATAGGAGTTTACACAGAAAGCATCTATTTTTGATGTGAAATATCCGTGTCTATGGA
The DNA here is from genome assembly GCF_037325665.1 of Littorina saxatilis. Taxonomy (NCBI): domain Eukaryota; kingdom Metazoa; phylum Mollusca; class Gastropoda; order Littorinimorpha; family Littorinidae; genus Littorina; species Littorina saxatilis. Next base: position 54,622,777 of record NC_090248.1, on the reverse strand, counting down.
ACACCTGTAAGCCCAACACTACATGTTGCTATTGTTCTTGATGCTTCTGCTCCTGTATACAACCGTGTAGTTTTGCTGTTTCTTTGTTTGTCCATCAACCTATTCACCGGCACGGTTGGCCTAGTGGTAAGGCGTCCGCCCCGTGATCGGGAGGTCGTGGGTTCGAACCCCGGCCGGGTCATATCTAAGACTTTAAAATTGGCAATCTAGTGGCTGCTCCGCCTGGCGTCTGGCATTATGGGGTTAGTGCTAGGACTGGTTGGTCCGGTGTCAGAATAATGTGACTGGGTGAGACATGAAGCCTGTGCTGCGACTTCTGTCTTGTGTGTGGCGCACGTTATATGTCAAAGCAGCACCGCCCTGATATGGCCCTTCGTGGTCGGCTGTGCGTTAAGCAAACAAACAAACAAACAAAAAAATCAACCTATTCGTCTCCTTGTTTTCTCAGTTCTCTTTTTTCTTCTCAACAATCCCCATGGTGCTCGTAAATTCCTAACGTCAATCCTTACAATCTTAAAATACAGCTTTCATGTCAAACACAGTCATACAATTCTGAAGATTTACTGACCGACAATGCTAAGTGTTAAACACGAGTTTAAAAAACCCAGGAGGTTGAACTGAAGAATAAGAGAAAGTGTCAAGCATCAAAACAGCGACAGTAACAGCAGCAGGAGGAAAAAGTTAGTGCAGGAGATATTTTGAGCTTACCTGCAAGTGCACGCGCGAGACAAAAATACGAGCCAGCAACTTTTAAACACCCCCATAAATCAAGTGTCTGCGCGTGTGAATGCACCTTCACAGCAGTGTGCAACCGAGAAAACAACAACAACTGCAGCACTGAGAATGCATCTACAGATGTCGAAAACATTCACACAGGTAAGAAACTTCACAGAAAACCAGGTAGAAGAGGAGGAGATAACGCCCAACTCGATAAGGCTCAAGGGAAAACTTCTTGCAAGGTAGAAAGAGTGCAGCTCTGCAGCCAATTTGCAGCTCGCAGGACAAAAAACACAACACTCCACACAATTGTATTACGCTCCTAAATAAACGCCCGCAATAGAACTCCTGGGGATGTTTACTTGCAAACAACAACAACAACCGCAACAGTGGAATAAGTGGCGCAGGTAAGCGGGAAGGTAAAAAAGAAAGAATTCAGGGTCTGGAACAGAGGGAAGGTGAAGGCAGGTGGGTGGGCAGGTACGAAAAGAACAAAGGCTTGAAGCAGGTAAGAGGTTCAGGCAGGTGAGTTGGGCGGGTAAGAGGTGTATGCAGGTAAACGAACAATAAAGGGGTTGGAACAGGTAAGAGGGAAGGTGAAGGCAGGTGAGTTGGGCGGGTCAGGGGTGTATGCAGGTAAACGAACAATAAAGGGGTTGGAACAGGTAAGAGGGAAGGTGAAGGCAGGTGAGTTGGGCGGGTCAGGGGTGTATGCAGGTAAACGAACAATAAAGGGGTTGGAACAGGTAAGAGGGAAGGTGAAGGCAGGTGAGTTGGGCGGGTCAGGGGTGTATGCAGAAAAACGAACAATAAAGGGGTTGGAACAGGTAAGAGGGAAGGTGAAGGCAGGTGAGTTGGGCGGGTCAGGGGTGTATGCAGAAAAACGAACAATAAAGGGGTTGGAACAGGTAAGAGGGAAGGTGAAGGCAGGTGAGTTGGGCGGGTCAGGGGTGTATGCAGGAAAACGAACAATAAAGGGGTTGGAACAGGTAAGAGGGAAGGTGAAGGCAGGTGAGTTGGGCGGGTCAGGGGTGTATGCAGGAAAACGAACAATAAAGGGGTTGGAACAGGTAAGAGGGAAGGTGAAGGCAGGTGAGTTGGGCGGGTCAGGGGTGTATGCAGGTAAACGAACAATAAAGGGGTTGGAACAGGTAAGAGGGAAGGTGAAGGCAGGTGAGTTGGGCGGGTCAGGGGTGTATGCAGGTAAACGAACAATAAAGGGGTTGGAACAGGTAAGAGGGAAGGTGAAGGCAGGTGAGTTGGGCGGGTCAGGGGTGTATGCAGAAAACGAACAATAAAGGGGTTGGAACAGGTAAGAGGGAAGGTGAAGGCAGGTGAGTTGGGCGGGTCAGGGGTGTATGCAGGAAAACGAACAATAAAGGGGTTGGAACAGGTAAGAGGGAAGGTGAAGGCAGGTGGGTTGCGCAGGTAAGGTGTATGTCTGGCACTGGATGCCAGAGCAACAGGGGAGATTGGGTGTGACAGGCTGGGAACAACCACTGCCTCCTGTGCAATGCTGGTAACTGAGGAGAGCTGATAGTGCACGCATTACGGGGATAAAGCGTCTCTGTTGCAACATTTTGGCTACAAAGGTTTGTTCCTTGACCATGCATGCACGCGGGATGTTCCACCGCCCAAACAAAACCTGTCTTCGGACAATAAGTGGAATGTTTTTACACCATGTAATCATGCTACGACTATTAGGGGTTCTTGGTGTTTTTCGCCACTTTGTTTTCTATCGGCTGTCTAGAGAACTGTAACATGCTCGTATAAGCGTGAAAAAACAAAGCTACAGCGCATTTATGTCATACAGAAGATAATCGACCAATATCACCAAGAAATATATAGAAACTGTAAGAACAGCCTGCTGTCAAATAAAGAGTTGATGGAAACATTATAAATCCTACGACAACGACGCTTTCAGCCATAAAGCGATAGCGTATCAATGTCGAGGCAGATTTGGCTCCTACTCCAACTCCCGAGCTGCACGCTCTGCACGCTATGTGCACTGGCATGCACAGTGCTTCTCCACTAGTGGCACGTGCAGTCAAAGCAACCACCTTGTGCCCTGTCTGACCTATGCTGACACTAACGTTCACTGCTCTGCCACTGACCGACTCAACACATCTCACGGACTCTGCTTTTATTGTGAGGCGATAAAAGTATCGTTTCTGTTTTTGCTGTGTAAGAAAAGACGCATTACTATGACTGTCCTCTCTCAAAATGAATAAGCTGTGCTCGAACGAATTTATGACAGTGACCACCCCTGTACGCCCTTTTTTGTTTTGAACGAACACATATTCAAGTTGTGTAAGTTAC
>NC_090248.1:54607241-54614741 GCF_037325665.1 Littorina saxatilis | reverse complement strand
ACGCTAGTTCTGGGGACAGAACAACCAAGTTAGCATAGCATGTTTTTTATTTACTCAGCCAAGAGACTTACATCTGTCTATGTCTCTGCTCAGTCGTATCTTCAAAGTGAGCTGTTTCAACCACCTTTGTTGATCCTCTTTCAGAGTCCACACGAATACAGCAGAGAAAAAACAGAGTGCGTATAAAATAATTCAGATACCACATTCGTGTGCACCAAACCGACATCAGATTTTCTGTGAAGTCATGTTGAATGAAAAAGAAGAGGATTTACAAAACAAACAAAAACAGACAAAAATTAGTAAGCTAATAAAAGCATTTAATTCAGATTGTCTCGTAAAACGCTCTCCTGACCAAACAGTTTCTGGTAGGGGCAACGACTTCTTGGCGCAATCATGCAAGATAACCTCACAACTTTAGAGCCTTGCGAAAGAACTCTTCCACAGTTCAGCGGGATGAGCGAAGAAGACTCTAAAACCACAGAAACTGAGGATTGCTGAGCTAAATGGGTCTGTACAGTTTACGGGTCGTTGTGAAAACTTACACCTTCCCTTCTCGTCTGTTCCTTTTACTCTTCCCTTACCCATTATCTTCTCCTTTTTCTCTGCCCAGGCTTTCAAGCAAAACCCGAAAAGCTCCAGGAATTACGGGCAGGCCCCTCAGTGCACAGGCTTCTCAGATGACAGAGCCTTTTCTCAACCCAGCTGGAAGGGCCGATTGTTTTCAAGGTTGAGTCATTAGCGAGATAAGTTCAGAGGCCATCCTGTTAGGAGACTAACCTTTCGCTAACTGCTTCTGTCAAATGCACGCCGAGTCGTTATATAGGAATAATGTAGGCCATTCCGCTAAGAAGATTCGGAATGAGCATTAACAGTTTCCGGAAAGAAAAAGAAAAAGAATCTTTGGTGATCGGCTTTAAATCAGTCTTCCACAAAACCCCAGACCTTTCTTTCTCTCACATAACAGAAACGTAGACAGGGAGTGAGAGGGGGGGGGGAGATGCGGGAAGTAACAAAATTAACTGGAATATTTCTTTTTCAGATTATTTTTCTTCACAACCAGAATTCCTGTTGTTCAAAAACATAATTATTTCCGATCACATAGTAAATGTGTTCGGTATGCAGACAAAGAATAGTTTGAATTGAAATATTGCTAACTAAAAGACCGCGTAACCTACGTGGTTTTGTTTTCTGTGTTTATGACTTTTAATCTTTGAACCAAGGAGGGCCATTCAGGGCCGACAAACACGCATTCTCTTTCCCAACAAACGAAGGTACCGCGAAAATACTTCTTGAAAGTCAGCAAACCTAAACACACGACGTTTCGGCGTAAACTACATAATTATAGTAAATTACTCAGACTGTGATTCCCATGGCGAAGGAATGCTGCGCTGTTTTTAGCGCCAAAGTCCTGAAGGTGGTTGAACATTTCACGGTTTTGCTTCGAAGAATGCCGTAAGGGTCGTTTCGCCTCGTAGCTCAACCTGGTGCAGACAAGGCTGACATTTGCACTCAGAACGCCGTGTAGAAAAAGAAAAGGTTTGTGTCTATGTCGAGGCCAATAGAGAGAAACTATGACTTCGAGAAAAATGTGGTGTGTTTGTTGGTCATTGCCAAGGCTAACGTGACTTTAAGAACGAAGCAAAAACGACAACAGAAGCATAACCAATGGAAAGTATTTTGGGGGTCAAAATCTTAATCTGAAAATCTGAAATTCCACGCAAAATTGACCAACAAAACAACGAGGAAAAGTAAGGCATGAAAAAGACAAGCCCTTTCTCCCCTCCGTGTCTCCATCCCTATGTCGCGCCTTTTCTCTAAAATCTCCAGTCTTCTTCAAAGAAGTGAGCGAGTGCAATTATCATCAGCTTTAACGTTGTCATTGAAACGAGGTCCGGTTTTAATCTAAACATACTATACTAACTGTCGATTAAGTCATTTATCTTGCAATCAATGCCTTATGCCATCTGCTAATAAGTACTGTTTTATTTATCATCAGCCAATAAGTATTACCATATACCATCTGCCAATAAGTATTACCTTAAACCATCTGCCTATATCACTGCTAATAAGTACCGTCTTATCACCAGAAGCACAGTGACACATGCGCGCTACTGCTCACAACACAACACCTGACTGGGGCGTTGAGAGGATAGCGGCAGGTCTAATGACTCAAATTAAATTAGTCACAGCTTGTTCAGCACGGAACGATGAGAAATCTTCCACGGTTCTTGCATCCACAAGGTCTAAGGACATTACGAGGTGTACCGGGATCTCCTGCAAATCTCTCTTTCTATCTCAGTCTCTCTCTCTATCTCTTTGCCAGCTTGCACTGCACCTAATGGCTTTCACAGAACAAAATGAACCTGACACGTAGCGCCAGCCAGTAAATAGTGTTGGCATTTTAGTGCACTGTCGTGGCCTCGCAGTCTTATTTTAACTTTGTTTTGAAGGTGATTTTCTGCGAAATTTTGCCGAGTTCAGATTCTTTAGTGCTAACTTCAGTTCACAAAGATTCAAAATTAAGGTCAAAACGTCGACGAAGGTCTTTAGGAGCACAAAGCCAACCGCAAAAACGTTTTTCACAAAGATGTTTTGAACGGATTATATTTATTTTGCCTCTCTGCTTTTTTCCCCACTGCAAGATACTTCAGATTGACCATTTTACCTGGAAACTATTGACAGTACGATAGTACTTGGAGCAGGAACAAACGTTTGTTACAGTTTCTTCCACAATGGTGTTTCCTCGACTGACAACAATCGAATTTCCCCTACATCACTGCAAGGAATTTACCACGGAAAGAAAAAGAAAGGAAAGGATGTCAAAACATGTCCTTGCAACGGAAGTGCAGCATCCCTTCAACAGCAAGAAAAGTTCAGATTTGTCTGTCCCTGTTCTGCGAAGATTGTCCCGTACCCCCCGGAAACGGCGAAAAGGATTGCAACAAGACTAGTATCCTTGAAGCAACTGGAATCAGCCGCGTTCGTCAGTACATCAAAGCGCCAGACTGACAACGCTGCACATGCACACACCTCCTCGCTCTCTCCGGGACCGGCGTAGCAATAATTGTCTAAATACTACAAACTGGAGGCCCCCGTAACCTGCCCAGCTGCAAGCAGGCAGGTAAAAGGGGCAGATGAAAGGAGGGCCTGGCATTGGGAGGGTGGCCTGTTGCAGCCATTATACCTGCCAGGTAAGGCTGATGGAGTCGAGTTCGAACTTCTGCTCTCTGCTCTGGGTGGCCCAGCAAACCAGCAAATGGCGACGCTAAACAGCTGTTATACCTAACGGATGAGTTAGCATAAAGCGGTGTTGACGGAAAACAGAACCTTTCACGCCTGTTTTCTTCAAAGAGCGATGCTAAAACCTAACTGACGTGTTAGCTTTGACAACCGCATGCATAAAGCTGCGTTGACGGCACAAAGAAACTAACACACCTGTTTTCAATTGCTTAGAAAACTAACACACCTGTTTTCAATTGCTTAGAAGCAGTTTGGCGTGAATGTTAAAAAGATCTGAAGTTCAAACCACAGACATTACTATACTTCAAGCTTTGCTCATGTCTGGTACAGAACTCTCCGTGTTATGTTTATCTCACCTATACACAAGACATTGTGTACCCTTCATTCAAACGCCTCAAATCAAAAGACTCCCAAACCTTGCAGCAATATTTGAATGTTTTAACAATGGCAGCATCTTTTGTGTTGATTCCAGAGTCACCCCTTGCGCATCAAAATGATGAAACGCGACCCTTTCAGAACCAGGTAGAGTGTTCGTTGATAATCCAAATGCAGCCGTTCCTCTCGGCTCTGTAGAAACAAGACAGGTGAGGTCTTTTCCTCCCTACAACTGTCTTGGGGGGGATGACGAAGGTACCAGACACTAGAATAATGTTCAACACGCTCTCTGGAGTTCTGGTGGTTGGTGAGAGGAAGATAGAGAGAGCAAAGGGGAAGTGATTACGACTGAACACCGCGAGTTTCTATGTCAAAACAACCTCATGGTGCGTGTTTTTTGGTATACGTTGCTGACTCTATAGGAGGGTTTGTACACGCAGTGAGGAGCTCTGGTTTTGTCATTCGTATCCAGGAACTGAGCATACTTGAGTAGTCTCTCTTTCTGTCTCTCTGTCTGTCTGTCTGTCTGTCTGTCTGTCTGTCTCTCTCTCTCTCTCTCTCTGTCTCTCTCTCTCTCTCACACACACACAGGTATGCCTTCCTGACAACACAAACCTGTTGTACCTCAAACCTACATGCGGCTGGTACCTGAACATTCACTAACCCGATGAAAAAAGGACAAGAACAGAAAGATTGTTTGTTTGTTTATTTGCTTAACGCCCAGCCGACCACGAAGCCATATCAGGGCGGAGAACAGAAAGAAAAAACTTCCCAACAGATAAGCTTAACGGTGTCTGTCTGATCCGTTACCACGAGAGCTACAGTTGCAACCAAGCGTGCCATCAGTGTATTTCCTCTTCGCGAACAGAAGCAACATTCTTGTTTTGTTCTTGTTCTTTTCCTTTTGTTGGGGGAGGGGGAGAGGGGGGGGTTGGGGTTGGCCAGGACAAGGGACTCGGAGCGGAGGAGGGGAGAAGGTGGTGGTGGTGGGGGGTAGAAGCGACGGAGGATGACAAACAAGATTGGATAAAGAAATGTGTGTGTGTTTTGTTGCTTTTTGTGTGTGTGTTTTTTGCCTGTTTCTCCCTCTTTTCACGACGGGGCAATAATGTAATAACAACTTAACCAAAATATAGTGTCTGCTTCTCGTTCTGAACTGTTTTTGGGGGGGAAGAAGGGGGAGGGGTGCATACGTCGAAAGAGCGGACATTTTCCCCTCCGTTTCGATCCATAAACAGTTGGATGAAGACATTTTGGAAGAAGACGTGTCTGGTTAGATTATCTCTCCAATGTGGGTTTTGGGTGTTTTTTTGAGGATTATTTTCACACAAAAAAGTATAGGGTGGGTGGGGATGGGAGGAAGGGTAGGCAAACAAATTGCAAAAATACTTTCCCCTTGTTTCTATATCTCGCCCTACACAGTTGCTATCTTCCCCCCTTGTCTGCCTCGCTCAGTGTAGGTGTGAGTGGTAGCGACACATGCATATCGCTTGATGCAATTAGCGGAGGAGCCCGTCACATGTCGTTAGCTTTCGTGGCCCAACAGGAGCGGTCGCTGTATCCTCCCTGTCACGGAGGATCCCCTCCTCGCCTGGACGCTGCTACAGTGGGGACACTCTACGTACAGCGTCTATGTGGATGTCCATGGCAGATAGGAATAATTAGATAACGACTTGTTTTCCTCTTTTTGTGTGCATGTGTTTTTTCTACTACAGTGTACAAAAGGCATACATACGCCAAACAAAACAACCAGATTGTTCATTTCAATGTATTTTTACACACGAACGACTAGATGCAAAGTCTACCAAAACTAGACGGGTTTCTGCAAACTGTCATTAAGAGAATGCAAGCCGCTAGCACTGATCGGAAGCAAGAAGAAGAAAAAGAACAAAACAGTTACACAATCCAGATATCAAACAATGCGCTTAAACTGTAGAATCTTACACAAATGTTAAAAAGGGAACAAGTGCAATAATCTAACAGAATCTGACAGGGGACACGAAACAGTCACAGGAAGGATGGCGCCATCATTTTTACACAGCAATCGGGCTGTGAAGATGATATCTTCCAACCTTCACAAAGACAAACTACAAGACCTTATAAACGCCAGAATGAAAGACTGCAAGATGTTATCCCTGATCTCACAATTGTCTGGAACGTTGCACAGAATCACACAATATATACCTAGACTCTCTCTCTCTCTCTCTCTCTCTCTCTCTCTCGCTCTCTCTCTCTCTCTCTCGCTCTCTCGCTCTCTCCCTCCCTCCCTCCCTCCCTCCCTCCCTCCCTCCCTCCCTCCCTCCCTCCCTCTTCCTCTCTCTCTCTCTCTCTCCTTCTTGTACCTGTCACGGCTTGAACAAGATTACGGTTTATTATCACTTGAACGAAAGAAGTCAAATGTTCTCAGACACCGATAACCGACCAAACCGCTGTTCTGTTGCTGTCAATTACAACGTTTTATCACAAACAGCAGCAAATTAGATTGTGTCTGTCCGAATACATTCAAAACACATTTCACTACAAGATGCGTCAGACAAAGTGTACGGTCTCATTCCCATAATTCAACACGATTATTATCTTTTTTTGTTTGTTTGCTTAACGCCCAGCCGACCACGAAGGGCCATATCAGGGCGGTGCTGCTTTGACATATAACGTGCGCCACACACAAGACAGAAGTCGCAGCACAGGCTTCGTGTCTCACCCAGTCACATTATTCTGACACCAGACCAACCAGTCCTAGCACTAACCCCATAATGCCAGACGCCAGGCGGAGCAGCCACTAGATTGCCAATTTTAAAGTCTTATGTATGACCCGGCCGGGGTTCGAACCCACGACCTCCCGATCACGGGGCGGACGCCTTACCACTAGACCAACCGTGCCGGTATTATTATCTTTACAATCTGGAGTTTCTGAAACCAAAAACAAGACGAGTAACCTGACCTTCAGACGCAGTTTCCGTATTTCTCTCCAGCAGTAGCTAACTCCTGTCAGTCGTGACTATATCAAGGGTGTCTGGCCAAAAAAACAATTTCAGTCCCAACCATTCTGCGACCCCAAGGGCGTCAAAAAATCTGTTGATCTAGACATTTCGCTCGGAGCGAGAGAAGAAACGAGACCACAGAAAAAGACAGTGGGGTCGTGAGTTAGCCGAGACAGAGAAATCGAGACCGTATAGAAGGAGACATTTGCACCGAGAGTTAGCGAGAACACAGAAAGACACATACGGGCCGAGCGTTAGCCGAGAACACATAAAGATACATTCGGGCCGAGAGTTAGCCGAGATCGTAGAAAAAAAATGACATTTGAACAGCCGAGAGTTAGCCGAGACCTTTAAAAACCCTAGCTCAGCAAATTATAGAGAGGACCCAGACTCGTGCCAAAAAAGGACGTCGTTGGAGAAAGAAGCGTGCAATTTCGCTCTCCTAATTCACTCCTTCCCCCTCTATTGCATATGACAGGTTGGACATGAGGCGTAAAAAGACGGGGGCCCGGTGTGTGGGATAAATCAATGCGGAATTGAATTTGCCGCCCTTAAACCCTGAACCTTACGGATGCCGGGCCTCAACTGGCAAATACTTCATTCATAACTGGCCGTTGTCAGTCCCGAGGTGGTGCTCTGACCTTATATATATCGCTCTGACACACACACACACACACACACACACACACACACACACACACTTTTTGTTATGCCTTACGCACTTAACCGAATTGATAAAATCAAAATCTACCGTTATTTTGGAGTTTTGTTAGTTGAAACATTTTCTTTACGAAAATCATGCTGTGTTGAAATGGCATAGACAGGAGGCGCTGTTTAGGCCAAACAAAAATATGTGTTGGTTTAGGGTAACCCGACCGACCCTATTTTTTTCCCGCCGACCCTA
>NC_090248.1:54589558-54607041 GCF_037325665.1 Littorina saxatilis | reverse complement strand
TGACATCTAATTGACAACAGCTGATGTCAACTTTGTCCACCCTTTGCAACTTTTCTTTGTTTGTGAAAATCTTTTCAATGGACGAATTCCGAAAACAACTCTGTATGGGTTGTGAAAGAGTGAATACCCTTGATTTTTACTGGGAGAAACATTGGAGGGGCTTTCTTTCTTTCTTTATTTGGTGTTTAACGTCGTTTTCAACCACGAAGGTTATATCGCGACGGGGAAAGGGGGGAGATGGGATAGAGCCACTTGTCAATTGTTTCTTGTTCACAAAAGCACTAATAAAAAAATTGCTCCAGGGGCTTGCAACGTACGTAGTACAATATATGACCTTACTGGGAGAATGCAAGTTTCCAGTACAAAGGACTTAACATTTCTTACATACTGCTTGACTAAAATCTTTACAAACATTGACTATATTCTATACAAGAAACACTTAACAAGGGTAAAAGGAGAAACAGAATCCGTTAGTCGCCTCTTACGACATGCTGGGGAGCATCGGGTAAATTCTTCCCCCTAACCCGCGGGGGGTATTGGAGGGGCCATGCAATCACTAGCAAGGGGTGTGTCATAAACACGGGGACAGGAGCATCGATCACTGTGTGACTTAATTTATTTGTCAGAGGAAAAACCAAGGGTATTCACTCTTTCACAACGGTCAACCCATACAAACCCGGCAGAGTTATTTTTGAAAATCATCTATTGAGTTCTCAGAGGCAAATCCAGCACCATTTAAGACCTCCAAAAAACAGACAAAATCTGGTCTTAAAAAGTAGGGTCAGGCCTATATCTTCTTCTTCTTCTTCTTCTGCGTTCGTGGGCTGAAACTCCCACGTACAAAGCACGAGTGGAATTTTACGTGTATGACCGTTTTTTACCCCGCCATTTAGGCAGCCATACGCCGTTTTCGGAGGAAGCATGCTGGGTATTTTCGTGTTTCTATAACCCACCGAACTCTGACATGGATTACAGGATCTTTTTCGTGCGCACTTGGTCTTGTGCTTGCGTGTACACACGGGGGTGTTCGGAAACCGAGGAGAGTCTGCACACAAAGTTGACTCTGAGAAATAAATCTCTCGCTGAACGTGGGGGACGAACTCACGCTGACAGCGGCCAGCTGGATACAAATCCAGCGCTCTACCGACTGAGCTATACATCCCCGCCCGGTCAGGCCTATATAAAACAGGGAGGGGAAACTTAGGTAGAGTGTGGGGGTGTGTCTTGATTAAAAGGGAGATTACACAATACAAGTATTCCCCAAACTCACCTCCACCACGAGCAGCTCATTCTTCTGCTGATGAAGTTTCTTGCCGTCCTTGAACTCATGGAACTTGGGGTCGGGGAAGACCTCAATCATACGATAGTCCTCGTAGCTCAGAGCGGTCAAGTTGCGCAAAGTTTGAACCCCATCCAGCTTGAAGCCGTAGGCCAGCGCCATAGACTTGCCGTCCTTCAGCAAATCTTCCGTGATGGGAACACTGGGGGTCAGGCACCACATGTGTTTGCCGTCCTCAGATTTCTCGCAGGCCTGTTGGCACAAAAAGAATAGGTGTGTCACATTAATAATAATACAGAATACTTCACTGCCCAGTGAAACTAAAAATTTGCCTCTATGTTGCAGTAAAACAATCAAAAAAGCTTAGACTCATTAACACTGAAACACAGAAAAACTAAGTCAAGGGGATAATCAAAATAAATGTTAAAAATAAATCCTGCAAGCAAGAAAGCTGGTGAGTAACAGTGTCACATAAATAATTATAAGTCTGAGGTAAAATTCACAGAGTTATTTCAGTTGGCATTTCAGATGTCTGGTTAAAATCACTACAATATCACTCTTATAGTACCAAAGTGCATAAATCACACAGATAGGGTTGCATCCTCAAACACAGACCTTTGATAATCTGTACGATTACCACAACAACAACAAGCTAGAACATAAAATAAATACAAATCAAAAAACGCCTCAAATCAAAACGGCAATATCACCACGAACACCAACAACAGAGCAGCATACTCACATTTTCATAGGGCTGTTTGTCGTACCAGAGAATCATACGTGGTGACTGGATAAAGTCAAGATTTCCTCCTATCACCTTGACCTTCAAACCACCACTGTAATTTGACGAAAATAACAATCAATGGTGATACTCACTGATATCCAACAAAATCTCATCAAACGATCAACTATGTGTTCATGCGTTTGTGTGTGCATGTGTGAACTGAATTGAATTGAACAGAAGTGAACTTTATTTTGCGAGGGTGACAGAATAAGCAATGCAAACATGCCTATTTTTTTCATCTGGAATGCACCCATTGACTCCGATTGAGGGGTAAATCAATAACAAGAAGAAATAGAAGCTAAGTTAACTACAGTACAAATGACATACTAATGGTGTGAATGATAAGCGAGTGTGTGTGAGGGCATGTGCATGTATGTTTGTGGATGTGATTAGACCCCCCCCAAAAAATAGTCTGTTTACGGTAACCCGACCGACCCTATTTTTTTCGTGCGACCCTAGACTTTTTTTTGGCATTTGGGAAAAAAAAAAATAAAATAAATAAATAACGTAAAAATATGGTTTTTTGGAAAAAAAAAAAAAAATCCCGACCTACCGACCCTATTTTTTGGCCTATGTTACCGTAAATAGACCTTTTTTTTTTTTTGGCCTTAATATAGATCTTTTTATCACCTCTTATTTCAGGCCTTAATTTTTCTGAGCATACGTATACATACTGGAGGGAAAGACAGTGCCAGCAAAGTATCAAACAACTTTTTTAGAAAGTAGTGATAATTCTGACATGGCACTGAGACCTGAGACCTTAATACTCTCAAAACACAATCTTCAAAGCTTCAAAATTTACCTCAGTATTGTGTCCTTGTGGTCAATGCCCTTTATGAAGGGGTTGGCGATGTAGGTGAAGGTCGCAGCGACGTGGCCAAGGACGTTCATGGAGTCAAAGGTCATGTTGATGACGTGAGGCATGCCCAGGGCCACAGTGCTGTTGGTGGTAATGCAGGTCAAGTTGTTCTCGTTCAGGCTGTAGTGACAGTAACATAACGATAATAGTTAAAATGATTATAGTGAATAATTACAGCGGAACCCCCTTTTACAACCTCCAAACATCTGAGGAAAATTAAGTCTTAAATAGGAGGGAGACATGCACTTCCATATATATCCATATCTATATACAGCTTGTATGTGTGTGTCTGTCTGTCTGTCTGTCACTTCGCGATGCACGGCCAAAGTTCTCGATGGATCTGCTTCAAATTTGGTGGGCATATTCAGGTAGACCCCGGACACAATCTGGTCGATGAAAATTTTCAACACGTGCTCTAAGCTCGGCGCGGTGAATCGATTTTGGTTTTTCTGTTGATCCATTCCCAGTAACTCTTCCTTATCTTCTCCAGTGTTTTGCGCGTTTATCTCCCTTCCTTCGTGTGGCGTCAATCACGTCAACACGTGCTCTAAGCCGGCGAACCGCCACGCTGCATACTCCGTCTCGCGATCCACCCGGCGAAGCGGGTAATCATCTAGTATATATATATATATATATATACACACAGACGCTCTGAAACACACACATACACGTGCACACACTGACACAAACACATAAATTTACACACACACACACACAAACTTCTGCACATCTTGCAGGAACACACACCCCTATCCCACATACAAAAAATCTTCACAATAATAATAATAATTATAATGGAACATTTATACAGTGCTTCCCCACATGCAGCTTGAACACACAAACATAAAATAAAACCAACCGGGTGATGTTAATGCAGGGCATATCACCAATCATGACGGTGATGGTAGTTCCGGCGTCAATATTGTTCCCCATGACAGTCAATCTAGTCCCCCCATCCTCAGGGCCTCTCCTGGGGGTGACACCAGTGATCTCGGGATCCTGTAATGCACAAAGTGTTATCTTCAGTACCGAGCACTTTCTTGTTGTTAAAGATACAGTCTAACTTGCCCTGAGACGACCTCCCTATAACAGTCTGGAGACCAGGTGTTGGTGTCTGGCATCTGCCTCGCCAGTCTGAGAAAAGTGTCTCTCTTTCTTATTGCGACGATCGATGCCCGCAGAATCCCTCCGTACGGTGGTGCTCTCTGAGACACCCCGTGCGCAGGCTGATAACAACTGCATGCCCACAAAGACCATCCCAAACAACCCCCAAACACTTTTTGTTGTGGTGCTCTTTGACAGATTGACAATTACGTATCGACCACTTTTGGTCTGTTCCTTAGAACTTGGTCATTACAGACAGGTTCAACAGTACCTTCCTTCCTGTGCAAACCATTACGTTATAAAGACAACAAGTACACAATATGACAATTACGGTCGTAATTATTGCATTTTGGCCCCGTCTCTTTCAGTGAGTCAATTTAACAGGTCAGTCAGTTTCCTTCTCCTCCAAGAAAAATGTAAGCACACTTTAATTTATCTTTCTGACCCCGTATCTCCATCATTGTACAGTCTAGCGAAATGAGCATTGCCCTGTAGCTGTGCATATAACTCACCACATAGAAGCTGCATGGACCTGTGGAGGCTCTACATTAGACCACTAGCTTCATAACAAGAGCTGCATGGACCTGTGGAGGCTCTACATAAGACCATCAGCTTCATAACCAGAGCTGCATGGACCCGTGGAGGCTCTACATAAGACCACCAGCTTCTTAACCAGAGCTGCATGGACCTGTGGAGGCTCTACATAAGGCCACCAGCTTCATAACCAGAGTTGTATAGACCTGTGGAGGCTCTACATAAGACCACCAGCTTCATAACCAGAGCTGCACGGACCTGTGGAGGCTCTACATAAGACCATCAGCTTCATAACCAGAGCTGCATGGACCTGTGGAGGCTCTACATAAGACCACCAGCTTCATAACCAGAGCTGCATGGACCTGTGGAGGCTCTACATAAGACCACCAGCTTCATAACCAGAGCTGCATGGACTCCAAGTGTAACCTAGGCGAACGACAAAAAGATAATACTCACCACATATCTGAAAGGCACTGTGGATTCTCCTGTAAAGTTGTCCACTTTAACTCGTACAGTAGAGGCAGAGGCGTATAGGACCTTTCCTGTCCGGCAAACAATCCTGCAACACAAATGTACCACATGAACAGAAAGGTGAAAAGTGAGGGCAGGAGAGGAGAAGAGAGGGGATTCGTTCTAATTGACAAATTAGCTTCTTTTTTTGTGTAAAATTCCAATGTGAAATACATGCCCATAGTTGGGAACAGATCAAAGAATGTTTTACCGAATTTTCAATGAATTCAATTGAACAATGGGGCCGCCAAATAGTGCTGCTTCAACTTGTTTTGTAAAAGTCTGATATTACTATCATTAGTCAGCCTCAAGGGTATTTACTAAATCACACACACACACACACAATCACCTCAATTCTCAGTCTACTGCAATACATTTAGTCAAAAAAGTAAAAGCAAAAAGAAAAGAACATTGAGTACCACACACACAAATTGAAATCTACATGACTGTTTGCACAGTAAACACACAAGCCCGTCGCGATATAACCTTCAATGGTTGAAAACGATGTTAAACACCAAATAAAGAAAGAAAGAAAGAAACACACAAGCACAAGAGAACATACAATGATACTAGCACACACACATTATACACATTAACTAGCGTAACCCCCCCCCCCTCCCTCCCATACAAACAAACACACACATCTTAAGATCTTGTATGAATACAACATACTTGCTGGGTGGGTCGATCTCCACTGCCTTGCATTGTGTCCCACCGACCAGCACCGTTGGCGGCTTTTGTTTGTTGCCCAGGTTCTTTCCTATCACCGTCAGGAGGGTGCCACCATCCTTGGGACCAGATTTGGGGTGGAACTGCAACAAATGGAAATACCTAGGGTTAAAACCTCTTGAACCCTGTACAGTTTGAAGATGTGATTAAAACATCTGAAACGTTGTACAATAATAATAAAACATACAGAAATGTGATTGAAACATCTCAAATGTTATAACATCATGACAATTTTAATAAAACATACAAAAGTGTGATTGAAACATCCCAAATGTTATAAAATCATGACAATTTTAATAAAACATACAGAAATGTGATCGAAACATGTCAAACATTGTACAAAATCATGAGAAAACATGGGCATTGAATGAAACTCAAAGACGAGAAAATGTCTGCAGGATCCGTACTAAGACAACAAAATATTACGGAGTAAATCCAACCAATATGATAATAAATGAAGCTTTCGAGAAGGTCTCTCAGAAAATCGCAAAAATCCTCCCGATCTTGAGACCCTCTAAAGTTCCTCAGAATCGTAAAACTCAGGGGTCCCGCGACCCTCTAAAGTTCCTCAGAATCGTAAAACTCAGGGGTCCCGCGACCCTCTAAAGTTCCTCAGAATCTTAAAACTCAGGGGTCCCGCGACCCTCTAAAGTTCCTCAGAATCGTAAAACTCAGGGGTCCCGCGACCCTCTAAAGTTCCTCAGAATCGTAAAACTCAGGGGTCCCGCGACCCTCTAAAGTTCCTCAGAATCTTAAAACTCAGGGGTCCCGCGACCCTCTAAAGATCCTCAGAATCTTAAAACTCAGGGGTCCCGCGACCCTGTAAAGTTCCTCAGAATCTTAAAACTCAGGGGTCCCGCGACCCTCTAAAGTTCCTCAGAATCGTAAAACTCTGGGGTCCCAAGTTCCTCAGAATCTTAAAACTCAGGGGTCCCGTGACCCTCCAAAGTTCCTCAGAATAGTAAAACTCAGGGGTCCCGCGACCCTCTAAAGTTCCTCAGAATCTTAAAACTCAGGGGTCCCGCGACCCTCTAAAGTTCCTCAGAATCGTAAAACGCAGGGGTCCCGCGACCCTCTAAGTAGAGCCCTGAATGACGATATCTTTACAGCTTGGTTCCAGCAAACCTACCGATTCAATGATGATGTTTTCACAGAGCTCGATGCCAGCAAACCTACCGATTCTATGATGATGTTTTTGCAGAGCTCGATCCCAGCAACCCTACCGATTCAATGATGATGTTTTCACAGAGCTTGATGCCAGCAAACCTACCGATTCAATGATGATGTTTTTGCAGAGCTCATGAGTGCATGCAAATCTACCGATTCTATGATGATGTTTTTGCAGAGCTCGATGCCAGCAACCCTACCGATTCAATGATGATGTTTTCACAGAGCTCGATGCCAGCAACCCTACCAATTCAATGAGGATGTTTACACAGAGCTCAATGCCAGCAACCCTACCGATTCAATGATGATGTTTTCACAGAGCTCGATGCCAGCAACCCTACCGATTCAATGATGTTTTCACAGAGCTCGATGCCAGCAACCCTACCAATTCAATGAGGATGTTTACACAGAGCTCAATGCCAGCAACCCTACCGATTCAATGATGATGTTTTCACAGAGCTCGATGCCAGCAACCCTACCGATTCAATGAGGATGTTTTCACAGAGCTTGATGCCAGCAAACATACAGATTCTTCTTCTTCTTCTTTTTCTTCGTTCATAGGCTGAAACTCCCATGTTCACTCATGTTTTTGCATGAGTTGGTTCATATGTGTATGACTGTTTTTACCCCGCTAGACAGGCAGCATATGCCAATTTCGGGGGATAAACCTACCGATTCAATGATGATGTTTTCACAGAGCTCGATGCCAGCAAACCTACCGATTCAATGATGATGTTTTCACAGAGCTCGATGCCAGCAAACCTACCGATTCAATGATGATGTTTTCACAGAGCTCGATGCCAGCAAACCTACCGATTCAATGATGATGTTTTTGCAGAGCTCGCGGCCGGCCTGCCAGGAGGCGGAACAAGACTCGCCGATGGTGCACTTGCTGCCGCCGCACCATCCACACTTGTATTTGTCTTCCATCGACAGGCATTCACCGCAGCTGCTCGCCATGCCAGAACATTTGTAGATCACCACTGAAATAATAATGATGATAATAATAATAATAATGATAATAATAATATTAATGATAATAATAATAATAGTGCATTTATTTTCAGTGGAACTCTTCTTTGGAGACCTCAAACAATTTGAGATAAAAATTAAAAAGGTCTAAAACAAAAAGAAAGAGACACAGTGAAAATATTGCTATGATTCAGCGTGGTTGATTCATTTATTCAATAAAGAAAATCGTGTGCGTTGCTTTAAACACACATAGAAATACCAGCAGATACCTGTATACTCTCTAACACCAGTATATTTTCATTGTATTACTATAAGGATAAAACTATAGACATGAAACTTACACTCAGAACTCAGAAATGGTTAAAGAGAGAGAAAAATAGAGAGAGGGGGAGGAAGGGGAGAGAGGGAGAGGGGGGAGGGGGAGGGAGGGGGAATGAGAAAGAGAGAGAGAGAGAGATAGATAGAGAGAGATCAAAAGAGAGAGAGAGAGAGAGAGAGGGAGAGAGAGAGAGAGAGAGACAGAGAGAAGAGAGAGAGAGAGAGGGAAAGAGAGAGAGAGGGAAAGAGAGAGAGAGAGAAAGAGAGAGATAGATAGAAAGAGATAGAGATAGAGAGAAAGGGGAGAGAGACAGATAGAGAGAGAGAGAGAGAGAGAGAGAAGAGAGAGAGACAGAGACAGAGAGAAGAGAGAGAGAGACAGAGAGACAGAGAGAAGAGAGAGGGGGAGAGAGAAACAGAGAGAGAGAGAGAGAGAGAGACGGAGAGAGAGAGAGAGAGAGAGAGAGACAGACAGAGAGAGAGAGAGAGTGAGAGAGACCGAGGGATATACATACTAAGAGAAGAAAAGAGAGAGAGAGAGAGAGAGAGAGAGAGAGAGAGAGAGAGAGAGAGAGAGAGAGAGAGAGAGAGAGAAGAGAGAGAGGGGGAGAGAGAAACAGAGATAGAGAGAGGAAATCATAAGATAATACTATATAATAGAGAGAGATTATTAACCTTGAACTCCTGTGGGGTTGTCGAGGGGATGGTCACCATCACCCCAGTAAATCTTGAACGGGACACTGTAGAGACTGATGTTGCTACGGTGGTAGTTAAACTGAAACACAGACATTTTAGTCTTAAATCAATAACTGTTCTAGAGACAGCACAAGATTTGCAGCAATTGATTCACAAAGTAAAACACAATTAATGTCACTGAATGGAGGGAATGAGAATGATGCAGCTATAGAACACACACACGCACAGGCACAGGCACACACACGCACACACACACACACACACACACACACACACACACACACTCACACACACACACACACACTTGTAAAACACAAGCATGATAACATCAGTCAATAAGGTGATGTTTTGCGTGTGGCTATCTCCAGAATGAGCCCAAGGGAATTGATTGCACGCAGTCCTGAAAGTGAAACATTTTGAGATTTATCCAACTCCAATTAAGGCTGGGATTCCATGTAGGTGGAGTTCCTGTAGGGAGATTAGGGAATCCCACAGGGTGGAGTTTTTCAATAAAACTTGCAAACCATACTCGAATTTCTAAGAAATATAAAAAAAGATCGAAAAACATCAAATTCTACCAATGTCGCTAAGCATCACATGACTTTCAGCGATATGAGCGAAACGCTACAAGAACTACACCCTGTGGTATTCCCTGTATACAGGGAATCCACCCACAGGAACTCCACCTACAGGAAATCCCACTCTTTTGGTCGACATAGACCCCATTAGTCTTAGTATAAGTGTGACTGTGAATTATTAAGGCACTTAAATTTAAGCTAGCTCACAACAGCTATAGGGTTAATTCAGGAGATATTTTGCCGCATATTTCTGTATTCAACTCACAGTGATGGACTTGCACTCCACTATGAACTTGTTTTCATCGATGGGGATGATTTTGGCTTCCACGGTTTTGCCTGAATCAATGTTGAATTCACAGCGCAACTTTTCCTTTTGGAAATCCTGCAACACACCAAAACAGGAATCATTCACATTGTCCATGAATACAATAGTACTGCATTAAACTAAAGTAATGAATACTAATTACCAATTCAGATACATTTCGCGGTCAAGATTTTCCGCGTACATCTTTCATTCAATTTCTTGATGCTCAATCGACTCAATGGCAGTGCAATGGTTGTCGACTCTGCTCCGCAAATTTATGGAGAGTTGCTTCCCTTGGACCGCTAAATGCAGACGGCAGCGTTTCATCTGGACTTTGCATGACTTGATTGGACAGACGACGTAACTATGGGATGAACTATATTGGAGAGAGAGAGAGAGAGAGAGAGAGAGAGAGAGAGAGAGAGAGAGAGAGAGAGGACTGACTGAGGAAAACTGAATGTCTATATCAATTATAAATCCACAAGAACCAGTCCTTCAGCCTTCCAGCGATCGGCAAAAGATACACAGAGAAAAAAGCTACTCGTGGCTTCTTCTGTGATGAGGTTTACGAACGTTACATTGAAGTATTTGTCTAGCAGTAGCATCAAACTGCTTCTCCCTTTTACTGAGTTTAGGTCAACTTTTCTGCTTACCGAACACCCACCCCCACCCCTCGTTTCTCTCTCAAAATTCTACCACCCGAAAGAATGCCTCATGTTAACGAAGCTAGCCTTTTCGGGTTGGAACTGACACCTCTGCTATTCGGTTCGTGTTGTTGTCTGTTCGTAGCTTCCCACGTGCTGTCTGCATTCTCGAGGTGTCATGGACTCAGAAAATGGCAAGCAAGGGTGTCTTCGAGAGGCAGAGTGCATGCGTGTATTTTGAGTGAAGGGAGAAGGTTGTTTCTATAACCTTGAAGAAAGCTCTGGGATCGAATTCTGGTATTTGACGGGTGTTTGCTTGTTGTTAGAATAAAGGTTTGTGCTGTGTGTGTTGTGTGTGTGTGTGTGTGTGTGTGTGTGTGTTATGTGTGTGTGTGTGTGTGTGTGTGTGCGCGCGCGTGTGTTCTGTGTGTGTGTGTGTGTGTGTGTGTGTGAATTTGTGTGTGTGTGTACCGAGACAGAGACAGAGAGACAGACACTGAGACAGACAAACAGAGACTGAGAGAGAGACAGAGGGAAACAGAGACAGACAGATATGGGAGAGAGAGAGACAGAGAGACAGACAGACAGACAGACAGACAGACAGACAGACAGACATTCATAATCACAGTGTGATGATCAAAACTACGGTTGACCAGACTGCGGGGGAGTTGCAAGACTGAATGGTCAAGCCTCAGTAACTGACCAGGGATGTTGTTTGGTGATGGAGTGGACCTTGAGCCGCTACAGACACAACATACAGACACAACATACAGACAAAATATAAGATGTAGGCTACAATAAGACTGACCTTCATAGCCACAGCATGCACATCAATGGTCCGTGCATTCCCGGCGGGGACCAGGATCTCAGGGTTAGCACCCAGGGCCAGCTCCATGCGCGGACAGTTCTCTGGACCTGGTGTGTTGGTGTGACCGGCCACCTGGAACACAAAATGACCGTCAGTATAGAATGTGTGTGCGTGTGTGTGGTTTTTTTTTGGTTTTTTTTTTTTTGGGGGGGGGGGGTACATTATGAATGGGTGTGTGTGTGTGTGTGCGTGTGTGTGTGTATGTATGTGTGTCTGTATGTGAGAGAGTGAGTGAGTGAGAGAGAGAGAGAGGGATTGTGTGTGTGTGTGTGTGTGTGTGTGTGTATGTGTGTGTGTGTGTGTGTGTGTGCGAGAGAGAGAGAGAGAGAGAGAGAGAGAGAGAGAGAGAGAGAAAGTGTGTGTTGTGTGTGTTATGTGTGTGTGTGCGCGTGTAGGTGTGTGTGTGTGTGTGTGTGAAAATTTGTTTGTGTGTGTGTGTGTGAGTGTGTGTGTGTGTGTGTGTGTGTGTGTGTGTGTGTGTGTGTGTGTGTGTGTGTGTGTGTGTTAGAGAGACAGCTAGTGCATGCTAACAAAAGCGCATAAGCATAACCAAACCAAACCACTGTCGAGATAACAAGCAAAGTTTCAAAGTACGCACACTGACACAAACAAGCTATAATTACGCTAAAACTTTCTTCTCGTGTCTAAGTAGAACACACAATCACCCAAAGAAGATTCTCTCTCAATTCCCTCAGACGAACTATTTGCATAATCAGGGTGTTTGCTGCATAGCTCATTTGCATAATCTACATGACCAGTGCCGATTCTCTGGCATTTGGTGTACGCTAAGTGCGGAGACAACAGTCTTTAACTGGCAACCGGCCCACACTTCCAGACAGTTTGCAGTCTACTTGAGAAACAAGGGGATGTAATTTTCATCTTGACGTGACAATAGGAGAGTTAAGGGACCTGCTCCAGATACATCCGGGGGCAGCTGTTTTATGCAAATAATACACAATCATTTACAGTGCAGCTGGGGGAATTGTACACAATTATTGGAAGATAAGAAAGAGAATGAATTTAGGTCAAAACTGTCTTGCAAAGCCTTCCCCCCACCACCCGGCCCAACCCACACTTCTCTTTCAGTGACAACTTCGAATACAAAATTGAAATCATTATGACAAAATGGTGACTTGCTTTGTCTCGAAAATCACCTTTACGACTAAAATACATAAACAATATAGTCTTGTTATCATTCCGTTTTAAATCGTCCCACAATATCGGCAGCAGCTAGTCTTCTGATCAAGCCTGATATCAACAAGGCGAAGTCTACTGCGCGAAGTGTGCTTCAGGAAGCTCCCTGCATAAAGCGTTGGCACTGAATTTTCGGTAAAGTACTTCGCGAAGTCAATTTCGGGCTCAATCAAGGACAGCCTTAAGACCGCAGTACATTTGCATCTCAGCTCATATCAATGATGATAAAGTAGAAGCAGGAATGCGGTGGAGATGGATCGGACATGTCTGGCGAAGACAACCGGACAATATCACCAGGACTGCCCTTCACTGGACACCAGAGGGAAAGCGGAAGAGAGGAAGACCCAAGAACACCTGGCGACGAACGGTTGAGGGAGAACTGAAGACCCTGAACCTAACGTGGGGTACCATCCAGAGACTGGCCCAGAACAGACAGGAGTGGAGGTCCTTTGTTGCTGCCATACATGCCAACCGGCATAATGGGCAGTAAGTAAGAAAGTAAGAAGCAGGAAGCATCATGCAACTCACGTTCTTGCCGGTGATGAGTTCATCCGTGCGACAGAACTCGTCGGCCTGGTGCGTACAGCGGTGGTTCTTGATACACCACGTGCAGGCAAACTCACTCTGCGTGCAGCTCGTGCATCTGAAAACATACGATCATACATGTACACGTCATTTGCGGCGCCAAGAAAAAAATTCATTTAAGGGAGAAACGAAGGCAGGAATTGGAAGAAGGAAGGAATTCGAAGGAAGGAAGGAAGGAAGGAAGGAAGGAAGGAAGGAAGGAAGGAAGGAAGGAAGGAAGGAAGGAAGGAAGGAAGGAAGGAAGGAAGGAAGGAAGGAGGGAAGGAATGAAAGGAGGGAAGGAATGAAAGCAAGGAAGGAAACATGGAAGGTAGTTTTGTTTCTTTCTATTTTTTTTATTTTCAGTTGTTGTTTGTTTTCGATTTTCAAACACAAATGTAGTCCAGACTTACTCTTTTGACAAAACGATCAGATGAGCCCCCAACAAAAGACAAGATGGACATAAAGAAGTATGTAAACATTGACATGGAACAAACATAATACACACCACTTTGGGAGGAGAGGGTGGAGGAATGGAAGTGATAGAACAACTTGCTATGTAAATGATCAACTAGTTAACTCTGCAAGACTGCATAATTATGTACTGAGATACAAATATGATGAACGCAGTTTCTGACGCTGTTAAATTAATTCAGCTGTCCCATGTCCAATTTTCTAGGCACCAGTAACCCACAGACAACCATGACTTAAAAATGCCCCCAGACTGTCTCTGAACACAAGCAATCAAGTCACACAAGGAAGACTTCAACCAAGACAAGCCTTCGCCCTCGTCAGGCCAATTTGGTCAACACTCGTCCACGCTTGACCGTACGCCTTGAAATAACCAGATGTCCGTTTCCCTCAATTGAACAAAACTAGGAAGCTGGGTGCTTGCTAGGCGAATCTTAGCCACCCTCGCCGCAAGCAGTCTTCCCCTCCTTTACTCGCCAAAAATCTAGTTCGGTGCTTGATAGACGAATCGTAGCCATCCTCGCCGCAAGCAGTCAAGTCAAGTCAAGTCAAGTTTTATTTTTTTTAAAAACCTAGGGTTACATGAATTAAAAAAAATATATTGCAATAAACACGACAAAAAAAGATATGTAATAATGAGACACAACACTTCTAATTAACCGAAAATAAATCAAGCTTTAATTCATAACTAAATAATTGCAATCATTCATTTTTTTACAGGAATGTATGTTTCTGTGTTTGTTTTTGTTTTAATAAAAAACGTGATCAAATAATCAGAACTCTTTCAAAATACTCTTAATAAAATATATCAAATTCAAGCCAAGCCGCGGTCATATCTCCCTCCCTGTACTCGCCGAAATCCTAGTAACTAAGAAACGACGGTCTGCCTTCAGCGCGGACAATACACGACTACCAAGTGGCCAGCGTGCCCGTTGCACTGGTCAACAAATTAGTCCTCAACACGGCCGGACAAGGGACTCAATTAGACTCAATCAGAACTCCGTGGCTGCGAGCCGTCGATGAAATTAAGGCGGAAGCGAAGGAACAGGGTTTCAATTTTGTTTGTTTGTTCGTTCATGGGCTGAAACTCCGACGGCTTTTACGTGTATGACCGTTTTTACCCCGCCATTTAGGCAGCCATACGCCGCTTTCGGAGGAAGCATGCTGGGTATTTTTTCGTGTTTCTATAACCCACCGAACTCTGACATGGATTACAGGATCTTTTTCGTGCGCACTTGGTCTTGTGCTTGCGTGTACACACGGGGGTGTTCGGACACCGAGGAGAGTCTGCACACAAAGTTGACTCTGAGAAATAAATCTCTCGCCGAACGTGGGGACGAACTCACGCTGACAGCGGCCAACTGGATACAAATCCAGCGCGCTACCGACTGAGCTACATCCCCGCCCAGGGTTTCAATTGTGTTCCACTTGCTGGATCGAGTGCAGCAGAAGACCTCATGGGACCGGTCACTTTTGGACACTCAGTGAGGCCAGTGACTTGCAGCTGACAGAAGGAGGACAAGTCGCGTAAGGCGAAATTACTACATTTAGCCATGCTGTGGAACTCACAGAATGAAACTGAACGCACTGCATTTTTTCACAGTGACCGTAGTCCGCCGCTCGCGCAAAACGCAGTGAAACTGACGAGACTGTTTAGCGCGGTGGTGGTTTCGCTGTGCTGCATAGCACGCTTTTCTGTACCTCTCTTTGTTTTAACTTTCTGAGCGTGTTTTTAATCCAAACATATCATATCTATATGTTTTTGAAATCAGGAACCGACAAGGAATAAGATGAAAGTGTTTTTAAATCGATTTTGGAAATTTGATTTTGATCATAAATTTTATATTTTTAATTTTGAGAGCTTGTTTTTAATCCGAATATAACATATTTATATGTTTTTGGAATCAGAAAATAATGAAGAATAAGATGAACGTAAATTTGGATCGTTTTATAAAAAATAAAAAAATAATTACAATTTTCAGATTTTTAATGACCAAAGTCATTAATTAATTTTTAAGCCACCAAGCTGAAATGCAATACCGAAGTCCGGCCTTTGTCGAAGATTGCTTGGCCAAAATTTCAATCAATTTGATTGCAAAAATGAGGGTGTGACAGTGCCGCATCAACTTTTACAAAAAGCCGGATATGACGTCATCAAAGACATTTATCGAAAAAAAAACTTCCGGGGATATCCTACCCAGTAACTCTCATGTCAAATTTCATAAAGATCGGTCCAGTAGTTTACTCTGAATCGCTCTACACACACACACGCACACACAGACACACATACACCACGAC
Organism: Littorina saxatilis; assembly: GCF_037325665.1. Classification (NCBI taxonomy): domain Eukaryota; kingdom Metazoa; phylum Mollusca; class Gastropoda; order Littorinimorpha; family Littorinidae; genus Littorina; species Littorina saxatilis. The sequence goes on along the minus strand of NC_090248.1, from coordinate 54,591,168 downwards.
CCTCGTCTCGATTCCCCCCCTCTATGTTAAAACATTTAGTCAAAACTTGACTAAATGTAAAAAGTGCCAGAAGGTCCAGGGCTGCTGTGCACAAAGCGAAACTGGGTGCCACCCCATCGGGTGGGAACAATACAGCATATTGGTTATCTGATTGGTTAACATCTCAACAAATCTCAATGTTAACCAATCCGACCCCGCGGCTGCATTGGGTGGCACCTAGTTTTGCTTCGTGCATCTCAGCCCAGTCTTGTGGCTAAGATCAAAGTGCAGTGTGTTGATGCGGATCCGATCTGTCTGTTTAAAAAACCGCAAAATATCTTTAAAATATAAATTCAAAGTGCGTCATGCAACTGCAAACTTTTTTTCCTGAATTCCATTTACCCCCCCCCCCCCCCCCCGCCCCACACTTTCCCCTCCCTCCCTCCGATAACCCCCTCCCCCCATCCCCATCTGATTCCTCCGATAACCCCCTCCCCCCATCACCATCTGATTCCCACTGTCTTGTGAATATCAGAACGCTTCACTTCCATCCGTCAGACAAGATTTAAGACCCTGGTTCTATGTGAACTCGGCATGAACCGGAATGCTAAAAACGATCAAAAGAAATCTTGAAAGAAACGCCTCTCTACCTGACGCTAGACTTCCATGCAGACATTACCTGTGAATCACACAGATATGACGACTTGGAAATAAGCCTCAATCGAGTGAATAATTATCTCAACAGAGAACAAGAAATGTCATGCGTCGTGACATTTTAAAAATCTGTTTGATGGAAGAAGAAAGCAATGAAGAAAGAAGGAAAACAAGAAATAAGAAAAGAAAGAAGAGAAAAGACCGAAAGGAAAAAAAAATTGAAATAAGCATAAAGGACGAAAAGTAAGGATTCAGTGGAAATGTCAGAAAATCAAATGAAAATCAAAGCAAAAGAAGAAGCAAACAAAAATGTACATAAGAAAACAAAATTGCATACAAAAGAATATACATGTATCCACTAAGTATACATCTATATATTAATCCATTCAACAAAGCAACTTACTGTCAATCATACATGCAATCAAGCGTGCTAAACAACAGTTTATCAAATTTTCTAAACAAAAAGTCTAAAATCTTGACCTCCAAAACATCCCCTTTCAGAAAGCAAAACGGATTAAAAAAAACACCAGTAATTCGCAATTAGAGTCATAGAACCCAGCTGCCAGAAATGTGTCCTTGACATTTTTATAAACTGCTTTAATAAGTGCAAAACTAGAGAATAGATTAACATGAAGGAGTCAGTCTTGAGAGTTAATGGACATATCACACGAAAAACTCTACTCTGGAAGACACGAAAACGTTATCTTTCTTTCTTTATTTGGTGTTTAACGTCGTTTTCAACCACGAAGGTTATATCGCGACGGGGAAAGGGGGGAGATGGGATAGAGCCACTTGTCAATTGTTTCTTGTTCACAAAAGCACTAATCAAAAATTTGCTCCAGGGGCTTGCAACGTAGTACAATGTATTACCTTACTGGGAGAATGCAAGTTTCCAGTACAAAGGACTTAACATTTCTTACATACTGCTTGACTAAAATCTTTACAAACATTGACTATATTCTATACAAGAAACAAAA
>NC_090248.1:54577058-54582058 GCF_037325665.1 Littorina saxatilis | reverse complement strand
CTCAGCGCAAATATTGTGCCGTAAGGTGGGCCGAATGTTTGTCGTGTTTTGCTTGCCTGAAAGAAGAAAAAGAGGGGGAGGAGAACATTGTATTTTGTTGTGCGAAGAATGATGTATACTGTTTGTCAAGTATAGAAGACTTGACGTATTGTTTGCAGTCTGGTTTGTCGTGTGAAAGTTAGTGTTGTGCAAACAGAACGCATCTCTGTTATCTGACTTCAAGATGACATTAGTCGTCACAAAATGGTTTATTTCTAGGCACAATGAAATGGATTGAGCGAAGATGAAGATACGTTTCTGGACACAATTCAGCTAAGACTACATAACATTCAATGGCCGGCTTGTGGTAAGTAACAGACGTACTGACGAACAACAGCGAAAACTGATATAGCCAACCACAATATAACCATACAAAAATATGGATTAATACAAAATTAAATGATCAATATCATTTCAAAATTAAGTGTTAAACATCATTAACAAAAAGCATTGTTCAATGTCACGAACTGTATTGCTAACTCTTATTTCAGGCACTGCAAAACAATCCGCCTCATCTTATCTGTTCCGTCGCGATATAACCTTCGTGGTTGAAAACGACGTTAAATACCAAATAAAGAAAGAAAGATCTTATCTGTTTCTTGACAAGTGTTACGTTTTAAGAGCAAGCCTACAACAGTTACTGCAAGCTAAGTTTGTTTAACACACGGTTTAAACCAAAAGGGTTTCTTTCAGACCTAACAACGTATTTTAGTGGTAGTTTCCATACCACCTTTCCGCGGACCCCCTACACCCTATGGTATCGATAATGCATTTCACCAACACAACTAACTAGTATTATTCTTCACACCCCTCTCGTTCGTCTTTCGAGTGGCACTGACGTTTTGCTGATGCGTGGAAGCTCCCCACCTCTGATAGGAGAGATAGCAGTGATATCATACCTGCTGGTGCCCCATTAGTTGTTACTATCAGTATTCTGACTGTACCGTTTTTAGGGCGGTGACCGAGTCTTGGAGTGAGTAGTGACTTTCTGAAATGGGAACAGTTGGACTGGGGGTGTGTGGGTGTGAGGGGTGGTAATGAAGAAGTTTAAGGGGGGAGGGGAGGGGGCATTCGTGATAAGGTCGGGAAAGTCTCTCTCTCTCTCTCTCTCTCTCTCTCTCTCTCTCTCTCTCTCTCTCTCTCTCTCTCTCGTTGAGTGTGTGTCTGTCTGTGTTTGCCTGTAGTGAAGAAAAACATCTGAATATCTAACTACACGACTATCTATGTGTTTGTCCGTATGTCTGTCTTCCATCCACCCCCTCTTCCTATCTCTCTGTGTCTCCCCACCCATCATCTCCCCTCCATTCCCCCCCCCCACCCCTTCATCACTTGATTTTTTTTCTCATACACCCTCTGCCAATACTCACTCTATAATTCGTGAATTTTTAAAAGGGACTGGAAAGCGAAGCTAAGAGCCTCTCGGTTGCAATCCTCTTGGGACCAACAAGGGAGGGGGGGGGGGAGGGGACGGGAGGGGATGCAGGGTCTGGGTGGATGGCGGGCGGGGGGGGGGAGACGGGAGGGGGCTTGGATTCTAGCAGCAGCTGTGCCTTAGCCACAAGACGATTTTAGCGGCAGAGCTGTAAGCCTCCCGTCTCCCCCTTGGTGACATTTTGCTGCAAAGGATTACTTCAATGTTTAAGCCGCTTTTCCACAGCCCATATCTCACCCACTTACAACGGGTGTTTTGTATTAGAAAGCCGCCCGGGACTGGCTTGACGTTCATTAATGCTTTTTTCATTGGGTAAAAAAAAGAAAGAAGAGAGAATATACCAATGAAAGACCATGACTAAATCCCGTCTTAACTTTTTAAGCGCTCAGCTGTTGAAAATATCAACCTAAACCGATGTGGGGAAGATGAAATAATAATAATAATAATATTATGTTTTTTACGATTGATCTATCCGTCTCAGGTCAGTTTTTACATGTGCACTCACGTTCATATTTTTATGGCATAAAAAAGCTGCACTACGTACGTTGGCTATATTTGATACTACAGGATGCCCTTAAATATTCTTAAATGCACATCTGTTGAATCTATCCATATGTTTACGGCATTAACAATGGTTGAACGAGCAGCTTCTTTTTTTTATGAATAAAAAGCTGCACTAAGTAGGCCTTGGTTAAAACTATAATTCAGGATGCCTCGGCATTCTCAAGTGTTGAATCAACACAACGATCTGCTAAAAAAAGCTCTTGCACAAGCCAAAACGACTAGATACACTAGGACACTTTCAGTTAATAAAACACAAGTTTTGTGCTCCATGTATTTGTTTTTGAATTTCCCAACGAAGAAAATCTGCGCTTTCATTTCAAATGTACGACCAGTGAAACAACCTGTTACGCAACGTGTGTTAACCACTAGCTATTCCCGAGTCTTCGATGGCTCACTCTCATCACATGAAGTTTTTGGCTTTTAGCAGCAGACAATGGAGTTGAATAACAATACCCCCCCCCCCCCAAAAAAAAAAAAAAAAAAAAAAAAAAAATCAAATCACACACCCTCTCCCGATCAAACAATGTGCAAAGTTCTGATGCTCATCTGATGTCTAGACATTTCAGCAAAGCACTTGTTATTGAACGGCTTAGAGCACAACTTCGAACAACCGCGGTCTGACAATACAAGCTTAGAAAGCTTTTCAAACTCTAGCCACAGACAAGATCGCTCTGCAGTGTTTTGTGTTTACATAACCTTCTCCTGCCATCATTTTGTGCTAGAATTCAACCCCGTAAAGCTTTTAAACTAAAACCAATCGTGCAGGATCAACTGCATTTCAATGATTTTAAGCCTGCAAATCGCATACACCCCCATTACAAAAACAAAACAAAAAAACAACAACACTAATTTACAAATTCGTTAAGAGAGACCAGACAGAACATCTGCAATGTGTTATTGTTGAATGCAAATGTGTAATCACAGTTGCTTTAAAAGTTCTGAAACTGAACTTCAGATTAAAATTCAAATGCAACAGCGCAACCACACTGGAGCAACAACGACACGATTACAAAGTTCAACACCGGTGAAATAAAAAATGGAATACCACGAAGACGAAAAACAACTCCAACAACTGATCACCAACGAAATCCCAAAGATTGAAAATAAAGTCCAAGGATTGAACACCAATAAAATAACAAAGATGGAAAATTATTATAATCATATTGTTTTGACCAAAAATGACAAAGTTGAGAACGACGTAGTTAGAAACGAATAGAAAAATCCCAACAATGTAACACCGATAAAATGACAAAGTTGCAACTAAAATAAAGGAGAAAATGTATATCAAACTCTAGGTTTCCTTGAGTGATAAATGTTGAAGGATGAATGATGATACAGTATAGACAGATGCATGTTTTTGATTAAAAGCCCCACAATGATGTGCTTGGCAAATTAATTTAAAAAAAAAAAATAAAAAGGAGAAAAAAGCCCTACTGTAGAGCTACAATGAAATGACACAGTTGACAAAGAAGAAAAACGTTCAACAGTTTAAGATCAATACAACGACGAAGTTAAACAAAAACACACCACAACAAGAAGAGCAAACGCTCGATCGAGTCACTTTCGCAGTTCTGAATATTATATGAGGCATCAGATGGACAGGAAGAAATTGCTATTCACAACACAATACAGATGTAAATAATTTGATGTAAAGAATAATCCTATAAAGTTTGAATCAAATCCGATGAATAGTTTCAGAGATATGATATTTCAATTTTTTTCCTTCAAGACATACCTGTGACCTTGAAAAAGGTCAAAGGTCACCAAAGCAGACGTCAAAGTGTAGAGGTCACTGGGAGTCACGTTCACATAAAATTTGAGCCCGGTCACTTTTATAGTTTCCGAGAAAAGCCCAACGTTAAGTTGTGTGTTGCCGAACAGAAAAGGCTAGTTATCTCCCTTGTTTTTCTGATAACGTTCGTAAAAGGCTACAGATGTAAATACTTTGATGTAAAGAATAATCCTACAAAGTTTCAATCACATCCGATGAACTTTGTCAAAGATATAAAATGTCTAATTTTTCCTTTGACGCTGACCTGTGACCTTGAAAAAGGTCAAAGGTCAACGAAACCATCGTTAAAGTGTAGAGGTCATTGGAGGTCACGACTAAACAAAATATGAGCCGGATCGCTTTGATAGTTTCCGAGAAAAGTCCAACGTTAAGGTGGTGTCTACGGACGGCCGGCCGGACGGCCGGCCGGACAGACTAACACTGACCGATTACATAGAGTCACTTTTTCTCAAGTGACTCAAAAAGCTTAAAAACAGTCTGGAGGAGAAAACAATACGCATGAATCATGTGACATGCGACCCACCGATGATATCGCGCTCACGAAGCTTTCAGGGGACCAATCGTTAATTGAATTATTATGCACGCGCAGCATATGGACCAAGCAGCTAGGGGACAACCATGAATCACCGACCGTTAACTAGCTTATGGAAAGTGGACATCACACGCTTGGCTGACCCCGCCACGCGCTGACCAGAAAGCCCTTGTTCCTCCGATAGCGCATCGGTATCAGGAGACACACAGACAGACGACAAACGTCAATGACAAAACAAAACAAAAATGCAAAAAGAAATAAAAATTGAAGGAGACACGAAAGAAGCAAAAAAATCTGTCAAAGCAAGAGAGACAAATCAAATTGTCTCGGCTGGAAACCGTCCAAAGGGGATGGCGGCAAAACAGAAATGACACGCTTTTAGGCCTGAAACCGACTGCAGGGGTGTCAAAGGGGTTAATGGTGGGATGCCTCGCCGACTGCAATCTCTTCAGGCCGCTGAACGAAAGTTTTAATGAGGACTGGGGAATCCAATTTCGCCGCGGAAGATCCTACTATGAGAAGCTTTGCAACAAGCAACAGGGATGAAATCTCGATACAGACCCTTCTCATTATGGCTTGTGTCGCGAGGAGACACTGACACCGGACGCTGGAATTCACTCTGATTTCTTTGACTCTGGCAC
>NC_090248.1:54562058-54572058 GCF_037325665.1 Littorina saxatilis | reverse complement strand
CAACACCTCTGGATTGTGGAATTCTGTTTGTGATGGGGTCTGGTGGTTTCCGATTGTCCGTATGTTCATGGAAACCTTCGGGTTTGCATAACAGTTTTTATAGGGCTAAGAAATTAGCCCTAACATTTTCATTCCTGTTTGATTGCACTTCGCCTCCCGAGGTGATCGTAGTGATACGGCACTCGGTTACAACCGAAAGCTCAGTGCGGCAAGCTTCGCGAAGTATGCTTACGAATTCGACTTGGCCCAGTTAGCTTGAGGATTTAGGCTTTGTTTATTAGCTGTAAGTGTTTATCTTTTTTTGTTGTTGTACGGACGCCGTTTTTGTCTTTGGTTTGTTTATTTCTTCATTACTTAACTTGAAATTTACAGTTGCAATTGTAGCAAGTTTTACAATCACATCCATTATTTTAAGTGCCTCGCGCGACCGTCGTTTTCACCGGTAGACTGCGTTTCGTTGTAATGTATCATTTTTATTGTACATGTATTAATGACGCCGTGTCTTTTGTTTATTGACTTCTCCTGATTAAAATCAATGTCCATCATTTTGGGAGTTCGATCGTCTTGGCAATCTGTAGACGCCAAAGGCTGTGTTTATGAGCTGTAATGTTGTATTCATTCTGTTTTATGCACGCGTTTTGTCTTTGACTTATTGTTGTTTGTTTGCTTAACGCCCAGCCGACCACGAAGGGCCATATCAGGGCGGTGCTGCTTTGACATTTAACGTGCGCCACACACAAGACAGAAGTCGCAGCACAGGCTTCATGTCTCACCCAGTCACATTATTCTGACACCGGACCAACCAGTCCTAGCACTAACCCCATAATGCCAGACGCCAGGCGGAGCAGCCACTAGATTGCCAATTTTAAAGTCTTAGGTATGACCCGGCCGGGGTTCGAACCCACGACCTCCCGATCACGGGGCGGACGCCTTACCACTAGGCCAACCGTGCCGGTCTCTTTGATTTATTAATTTAACTTCCTCTTTTACATACTCACAATTCAAAGTCTATTATGTGTTTCTGTGCAATCGTCTTTGTTATGTTGTAGACGCGACAGGCACGTTTATTAGTTGTAATGTTTTATTTACAGAGTTTCAAGGACTTTTCGTTCTGTTATCTACCGCCACATCTATTCATTAAGACTTGAGATCTATGACTCCCGGTGGAAGCAGGTTTCTGTGCGTTTTACATCTCGAACTCCATTACTTGGGTGTTTGAGTACGACTGAAACGGAACGTGCCAATGGAATTATTCTTTCTGGCACCGCCTTTTGAGTCAAGTACACTGGCAGGTCAATTCCATGGTGGTATACATTATTGTTTTACATTTTAGGGGTCTGAAGGAGGGGAACAGTGATGCCTTCCCTGCCGTCTTTTAATCAAGATGTTTGTTTGTTTGTTTGTTTGTTTATTTGTTGCTTAACGTCCAGCCGACTACGCAGAGCCATATCAGGACGAGGAAGGGGGGGATGAAGGGGGCCACTTGTCAAGCGATTCCTGTTTACAAATGCACTAACCCATTACTTGTGTCCCAGCAGGCTTTAGTAAAACTAAATTAATACCTACTGGAAGATTACCAGTTTCCAGTATGTTAAAATAGGCTTAACCTATCTACTGCTGGACTTACATCAGAACACTAACAGATTAAACTATACATGAATCGCGAGACAAGCGGCAAGGGAAGAGATTTTTGGAAAAAATACAGGTGAATGAGCAAGAAGGCAGAAAAAAGAAAAGGATTCATGAAGAAAAAGAGAGCATGACAGGAAAGAGGAACCAAAAATCTACCTAACAGCAAACTAGAAAGCTCCTGCAGTTCCAAAAACAGGAGGGGCCTTTAATTTCATAACCGCAGTGCCCCACTGCGGGAATCAAGATGTTTCCCAAAGGTAAAATGACATTTATGTTTCCAGTAATATTCAACAAACGTGCATTTTCATGAAAGATACTTATTTATGGAGGTGTGTGTGTGTGTGTGTGTGTGTGTGTGTGTGTGTGTGTGTGCGCGTGTGTGTGCGTGTGTGTGTGCGTGCGTGCGTACATTTTTGTATGGGTGGGTGGGTGTACTAGGTTCCTCTATCACTCATCCGACTTTTAATTACCAGTCAGACTTTTTCAACCCTTTAGTTCAAGAAAATACATCAATGGGGAAGCGACTAAAACTACGATAAAAGATAGTGGAGAGCCGTTGGTACTTCAATCTACATCAATTCCAATCATCACACCAAAAAGTACCGTCGCTTTTAAGAAGCTTGTACTAAACGAAACAGGAAACCCCACAGTCGAGGGGTTTCAAGGTCAATAACCAAGACTACAAGAGATCGAGTAGGCCTACTGAGACTGTCAGTCTCCATTTTTGGGACAGAACGGCCGAGACTAAAACGTAACAACTCCCTTTACACATTTTTACATAATAGTCTTCCTTTTTTTTGAAGCAAAGTGTACAAACCAGTGACTAAAGATAAGGAAATAAACGTATTGACTTTAATAGTCTTCGGTGCGACTCGGTCCTGCGATGATTTTATAACAGCAAAAAGGGAGGTAATACGGTTTGAAAGCATGAAGAGACTAGGATGAATCCCGGTGTTGTTCTGCGGTGACAAGATTAGGAGAAATGGCGAAAAAGGAGGGCAATCATAGTGATTGCCTAGTGTTTCCGTTAGAGTTTAATGGCTACTTGAGGGGGTGCGTCGCGTCCACAGTCAAAACGAAATTAAGTGTTCCGCACCAGACGGCCGTCAGTAACAGCATTTGTATCCATAAACCAGATGGTAAGATTTCCTCTCTATCAGACAAAAGTAAACCTTTTAACGCAAACCAGTCTATACTTAATGCAATCAAAGATGATGAATTCAAAATACGACAAATTCTCTCCAATTCTGAGTAACAATATGTGTCCTAGCTGTGTATAGCTCATATGGAAAATCTTCGCCAGGAGACATTATAAGTGTATATCTGAAGAAGTCAATTCACGAAATGGGTGGCCGTATGGTCGCGACCTCAAAAAGAAAAGACACGAACTATTTGAAACAGAACTATAAACACTTATCACTCAAGAGATGACTCGACTTTTATTAACCCGTAAGGCACGGCCTTTGTGGCTGACCCAGACTACTTAGTCACTTTCTTTCTTTCTTTATTTGGTGTTTAACGTCGTTTTCAACCACGAAGGTTATATCGCGACGGGGAAAGATGGGAACTTAGTCGCTCTTAACTACAATTTCATACACTCTTATCCTTACAATGTTCACAAGGACACAATTTGTCTCATCTGACAAAAATGTTACCACTTGCAATGCATCGAGTAGAACGGGGGCTAGCTAGACTGGATGGTTTCCGACAAAGTGACTTCAAAGTGATGTACTTATGCGCGTGACTGGTTGGACAATTATAAGAAGTGAGCTTCCCCAGGAAAAGGTTTAGCTTTTATTTCAATTGTCAGGATGTAACATGAAAGCTTACTTATTGTGCGTCATAATCAAGCTCTCAAAACAAAACGAGTGGGTTGAATGAACTCTTAAAAACTCAGACCTAGCGTTTTTCAGGTTGAAGTGGATTTCTATTTGGCGGACAACGAGTACTTCATGCGCAGATGTCGATTGGGTACAAACACTTTAAAGTTGTCTGCGAGTGATTAATGATGTGAAACGTGAACTTTGGCTGAACCAGTCGGTCTAAAGTACAAGCAGCTTCCGTCGTTTTCATGTTCCATACAAAGAAGAATGTGTGTGTGTGTGTGTGTGTGTGTGTGTGTGTGTGTGTGTTATGTGTGTTGTGTGTGTGTGTGTGTGTGCGTGTGTGTGTGTGTGTGTGTGTGTGTTTGTTTGTGATTAAAGAGCGTAGCGCGCTCTCACCGCAGTCCAAAAGTAATGTCGTTTTGCCCTGACTCTCTCGTCTTACAAAAATGCCGAACTCGCTGCGACCGCTCATCTTATCATAGAAATATGCTAACAGCTACAGATAACTAAATTCCCGTGAGAACCATGACACTTTTATCAAATTGAGTAATTCATGCAACCAAAAAATACCCAACACTGCTCACACAAGTTGTAGATTTGTGTGTGTGTGTGTGTGTGTGTGTGTGTGTGTGTGTGTGTGTGTGTGTGTGTGTGTGTGTGTGTGTGTGTGTGTGAGTGTGTGTGTGTGTATGTGACTTGTGTGTGTATGTGTGTGTGTGTGTGTTCAAATGAAAGAATCATCTCGTCCCATGTAAAAAAGCCAAGACAGATTTGTTATGCAAATGATCGCATGAAGTGGTTGGAATGTACATGGACTTTGAACACACTCACGACACACCTCTCAGAAATATTAGCCTTTGCTTCGCCTGCCTATTTAGCATAAGCCATACACGCTTCTTGTTAGAACATCCATCCCCACTACAGTGGAACCCCTCATTTCAGACCTCCAAATGTAAGATTCCCTCCCTTTTAAGACCCTTTCTTTCTTTCTTTATTTGGTGTTTAACGTCGTTTTCAACCACGATGGTTATATCGCGACGGGGAAAGGGGGGAGATGGGATAGAGCCACTTGTCAATTGTTTATTGTTCACAAAAGCACAAATTTGCTCCAGGGGCTTGCAACGTAGTACAATGTATTACCTTACTGGGAGAATGCAAGTTTCCAGTACAAAGGACTTAACATTTCTTACATACTGCTTGACTAAAATCTTTACAAACATTGACTATATTCTATACAAGAAACACTTAACAAGGGTAAAAGGAGAAACAGAATCCGTCAGTCGCCTCTTACGACATGCTGGGGAGCATCGGGTAAATTCTTTCCCCTAACCTGCGGGGTTTTTTTAAGACCCTGTTTTCTCAGCTTTTCTGTTCAAAACTCCTCCAATGTCACCGCCCTTTTGAGACTCCCGCCAATACATGACCTGCTTGGTTCAGATTGTTGGAGATCTTACAATGGGAGTTTCACTGTACTACTAAGATCAATGCGCTCAGTATTCAAGCCGAGCAGTCTTGTCAGCGTAGTGTCTGTCCTTTTTGACAGGATAATTTGGGAATCCTATCATCATGATCACGCAGTCCTTTCCACGCCATATTTTGCTAGACAGCCGGGGCACAACGCCTGTCCAAACCCAGCCTTTTATGACATCGCTAATATGCAATAGCAAAATGCCAAGGTCAAAAGTTCGAAAGAAGCAATTTCTCTCTCCTATCCTCCCGTGTTTGATGGCTGTGAAGTGCGGGTGTGGCTTGCTGTGTGTGTGTGTGTGTGTGTGTGATGTGGTGTGGTGTGTGTGATGTGGTGTGGTGTGTGTGGTGTGGTGTGTGTGTGAGCTATCCTCTCTTCTCTCTCCATATCTCTTCCTCCTCTCTCTCTCTCTCTCTCTCTCTCTCTCAAACCTCTCTGTCTCGGTTGTAGTGTGTGTGTTTGCGTGCGTGCGTGCGTGCGTGCGTGCATCCGAGCATGATATTGTAATTGTCCCGTCAGTCTTTTCACTGAAATTCCTCGAACTGGGTCGACCTGGAAACAAATTATTCTGTTTCTCTTCCCCCCCCCCCCCCCCCCATCTCACTCCGTATCTAGCGTGCATGAACTGTAGGTCTCTAACCACTATGACAATAATTACATCCCAGACAGTCCCATCATATCCGTTGGCTGAATGCTGCGATTAGAGATAATTACACCATATTATAGCACCGGCCGGCAATTATACCCGCCAAGTCAGTCGTAATGACCTAAAATCTATAGCACGAAATGCGGAAAAGTAGAACTGGTGACACGAGATGACGGCAAGAGTCTCTCCAATGGGCCCACAGAGTTAAACTCGCAACACGAACGTTAAGGGGGGACTTCGGACGTCCAGGAACAATATTGGGATAGCATGCGCTTCTGCATGTGACGGTTCACCCGAGAGAGAGAGAGAGAGAGATAGAGAGAGATAGAGAGAGCGAGAGAGAGAGCGAGAGTGAGAGAGAGAGCGAGAGAGAAAGAGAGAGAGAGAGAGAGAGAGAGAGAGAGAGAGAGAGAGAGAGAGAGAGAGAAAATCAAATCAAATCAAATTTTATTTTACGAGGGTTGTTGCATAAGCAATACAAATTAGCTTCTTTTCAACCAGCCCTCGCCCAGAGAGGGACTACTCTAATCGTATACATATATACACATGTAAATCATTTACAAAAGAGAGAGAGAGCGAGAGGGGGGAAGGGAAAGGGAGGGAGAGGGAGGGAAAGGGAGGGAGAGGGAGGGAAAGGGAGGGAGAGGGAGGGAGGGAGAGGGAGGGAGGGAGAGGGAGGGAGGGGGAGGAAGAGGAGGGGGAGGAAGAGGAAGAGGAGGGGGAGGAAGAGGAGGGAATGAGGCGGGAGGGAGGAGAGAAAAAGAGAGAGACACATAGAGCACAAGAGAGTCAAAGACAAAGAGAGATACAGATAAAGAAAGCGGTACAGTCATGTGCGACTCATTTAATTACACAGACAAATTCCCTTTCTAACCTGTGTATGATGTCAAAAGACGATGCTCAGACTCCCGTCCCGATTTTAAACTCTTTAACATCCTCCCGAATGACAGCGATGATGTCTTCAAATACTGACAACTTCATTCACTGACATTGAATGACAGGGGTTGTCTATGGGTCAATTCCATCGTTCACCAAAAACGTTATAGGTATAGAAAAAAAACGTCGAAAGGTATGATTACGCTTCAGCTAAACACACCCACACGTCCGCAAGCACACTGTGACATGCACGAACGCACGTGCACGTCTGCATGCGTGCACGCACACACACACACACACACACACACACACACACACACACACACACACACACACACACACACACACACACACACACACACACACACACACACACAAAGATTTAGTGGAATGAATAAACCAATCGCACTAAACGCTTGGGTGAGTACTAGTTATGTAGAAATACTACTCAATTACAGCGCTGCTTTGCCTTTTCTCTCACACGCTGCTGTCAAACCTTGACGGATCACAGAGTGAGCAAGTCTCGCGGTTGCATCGATCACAAACATTTCCTTCCAATCACTTTAGAATGTTGGGCTCTCACGCCTGTAAAATATTGACCACGAAAATGTGGTAAATGTCGTCAGGTGCCGTAAATCTCGGCCTTTCCGAAGAAATATCTCTAGTATTGAGCATTTTATGTATTTTAGTGATTTATCTGTTTTAAGGGTTGGGAAGTAGTTTTAAACTGCACAAGCTTCTCGCCACGGTTTTTCCCTGCACTCATTTTTTTCTGTAAAACAAGCCAAGCATGTCATCTTTGTCAGTGGAGACAATGTCCCTGTAAATCAATGATAATGATCGAGAGATGTTTTTCAACACATATACATTTGTCTGCTTTACTCATCTCAGTTGTTGCCGCTCAGTGCTAAAACTTTCACTTTAGGGAATTCCATGCAACAGACTGCCACAGTCTTTGTCCACATTAGCCCCACCGCCTTTCCTCAATCGATTGTTACACCCGACGGCTGTTCCTTTGTTTCCCAGAGCCAGTATGATGTATGATTACCCCGCTGTAGGCTCGCAAGTTTTTGTTCTAGGTGTCGTTCCAATCAAGTTTTGTTTCGATCAAGTGTCGTTGCTATCAAGCGTCGGTCGACGACGTGTCGTAATTTGCACTGCCCATAAATTGGGTAAGCTTTCTTTAGTTACAGCTCCCACTCAATGTTAGAACTTCGGATCGACTCTAATGCACTGATTGTAACAGACTTTCAGAGAGTTTTTGTCCGTAATAGCACCGCCGCCCTTTCTCCATCTATGTTCTTTTGTTTCCCCGTGCCAATATGATGTATGTACATCGCCCGCTATACGTCGTGTTCGACTGTTCCCCGAGCCGATATGATGTATGTATCGCCCGCTGTAGACCTGTCTGGATTTAGCCACCGCTTTTGTTCGCGTTTGACGTTTGACACTGTTCCGACACAATGCTGTCGTCATTTGCTACTTCTTGTGACCAACTTGGCAACATACTCCACAGCAATGCATTGCCTTTGTCCTGTGACTGATGGAAAACAGATGAACGGATCGAAACAAGATGGATTTTGCCTTTCCGGCGAAACGGTATGGACCGCCGTGATGTGGCTCTGGAGGTGTATTGTCGTTGTTGTGTGTGAATTGTAGAGGACATTATCTTTCAGTGCGCTGACGACAACGTTATTGTTCATTTCCGTGCTTCGAGGGAGGGGCGAACGAAAGGTTAAAGAGGGAACTGAAATGGATTCTTTTCTTCTCAGTTTTTTTTTTATTCCCCCCAAGGCCCTAGTCCGCACAACCAACTTCTTCCAAGGTATTAAAAAGTGAACCCGTTGAACTCAAGCTTCAAACCGAAACTGCCACAATGCCGTCTGCCCAGGGAATATGGAATGCACCCGGCCTTCACAAAACCTGGCAGTTTCTTGTTTAAACGGGTACATGAGGGTCGGAAATGACGGGTAATCAGGCCTGATCCCCAGGTAATGGTCACATCACTTTTGAAAGTCATGCATGCGTAAGACAACAATAGCACATCGCTGAAAGAGTATGGGAGAAAAAGGGCAGTCCTGGCAGCGTCTGTCGCGCTCAGCATTCAATCACCAGATTAAAGGCCGCTATATTCGACGAAGTAATTGAAATTAAATTAAAAACAGATAAAGAGATCGCAAGCGGATGAAGACAATACAATTCGACTTAGCCTCAAAGAGGAATTGGTACTCAAAGAGAATGAGCTTGAGATAGCATAAAGCTGATCTTTTTGTTGGAAACGAACATTTCTGCTACAGTAACATTGATTCTTAATGGAATAAAGCCAGTTGCTAACGACTATTTCAATTATTTTGGAATTCAACAATCATCGTGATTTTACAAATAAAGCTGATCTGTTTTGTTTCTGACAAATATTTCAAATAATAGTGATCTTGATGAACGAAAGCCGTCCTTTCTGTTCCTAACGAGTATTTGGAACAATGAAAGCTGTTTTATTATGGTCTTTTTTGGTAAACAAATTCAACTCCCAACCTTTAAACTAAACTGCCCTACATCACATTGCTTTTTAAGCACAATAAGCACACCGATGTCACGCGAGATTGGCAGTCAACAAGAATCTGATAGAATAAAACAACCTTCTATGCTAACGAATATTTTGAACAATGAAACTGGTGGGTTTTGTAATAATAATAATAATAATAATAATAATAATAATAATAATAATAATAATAATAATAATAATAATAATAATAATAATAATAATTATGATAATAATAAGGGTATTTATAGGGCGCAAATCCTAAAATAGTTCTAAGCGCTTTACAATCTTAAATATAATCATCTTAATAACAGCAACAATATACACAACGTAAGCGCCTTCTTATTTAAGTTTTGTATTTCCTTTTTGTTAACAAATTCAATTCCAATTCTAAAACTACCCCAGCACGACTTTGACCTCACACCACCCTCCTGTTTCTCACCATTATCTCTTCAATGTCACGACCTCTGCTAAGGACACCGGGCCCCAGACAAGCCAAATTCAACCCTTGAAAACCGTACCTCTTCTCAACTCCCCCATTTGCAGTTGTACAACTCTCCCCCAACTTGTTCGCCTTGTAAATATTTGGCACGATTGAGAAAAGTGGGTTTGTTTCCCACCTTTCTGGTTAAACGAACGCAATTCCGATTCTAAATATAGACAGCACCAGCTTGACCCCAAATCACCCTACTTTTCAGCACACTGATGCATGTCACGACCTCTGTTAAGGTCGCGGGACCCCCGACCAACCTAATACGGCCATTGTGAATTTTACAGACTTTTCACTCTCTCTTCCCCTCTCCCCCCTCCGGAGTTTTACAACTTTTTCCCCGCTTGGTTGGCGTGGATTATAACAAACTCTCATCGCTTGTGGCCGTGAACTTCTCTCAGCACGAAACCTCGCTGAGCGCTGTAAAGTTTTACAGCCTGTCATATTTTCCACTGGGATAAAAATCAACATGGCGACCTAACGCCTGGGTCAATGTCGTTAACATTTGATGCGGTGAGGGGGG
>NC_090248.1:54550160-54557660 GCF_037325665.1 Littorina saxatilis | reverse complement strand
ATGGTCACATCACTTTTGAAAGTCATGCATGCGTAAGACAACAATAGCACATCGCTGAAAGAGTATGGGAGAAAAAGGGCAGTCCTGGCAGCGTCTGTCGCGCTCAGCATTCAATCACCAGATTAAAGGCCGCTATATTCGACGAAGTAATTGAAATTAAATTAAAAACAGATAAAGAGATCGCAAGCGGATGAAGACAATACAATTCGACTTAGCCTCAAAGAGGAATTGGTACTCAAAGAGAATGAGCTTGAGATAGCATAAAGCTGATCTTTTTGTTGGAAATGAACATTTCTGCTACAGTAAAATTGATTCTTAATGGAATAAAGCCAGTTGCTAACGACTATTTCAATTATTTTGGAATTCAACAATCATCGTGATTTTACAAATAAAGCTGATCTGTTTTGTTTCTGACAAATATTTCAAATAATAGTGATCTTGATGAACGAAAGCCGTCCTTTCTGTTCCTAACGAGTATTTGGAACAATGAAAGCTGTTTTATTATGGTCTTTTTTGGTAAACAAATTCAACTCCCAACCTTTGAACTAAACTGCCCTACATCACATTGCTTTTTAAGCACGATAAGCACACCGATGTCACGCGAGATTGGCAGTCAACAAGAATCTGATAGACTAAAACAACCTTCTATGCTAACGAATATTTTGAACAATGAAACTGGTGGGTTTTGTAATAATAATAATAATAATAATAATAATAATAATAATAATAATTGTCAGTAAGTACTGGTGTCACATGACTGATGTGAACCAGTTGATTGGCTAATGGCGATGCGCTTAAATCTGTTAGCGCACTCCTGGAGTGCGCTAACTTTTCCACAGAGCGTATTCTTACACCCTTTGCCAAAGCGAGACTGTACTCTCATCCTCAGAATTAATTAATGACATGTAGCTTATATTCTCCACAATACCAATGATTATGACCATAAATGTCCTGCTTTTCAATTAAAGCAGAAGTGGGTTTTTTTTCTGACAGATTGCATGCGCCTGTGCCGCCCACAGTTGCACTGATCTAAAAATAGAACCCGCTGTGTCTAATTTTTCAATTTCGACTTGCGAAGATTCCTCTCATAATTATGCCATGTTGGTGGCATGTACCTTATTATCCACATTACCAAATGATGAGTTAGTATACAATTCCCAGCAGCTAACAGAAAACACAAGTGTTATTCCGATAACGTAGCAGCTAGATCAGCACGTAGCAGACTACACTGAAATACGACTGCATCTGTTCAGTAAATGAATGTTTTCCGTTTATTTTAAGGCAAGAACAATCGGAATCGAAAACGTGTAGGGTTTAGAACGTTCTTACCACATATAAGACTTATTACCAGCCTGCTTTATGTGTGCAGACTCAGTGCAACGGGACGAGCAATTTTTGTTTTTGAAATGAGACTCAGTGCAATAGCCTAGCAGACGACATAAATCCCGCTCAGCAAATTAACATGTTAGGCAAATGTGAACGATAAAACGATGGGGATATAATACGTGTAGGGTTCTGAGCATTCTTACCGTTCATATTTAGTACCAGACTCCCCGATGAGGGAAGATACCACACGAAAAACATGCCACGTTTATTTTGAAAATGGGCTTTCCGTCGACCTTGGCAAGGGGCACAACTCTGCACAGTCAATCTGTCGAAGCTCGATGAAGGTTTCGAACCGCAAATAACTGAAAGCACAGTCCTTTCTCCGAGTTCAAATGAGAGAAAGATCATCACTGTTTAGCTTAACGCTACACTGGAATTTACCAACAGAAATTAAAACAAGAGTTTGCGTGTGATGAAAGCACGACACACGAGACAGCCCACACAAAAGTAGATCTTCTATACGACCTGACCACACAGTTATGCCTATTCAAATGCGCGTAGCAAAATGTGCGTGTTGTATCTTCTTTTTTCTCTGGCGGTACCGACAATATCGTTATTGAAACAATCCCAGTGCACTAAGGGATTTATAGAGCAAATCTCAAAAATAATTATTGAACTCAGCGCTATGCGCTTCGTTCAATAATGAATTTTCTCGATTTGCTCTATAAATCCCTTAGTGCACTGGGATGTCTCAATAACTTAAATAATAATAATAATAATAATAAGGGTATTTATAGGGTGCAAATCCTAAAATAGTTCTAAGCGCCTTACAATCTTAAATATAATAATCTTAATAACAGCAACAATATACACAACGTAAGCGCCTTCTTATTTAAGTTTTGTATTTCCTTTTTGTTAACAAATTCAATTCCAATTCTAAAACTACCCCAGCATGACTTTGACCTCACACCACCCTCCTGTTTCTCACCATTATCTCTTCAATGTCACGACCTCTGCTAAGGACACCGGGCCCCAGACAAGCCAAATTCAACCCTTGAAAACCGTACCTCTTCTCAACTCCCCCATTTGCAGTTGTACAACTCTCCCCCAACTTGTTCGCCTTGTAAATATTTGGCACGATTGAGAAAAGTGGGTTTGTTTCCCACCTTTCTGGTTAAACGAACGCAATTCCAATTCTAAATATAGACAGCACCAGCTTGACCCCAAATCACCCTACTTTTCAGCACACTGAAGCATGCCACGACCTCTGTTAAGGTCGCGGGACCCCCGACCAACCTAATACGGCCATTGTGAATTTTACAGACTTTTCACTCTCTCTTCCCCTCTCCCCCCTCCGGAGTTTTACAACTTTTTCCCCGCTTGGTTGGCGTGGATTATAACAAACTCTCATCGCTTGTGGCCGTGAACTTCTCTCAGCACGAAACCTCGCTGAGCGCTGTAAAGTTTTACAGCCTGTCATATTTTCCACTGGGATAAAAATCAACATGGCGACCTAACGCCTGGGTCAATGTCGTTAAAATTTGATGCGGTGAGGGGGGGAGGGGGTATGGGGGAAGAGAAAGAGAGAGAGAAAGAGAGAAAGAGAGAGAGAGAGAGAGTGTGTGTGTGTGAGTGTGTGAGTGTGTGTGGAGAGAGAAAAATAAGAGAGAGGAATAAGAGAGAGAGAGAGAGAGAGAGAGAGAGAGAGAGAGAAAAAGAGAGAGAGAGAGAGAGAGAAAGAAAATAGAGAGAGGGAGGGGGGGGCTCAGAATAGTCTTGGGCAAAACACATTTTATTAAACACACAAACAAACTACAACAGCATCAGGGCATTTTATTGTGGGACAAGACATGCAAGCACGGCACTATGAAACATTTCAAACAGACAAGACTGGGGTCACAAAGACAGCACCTGGTGAAATACGGGGACACATGAAGCACACAAGAACAGTATCGACAGCAAGAAGAAGAAGAAGTACACGTTGTGTGTGCGTGCGTGCTTGCGTGTATGAGTGTGTGTGTGTGAGTGTGTGTGTGCATGCGTGTATGCGTGCGTGCGTGTATGGTGTGTGTACGTCGTGTGTGCGTACGCTTGTGCGTGTGTGTGTACTCACGATGTGTGGACGTTGCAGTCGAAGAAGGTGAAGTTGGCGGACACAAAGGCATGATCCTTCATTACGACTGACAGTCGCATCACGATGGAATCTGAAACAAACCAAGATAAAACAATAATTATAATCATAACAAACTAAAATGAAGGTTTATCTAAACTAGTCAGTTTTTTTCTTTCAAATTAAAGTACATATTTCCTTGACCATGAAGACGTATTCTCTGTCAAGAAGAGACAGACAGTCTCAAAATGAAAAACAAAACAGAGAGGTGAACAGACAGACAGGCAGACAGACAAACTAGCAAGCATGCAATCAGGCAGTCAAACATAGAGCTAGGTAGACAGGAAGGGAGGTAAAAACGCACGCAGTCAGGCAGACAGACAGACAGACACGAATTAGAACAAAGGATAAAGCCAACAAGACCGTTATAATTGGAAGGGAGTGGGGATGTTCCCCAGTTTCTGCACCCTGATGTACGTAAGCGAACATGTTCCCTCCAAAACACATGTTCAACAAAATCGACATCGCGTGTTCCAAATGGGCAGAATATACCTGCGCAGTCTCAGCGGCACAGACGACGCACTGCCTATTATTTATGGGATAGGGATTATGACGAGTACTTGGCCTGTTTCCTTTCATGCAACGTGTAGCGGGCTGGGATAATCTCAAGTGCGTCGTCGGTCCTGCTGAAGTTACATAATTTATGTGAGCGGAGCCCCTAAACGGGTCTTCCCTTGAGGACCTTTATACGCCCAAAACCGCCTATAACTACCATTATCAGGTACATATCAAATCATCTTTTCCAGCCATTATGGTCATCGAACCCACACGCCTTTTATGAAGACCAGTGGGACGAATCAGAAGACTGAGGGGTGATTCTTATCTTGAGTTGCTCTCGGTTTGCCCCATCCCACCCCCCCCCCCCACCCTCTCTCTCTCTCCTTTTTGTGTGTGTATAGATATTGAGGCAGTAAACGTAGCAATCATCGACGTTCACCAAACCCGTAGGGACAAACGCCTTTAAGAACAGCCAGATGAGACTAATGAGCTAAGGGGATCAAGAGTACAAGATGTCCCACCCCCACCCCCCACCCTCCCTCCCTCTCTCTCCATCTCTCTGTCTTTCTCTGTCCATATTTCTCTGCTTGTCTCTCTCCCTCGCCCCCCCCCCCTCTCTCTCTCTCTCTCTTTCTCTTTCTCTCTCGCTCTCTATGACACTGTGAGTCTGTCTGTGTACCTGTCTGTGTGTGTCTGTCTCCTTCTCTCTCTCTCTCCCTCTCCTCCCCCCCTCTCTCTCTCCCTCTATCTCTGTCTCATCGGCCAATTCAGTCTGCATTATGACCATCTAACCTATAGGGACGCGAGCCTTTAAGAACAGCCAGATGAGACCCAACGACAGGGGGACCAAGAGCACAAGGCAGATAGCCTGCCACAGGCCTCCTGGTGTTTTTGTGAATATTGCAGCAGCGAGGCATTTTGTTCATTGCTCCCTTCAGTGCGTATCTGCTCATCACTATCGTTTAGCCGCTCAGCCGTGGGGACTCGGGGAAAAGTGTTCCATCTGCCAGGGTTGACAAGCTCCGACAGTGAAGACTTGGAACCAAAGATGGGAGTTTGGGTTTTGTGTGTTGATGATTGTGGCGTGATGGTTTTTGGGGTGGTTCGATATTCCTGTTCGAGTAATGTACTTGTAATTGGTTGAGATACCAAACTCCGGTTAAATAAAGACTGAACGATGTAGTGAACACCAAAGCAATTAATCAAACAAACCAAACAGAGAGAGAGAGAGACAGAGAGAGAGAGAGAGAGACAGAGAGAGAGAGAGAGACAGAGAGAGACAGAGAGAGATACAGAGAGAGAGAGACAGAGAGAGGCAGAGACAAAAAGACAGAGAGAGAGAGAGAGAGAGAGAGAGAGAGAGAGAGAGAGGGGGGGGGGGGGTGGGCAGACGGCCATAGACAGAGTCAAGGACAAAAGGAGAAGCAAGAAAATAAGAGGAGCATCTTTGTTTTATATCGTGCATCGCTGATCTACTTCTTGCGTGATGGAGTGCTTTCATTTTGTTTCCCAAAACAAAACCCTTGACACCAAGTAAACAAGAATAAAAACGCTTCGCACTATGCATTCAACAATGGAAACCCGCCAACAAATGAACACACCAAATGAAGTCTAGACGCCCACAAAAGCCCCCCCCACACACACACACACTCACACACACACACACACCTGAAAGCTATAATATTTATAGACACGAAGATAGAACCAAACATCGACACTATGACTAATGTCACGGTAAAAACTATTTTACAACAATGACGATGACACAAGATCGGCCGTCTGTCCAAATGATGCAGGCAATGTTCCTTTGTCGCATTTATTATTAACACGTCTGATTCAGCCGTCGCCCAGCAAACGACCGGCAGTCCCTATTGTCATAAAACGCAACTCTCATGCAATAGCTGTGTGAGTGAGTGAGAGAGAGAGAGAGAGAGAGAGAGAGAGAGAGAGAGAGAGAGAAAGAGAGAGAGAGAGAATGAGAGAAAACAAAGAGGGAGAGAGAGAGGGGGAGAAAAGAGAGAGAGAGAGAGAAAGGGAGAGAGAGAGAGAAAAAGGGAGAGAGAGAGAGAGAGAGAGAGAGAGAGAGAAAAAGAGAGAGAGAGAGGGAGAGAGAGAGAGAGAGAACGGCGGGAAAGACCAAGGGATGACTTCTTTTGTCTGCCAGGGCATAATGACACACGGCCGCTACAGTAAAAGTAATCAGGCAGGTTTGCAGAACACAAAGAACCCAGGGCTACAAAAGATGAAGCAACGAATGATAATTAAAAGCAAACGGCCCAATGAATAAAACCGCAATCCGCGTTCCTCTCATCCCTTCTCTTCTTCCTACTTCTTCACATCCTCTAATCTCTCCTCCTCTAACTCCTCTTCCTCCTCCTGTCCCTTCCCCCATTCCTCCTCTCTCCCGTCCCAGCAAGTTTATTAACCAATGCTTTTCCAATCGGCAACTTGTGCGCTAGAGAGACAAGGCTGTCTCACGCGATTTTTGCACATAAAAGAAAAACAGACCGTTAATAACAGAGAGTGGCAGATTACTTTTTGCCCGTCCAGAGAAAATTGTATCGGTTTCTTCCACTTCAAAGCCCGTTTCTCTACAAATGACACTCTTTTTTCTGCCTCTGTCTGCCCGTTTCCTTCCTCTCATGTCGAATTTAATCATAAAAATTCGATTTGTCGCCGATGCTGATTGTTCTACATGGGAGCTAGAGTAGCCTCATCGCTCCTGCCGCCATGCTAAAAGGTGCTCTCCTTCAATGTCTGCACCTTGGCAAATGGAACTGGTCAGGTATGGACAGGACCGTACACCATTTTACTCAAACATCGTCAAATGAAATCATAAGGAAATATACAAGACAAGGCAACATTTTTCTCTGAACACACCCTTCAAATAGAAGTGGTCAGGTATATACAGGACTATTATAAATCTCACAGAAATCTACAAAAAGAACTGGAAGCTATACAGGACCGTTCTAAATTTTGCACAGGAATCTTGTGTACTGTTTGAATCAATACATGAAGCGGTTGTCGACCTACATAATCCAAAAATGTCCACATTTTTGTTCAGAAGTACGCAATTTAAAAGAACAAAGAGTACACTGCTAAGCAGGAACTACTATTTCTCTACATAATCCTCAAGATTTAACCTTTACTGCCATGGTAAGAACCAGGCAGCTCCATCCAAGACATCACTGCGTCTTGCATCTTCCCTGGTTTCTGGGGATTAAAGGAATATACAAAGCCTACACAGGGTATGTACTCTCAACACAAAACTATATTCTTTTTGGCTTAACAAAGTTTAAACAAAAACTTTATCCTTTCTGTTTTTGGTTTACCAACTTTTTTTAAACTAAAAGACGAAATATATCAGCATTCGAAATTTTTGTTTGTGTTTGTTTGCTTAACGCCCAGCCGACCACGAAGGGCCATATCAGGGCGGTGCTGCTTTGACATAATTATAACGTGCGCCACACACAAGACAGAAGTCGCAGCACAGGCTTCATGTCTCA
>NC_090248.1:54502660-54545160 GCF_037325665.1 Littorina saxatilis | reverse complement strand
CAATAAAATCCGTGAAAAGTTAACGAAAGGAGACGTTCCATAGATTATGCCAAGGATGAGACATAAAGACAATGACACTTTAATTGAAAGCCAAGAACATGTACAAGAAAAAGTCTACATGAGTGAACTGCTTGCACTTGCTGCACTATAGGATTGGAGTCAAACATATATACACACGGAGCGAGAATTTCCACTTAGGTTAAAAGTTACCAAACCAAGCAACCACTGCAAAGCGCTCATGAAATATTAGGTAACTGCAACGCTAGCCTGGAATCTATTTGACTGCATTGGGAGAAGAACTGTACGTTGTCCATCGCAATGGTTAACAAAATCCCTGCTTTCTCCAGTTTATCAGAACAGCTTTGAAGAATCTACCCCGAGGAACCTTACTCGATACACACAAAAAGTTAACGAGGAGATGAATATAAATAAGCCCAAGAATCAATCATCCAGTCATATTCCGTTGCAACGTCATTTTCAAAAGAAACCGTTCCTTCTTGCTTGTTTAAATTCTTTGTTTCACCTGACCTTTGAGGCGAGCTGCACATTTTGTCTCTGTTACAATACTGAAAACAAAGCATGGCAACGGGAACGCAGAAGAACAGGTTTCACTTGCAAACGTTACCATTCCAAGACAGAACAGTAAAGTTCAAACGCTCCAGCAAATTGTGAGCTTCTTTATAAAGTAGAGTAATGGAAAACACTCTCTTTGCACGACTTATCTCATCCTTGCAGCCGTTTTTGCATTTCTCACTGTCTTCCTACTTCCGATACAATTAGTGGGTACAGGGATGAGAAGGTCCCTATAGATGAATCAGGCAGGCCACACACACACACACACACACACACACACACACACACTACATTCACCACTTTCTTTTTTGTTGTTTGTTTCTTACCTTTTGGGGAAAGTAAAAGGAAACAAGATGGATTAGGACTTCCTAAAACACACACACACACACACACACACACACACACACACACACATACACACACACATACACAAACACACAGACACACACACACACACACACACACCGAGAGAGAGAGAGAGGGGGGGGGGGAGAGCGGGGGAGAGAGAGAGAGAGAGAGAGAGAGAGAGAGAGAGAGAGAGAGAGAGAGAGAGAGAGAGAGAAGCTTTGAAAGTTTATTGTCATCAGCTTTAAAAGCCCTTTAGACAAAGACAATGACAGCACACACACACACACACACACACTCTGAGAGAGAGAGAGAGAGAGAGAGAGAGAGAGAGAGAGAGAGAGAGAGAGAGAGAGAGAGAGAGAGAGAGAGAGAGAGAGATGCCACGGCAGGTGTGAGTAGGGGGGGGGGGGGTGGGGGGATGGCCGGCAACTGCCACTTTGCGTTGTAAAAAGTTAGTTTTTTGCTGCAATCGCCCGCGTGGTGTGGCCACGTTGGCATCCCGTTTGATTACACGCCTGTGGCCCGCAGGAACCAAATTACCCGTTTAGACACCACCCCCCCCCCCCCCCCCACCTCCACATGCCCCACCCAACCCTATAGTGCAGCCTGTGATCTCTCTGTCACGACCGCTGGATCGTTCGATAAACCATAGGGTTTTAGGTCAAATAAGGGTTGCTAACTTTTTAACTTTTGTTCTCTGACTGATCAACCTGCGGAAGGTACTATGTTTAGTTCCTGTCCAACGACCCCACCGTAGTAAAGCGGCCAGTCTGTTATAAGACACCAGCAACAACGCCGACAAGTTCTTCTTCTTCTTCTTCTTGCGTTCGCCGGCAGACAAGTTCTTACAAGAGAGAGAGTCTTAACTTGAAGGAAGCATCCGATTATATACGAACAGACAAACTGAGATAACAAGGGCTTAATGGCGAGAAGGTCTTTTAAATCAGAGAAAACGCTGGTTCATCCCTTGTGTTGATTTACTGGTTATTTGACGTGTTGAGCTCGAATTCAAATTCAAAGCTTGTTTTTTGAAAGTAAAGGATTACCTGCGTTAAAGAAAGACGGAACTAAAGAAAGAAAAAAAGAAAGAAAAAAAGAAAGAAAAAAGAAAAAAGTAACAAAAAAATCTGTGTCCGTCAGTTGCTTAAAATGCAATACACAATTTTATGGAGCTGCTAAAATGTGCAGGCTTAAAAACCACTTCCACCGGACATTCAGCAAAAGAAATCGAAAACAGCAAGTACCAAAACTGTACTCGTTCCCACCAAAACACAAACGGGTTCAGCACAGCTCTTGTACAGTCCTGATGAATTTAATACCAACAGAAGAAGGATTCGGAGACTGTTTTGGGACAAGTCTGGCAGACAAAAGGAAAACCCCAACCCTCTTGCATCTCCAGACACAATGGCCACAAGGCCACAGACCTCGGCCCCCAAGCGGCAACAGGTCCAGCTGAGATCAAATTAGAGGAAGCGGCAGAGGTGCCCTGTATCTACCCAACCTCACGTCACCCTTCCAACCAATTTCCGCAAAACAACCGCTCTCTGGAAGCGGCCCGAGCACGGGCACCCATCCCGGGCCCCCCTTGTGCCGGGCCCGGGCCCGAATCCTGCCTCGGATCGATAGTTGAGGTCACGTTTTTTGAGCCTTCAACTTTCCAGGGAAACCCTTGTGCTCAGTGCGCTGAATTTACCTCAGTTGTGGTCAATGGGGTAGAGGCCTGTTACAGGAGGATTATATTAGATCACTGCGTTGGTCCCCTGGGTAGAAAAAAGGAGGAGGAGGAGGATGGTGGTGGTGGTGATGGAGTGGAGAAAGAGAGGGGTTTCTTTACAGTCGTCTGCTTTTAGAAGAAGCAGAGATGGGATCGGATGGTGAAAGAGGACTGGGGGTGCCTGGGGGGGGGGGGGAGGGGTTGTAGAGGGGGCTTGTCTGGTAGGCCAATTGTTCTGTTTATCGTTCCGTGATGGCGTTTCGTGTGCCTCTATGTGGGTTTGATGGACAGAATTCCAAAGCCCGGGCCGCCTGTTGCGAGGTTTTAGTTCCGATGCAGATCATAAAAGGGCTTGATGGCGTATGTGACTCATCTGGTCATGCTCATCTTCTTCTCTCTTCCTTGGTCATTTATACAAACACAATAGTGTACTCTCCTGCTGAAAACAGACCGCTCCAACCGAAATTGAGATCTTATAATAAATCTGTTATCCATAGCTCTTCAATATATTATCTGTTCTTTAGAGTCTACCTAGGGCATTCCTTTGTGTATGCTTAATTAGCACACCTCTCCTTCCCTCTCTCTCCTTCGTTTTCCCTGTCCGTCTGTCTGTCTTTCTGCCTCTCTCTGTCTGTCTCTCTCACTCTGTCTTTCTCTGTCTCTCTCTGTCTGTCTCTGTCTGTCTCTCTCTCTGTCTGTCTCTCTCTGTCTGTCTCTCTCTGTCTCTCTCTGTCTGTCTCTGTCTGTCTCTCTCTCTCTGTCTCTCTCTCTGTCTCTCTCTCTCTCTCTCTCTCTCTCTCTCTCTCTCTCTCTCTCCCTCAATTCCTGTCTCTGTTTCCCCATTCCAACCCCTTTTATCGAGACGGCATCTGCTGTAAAACAAACAGCGTAATGTTTGACTGGATTCACGTTCATGCGTATGTCTCGTGGGCGAGTACAGCAGTCTTTTTTGTCTCTTTGTATGTGGAGAAAGTAAAACAAACCCTGAGAAAGATGAAGGAGTCGCCAGTATCTGGTTTTCTCTTCCTCGGGTTGGACATTACTTTCCCAGTTTCTGTATTGGCCGCTAGAGCGTTCCTCGTTCTCGAATGGACATTACTTTCCTATTTTCTGTCTAAACCTGCTGAAGTTTTTCTTTCTGCGGTTGTCTTTTGTACCCTAGGAGCCAAGATAGCGAGTCTGCTTCTGACTTATAGCTCAATCTCCTGTTCGGTTCATCATTTTTCTCTCGCTCTCTGTTCCCCCCCCCCCCCCTACTTCTCTCCCTCTCTCTCTTGATATATGTATCTTCTCCGGGGCAAAACGTCTGCTATTTCTGCCATCATTTATCTCTGCGTCCATATTGGTATTTTCTCTCGTTTTTTTGCTACCCCCCCCCCCCCTCCCCCTCTCTCTCGCCCCATTACCCCTTTCCCCTTGACCCCCACCCCAGCCTTTTTACTGCTTTCGGTCAATAGATGCCTCCTGCAGGGTACAGCGATGCCAGAATTATTTGAGTGGGAATAATTCCCTTTCGTTTCTGCTATGACATCCCGTGTATCAGCTCGTTTCTCTGGCACCATTTATCTGTCTGTCTATCGTTGTTGGTTCTCTGCCAGCTTGCATCGTCCGTTTCTGTGGACGGGAGAGGGGGGTGGGGGGGGGGAGCTGGAGGCTTGTTGGAATGCTGCTCCAGTGTTTGTATGTTTCTGTTTTGTTGTTGTTGTAAGCTCATTTCTGACTAGACATGTTCACTAACGTCAAAAACAAAACGAATAAGTGAGATCAGTTATGCTTCTTCGACATTTGCCTGCACAGACGTTCAGTTAAACAAGACACAGAACAACAGGTCTAAGATAATTAACCATCATTTGCTGAAAGGGTTTTGTTTGAAGCCTGGTTTTCAAACAATACTCGTTAGCTTCTTAATAAGAATGACATATACATTTGGTATTTGATGTGTCATACGACGCTCAATTGTCATAGTATACACGCACGCAGACGTACGCAAGCACACACACACACACACACACACACTCGGTCTCTATCTGTCTCTGCCTCTCTCCCACACACACCCTCTCTCTCCTTCTCTCTCTCATTTTGGTCACGTAAGGCTAGGCAGCAGAAATAAGCTTGTTCCAACAGATAAGAGCACACATCTACAAGGATAAAAAGACAGCAGTGACAATAAAAGAAGAAATAAGAGTGCACAAGTTAGTCTCCGTAATTCATTTATCTCTGCCATCACCCCCCCCCTCCCCAACCCCATCCCTCTTCCGTCCTTCCATCTCTAAATGGCCGCAGCCCACGAGAATGCAATTTCCTTTTGGCCAGAAGATATACAGTCTTGGACCTACTCTCGTACCGGCTGGACTTGGGCCGAGGGAATCTATCTCTCCTCCGCCCCTCATTTGTCACAACAAAGACACCGCTTTCTAGGGGCCACTTCCAGCCCACTCGCCGCAATAATGCGCGCCATTTGTCTCGCGGAAATGCAAATGGTCAGCCGTACAAAACAGTGTCCAATTCGGATTACTGCACAGGAGATGGAAGGGTACAGCCGAGGTTTGCTCAGACTGCAAGGTATTATTGGCAAAGCTGCGATGTAGATGGTTTACTGTCTCTACTTGTTGCTACGTGTCAGAGTCGTCTCTATCCCGAAACTTAGCTAAAAGATAACTTTGTGCTGAAAAAATTCATGAAGAAAACAACAGACCGAAGACCTTGACAGGAATCTGCGATGGTTTACTGCCTCTACTTGTTGCTACGTGTCAG
The DNA here is from genome assembly GCF_037325665.1 of Littorina saxatilis. NCBI lineage: Eukaryota > Metazoa > Mollusca > Gastropoda > Littorinimorpha > Littorinidae > Littorina > Littorina saxatilis. The sequence continues at coordinate 54,539,771 of NC_090248.1, read as the reverse complement.
AGTCGTCTCTATCCGGAAACTTAGCTAAAAGATAACTTAGTGCTGAAAAAAATCATTAAGAAAACAACAGACCGAAGACCTTGGCAGAAACTGTAATTAAAAAAAAGGCGTACATTGCAACCAAACAATAATGACATCAGCCAAGCCCCACTTTCATTGGAGATTGTTTCTTTGCAAGAAATCATTCCTGCACCAACGAAACCTATAAAACGTTGTTCTGATAATAAATAAAGTTTTTTGTGCAGGAAAGAATGTCACATAGATCAACCCGGCTGATATTTGTCCAAAGACTAATAAAGAAAGAGTCGCCCACACAGCCTGTTCTCAAACCACAGAAGCACTACCGCGGTTTGCAATGAGGATTGTATGATGCTGACGATCAACAGAGGAAGAAGAAGGTAATTTAGGAGCTGCTATCTGTCCGCCAGCTTTCCTGTTGTCCTATTGCCATCATGCCTCCCGTGGCGAGGGATTTGCTTCTTGAACGACATCTCAAGGACGCCAGGCTGAAAAACGACGTAAGCTTAGCCGTGCGCATGCGCAGACCGTATCCAACCGGAAATGCAGGAACGCCATCTTGAATATGGCTGTCTGATGTGTATCGTGCAGGCAGGCTATCAGTGTGCTAAATTGATTTGGGTTTGACGTATACGTCCTGCACTTATATAAGTTTGGGAAAAGTTTGAGGTTCTGTGATTGTTTCTAACGCATGCAACGGTTTGGTGATGTGAGCCAACACTGAGAGAAGCGGTACAAAAACATAAGAGAGAAACGTGACGAGTCGCTTCACGCCCAAAAGAGCGCTGCACTGCCTGACAACCTGATAAGAACCCCAGACAAATATGACCAGCATATTATAAACTCAGCGGCCAGCAAAGGGCTTATGAATATCATACATATCATTCCTAAGGATTCACACGCGCCCGCGCGCTCCCTTCAAAAGACTCCGCTGAACGAAGCCAGGAAAGTTTCTGAAGACTCCAAACCCACCACAAAACTAGGTGGCTGCCCATTTGCATTTACGCGCAAAACTCGTATAATATAAAACTGTATGTGGCACTCGGGATTCAAGCAACAGTGAATGATCTAAAAGGTGACATGCACCATGTAGATTTAGCGCTTGATGCATCGAAGTTTTCAGCAGAGTCCTAGCTTCGCCTTTATCGTTTTAATCTGAAAACATGCATGGAGTTATGAGACACGCGTGGAGAAATAGAGAGGAGCATTAATGCCAACGGAGACTGTGAATGAAGTCTTGTGAGTGTGGCTGGTTATGTAAACACTGCGGGAAAACAGTTGCTGGGAGACTTGTAACAGCACTGCAGGCGTCTGCCCGTGGAACTTAGCTCTCTTGACGGGTGAAGTTAAAGATACCTTTCTTCCTTCCTGTGTAAACCATAATGTAAACCAACACAGATCTACGGAGGCTTTTACATAAAATAAGAGAACATCCTGCCATATGGACAAATATCGACAAGCTGGTGTGTGTAGAGTTGACATTTTTCGTTGAGTTCATTTCGTAACTGACTGACACCCATAATTATCTATCTGCACAATAATTATGATTCAAACAAGAAATTCTTAATCTACAAGAAATGAATGTTGGTATGTGGGTGGCTAAGTGGAAGAATACTCTCATCCCATGTAAAAGCCCAGAACGATCTGTGTTGCTCAGTAAAATGGTTTCTGAGCTCAGGCCTTGCGCGTGAGTGCCGTGCGCAAATGCCAGACAAAATTAAGCCAAAGACTGAGCATGAGCATGTGTCGAGAACTGATACGGAAAGCAAGGGATCTTTAATAGCTCTGCAGTCTGCCTCGAAGAGTGCTCTGGGCACGGGAGGTTATGTCAACAAAACGGCTAAAAAAGCAGTTGCAACGGCGTCTCTCGGCTGTCGTGAAGTCGTCGATCCACCGGGGCATGAAAAAGGGCGTGAATCATTGCTGCGTGACGACCTTTTCTCCCCATTCATTTCACGGATGATTCATCTCCCTGGTCCCGGCAACTGTTGCGGCAGCTCATCATGGCTTGGGATCCTTCATGGGATGCTTTTATGCAACAGCTAGCTTTTCAAAGAAAATATTGGCTTATTTCCGTTCTTTTGTCTTTGCCTCGTCCTTTTGCTGGTATGTCTGGCTGGCTCGCTGGCTGGCTGGCTGGCTGGCTGTCTGTCTGTCTCTCTCTCTTTCGTCTTTTTTACTCCCCGTCTTTCTCAGACAAAGACTCTTGATCAGAGTTTCACTAGCATTATCAACTTCAAACTAAAAATATTTCGTCGAAATAGTTAACATCTATGGAAACAGTTTTCATCAATATTAAAACGTTCAGTGATCTTATTTCTCCCTGTCTGTCTGTGTCTATGTGTCTCTGTCTGTGTCTGTGTCTCTCTTTCTGCAACAGTCCCTCACCACCGCCTATTCACGAGTTTTGATGCTCGAATATGAATCATCCTCTCGTCTGCTTCCATCCATTCTCGCCCTCTGTCTCTCCTTTATTACGTCCGTTCCTTTTTGTTGCGCGCTGCTGTCTAAAACAATAAAACATTCCCCTTCTCATCTCGCTGCTTTTGTCGGTCTTCGCCAGTGCACTCAGTTCTATAATGTCACGGCCCATTGTTTCAAACGAGAACTGAAGTTTGGTCTCTGTCTCGCTGTTTTGTCCCTAGCTGTCTCTGTCTCTCTCTCTCTGTCTCATACTAATGCTGTAAATGTTTTCTTTCTTTCCTACACTTTTTCGCTTGATATATGTTGGTTCTTTTTTCATGACTGAATCCTTTTTCATTTCAGTCATCCTCTATGGGAATATACAAATACCAATTAAGTCTCCGTATGTGTGACATTGAGTGTGTATAGAATGCAAACAGATTTGGTTGGAAGATCGGATTTTGTCTAAAACTGTATCCGTTTGAAATAATTATTCAGTTTTAGGTGTGTGTGTGTGTTTTGCAAGATTCTCTCTAGCTCCCTCCTTTTTCATCTTCGCCAACAAAACTAGTTTGAAAAGGTATGATCTTTCCCTTTGTTCCGTTCTTATGCACTAGACACGTTGGTCTTCGAAGTTTAGCTGAAAGATGAAATCAAGAAGCCTCACTCCGTCTCCCAGTGCAGATCTCTCTCTTTCTCTTTTTCTCTCTCTCACTCTCTCTCTCTCTCTCTCCCTCTCTCTCTCTCTCTCTCTCTCTCCCCCTCCCCCCCCCGTCTCTCTCTCTCTCTCTCTCTCTCTTTCCATTTCATTTCGATTTTTGTGTTACTTCAGAGCCTTGCAGAGCGACTAATCACTTAGATAATTGGACTGTGAACAGGAACATGATGTTGAGGGTCTGAATCAGAACAGAAGGCATGGGACAAAGACAGCTCTGAAACCGGAAGGATGCAAGAGAGATTGGGGTGGGAGACTCGGGAGGGGGGGGGGGGGGGCTGAGGGGGAGGGGAGTAGGGGGAGAAAACTACTGTTTTGTAGGAGGAGGAATAAAAAGAGTGTCTGTTTGAAATTAAGGGGGGAACGAGCATCGCAGCGGGGGGTAATGGAATGACAGAATGGAAAATGTCAAAAGTGGATTGGTAACGGTTTGCCATCCTATTCCCCTCTCCACCTCCATTTCCTTCCCCGACTCTTTCTTTATCCCGGCTTCCCACCGTGGCCCACCCAGTCACAACTGTTGTCAATTCAAATTCCACACAAAAAAGGATTCAACAGGATGAGAAACTTCGCACAGCAGCAACCAGATGCAACGTAATAGCTCTACAACGTCAGAGAAGGGGTAAAAACACATACTAAACGGGAGGGGAAAAAAGAAGGAAACCAGCCAGAAGAAAATCTGGAAATATTCCATAACTCAACAAGGACAGGAAAACACACTAAACGGGGGATGGGGGCGGTGAGAGAAGGGGAACAAAGAGAAATGAGCGTTGAAGGAAGAAAAGAAAACCTGGACATACTGTAAACAGTGTTCACTGACAAGCAACGCTAAAAAGTGAAGCGGGGCGATTTGTTACGTTAGGTATCTGACAAACGGCTTCAATCGCATTGTGCAGCAGTGGAAAAATCCCGCCGGCCTGCACAACGATTTTGGATGAGGCCAATGAGACACAGTGAGCCTTCGTCGATGAGCGTCTTCGGAGACGTTTCAGTTTGCCACATGGATGCGTGATGTCCATCGCCTTGCTGAACGTTTCAATGACTTTCTTCACTGCTAACTGATGCAACTGTTGTTCACAAAGTAACCTAGAACGACTCCCCATGATTATTATTCTATCGTATATGTAAGGAGTGAATCGGTGTATTGCAATCCACCAGGACAAATACCAATGGCTTTCATGCTTTATGGCGGAATAAATTCGTGTTCTTCTTGTTCTCTTGTTCTCTCTCTCCCGCGGTACACGTTCTTTCTTCAGTGCAATTGACCAAAGAGGACCGTTGTTGACTCACTGGCAGTGCAGTGGACCAGAGGAACGTCGTTGACTGGACCACATAGCTCAAGAGAAGCAATGAGCTGGACAGCGGAGTGGACACTAGTTGCGCTCTATGCTGACAACCATGTTCATCGACCACATCACATAACTGACCACCGTACAATCCAATTTAGGACACTCGTTTGGCACTCACTAGTTGCGCTCAATGTTGACAACAATATTCATCGACCCCATCCCACAACTGACAACAGACCAATCCTTTTTGGGGGACATTCGATAGCCGGCAGCAATCCGTTTAGCTGCAGACCGCCACCAGTGACCGTCATGAATAATCTTACACGAGGCAGATGCCCCTGCAAGAAGAGCTCGCGACTGGACAGCGAAGTGGACACTTGCCGCACGTGCTTATAGAATGTATCGGTCGGTTCATAAGGATGGACACACAGTCTTACTGACCGCTGGACATACTCGCACTTTTTGATCCCTCCTCGCCCATACCCAGACTGAAGACCAAAACTGTTGGATGTGACTACTTGGTTAAAACTATGTTCAAATCATTCTATTGTCCATTCGCATGTACAATACACCAACAAAATCACTTTAGAATTAACAAGCTGTTAGCTTATTATATTGGCGATCCAAAATAATATGCAGCAGATGATTTCCTGCGGCGAGACAATATACATATTACTCTTTGAAAGAAGAACAATTGGATGACTTTACAAGGACAAGCTGTTAGGTTATATTGGCGATCCAATGGTACATTGCAGCGGATGATTTGGACGGCAGGATCTTATGCATATTACTCTTAAAACAAGAGCAATGGGATTACTTTGCAAGGCTCATGAGCTGTGAATGGGTCTGACCGTTGAGGGACACTTGCAGCCCCGAAATCCGTTTAGCCACAGACCACCACTAGTGACAGCCAGGCTGAGGGGCTTACAGCGGGCATCTGCCCCTTGCAAGAAAGCCCCAAGCCCCCAGCCCCTGCGAGCCCAGAAGAAGATTTGCCACCGCTCATCTGTGATTTGTTTGCCGAATCAATATATCGAGTTCCACTTGTGGCTTTATGTAGCATCCTCCCAGTGACTCAGCCGTTGGGGGTCGGGATTGGAGGTGGGGGAAGGGGGGAAGGGGGGGGGGTGGGGGCGAAGCCACACACACAAAAACCAACAGAGTCCTTATCTTCCTGATGTAGATTTACGGAGGAGGTTGGAAAGTCCAATTTCTGATCTCTGATTTCTCTCTCTCTCTCTCTCTCTCTCTCTCTCTCTCTCTCTCTCTGTCTTTCCGTCTGTCTGTCTCTCTGTCGGTCTGTCTGTCCGTCCGTCTGTTTCTCTCTCTCTCCCTCTCTCTTTCTCCCCCCTCTCTCTCTCTCTCTCTCTCTCTCTCTCTCTCTCTCTCTCCCCCCTCCCGTGTTGCATGCGGCTGTGTGTGTATGTATGCCGGAGTAGGAAGGAGTGGAGAATGAATGGCAGACACTCTACACGTGGGTGGGGAAGGCGTCAGGAGTCGTGATCCTCCGGGTCAAAATGCAGTTTGTGAAAGGGAGGGGATGGGAGAGTGAGGTACACAAATATAAAAATGCTCAAGCTACACTTGAAAAATAATCTCCCACTGTATGTGTGTTTTTTTGTTTCTTTTTATTTCGTTTTTTTTTAAATGGATTGCAACCTCTTGAAAACAAGTATGTAGCTTTCTGAACGTAACACAAAAAGACAGAAAGAACGAGGAAGAAGAAGGACGAGATAAGGAACAAAGTGAGGGGAGCAACCACATCCCTTCCAATGTAAGCCGAAGAAATATTCATTATTAGGTCTGCCATTAATAGAGGTCTGCATAATTATCAGCAATGCAAACACTATGTAAAGCGGCAACTCTTCTACAGCAAAACAGATTCATCCTCTGGGCACCAGGGATGCCTCCCACACTGCTGTGCGTGTGCGTGTGTGCGTGTGTGTATGTGTATGTGTGTGTGCGTGCATGCAAAGAGAGAAACAGACAGAGGATCGACCCTCTGCAAGCAGAATGGGACAGTGGCTGCGTACACGGTCCTGGGGCCAGAGCTTCCATTAGCCTTGATGAAAAACATGTCAGTGTAGTAAGGTCATTGGCTTTTTCTATCCTCTAACTTTGCCAAATTAATTTCTTCAAATTTGCTCCACTTTTCGTTTGAAAAAAGTAATTTATCAAAACTTAAATCCTTTGTACATGTAGCACCAACTTTTTTCCTTTTTTTCGTCTCTCTATTTTCCTTTGTTTCTTTTTATGGCTTTATGTAGCAATATAGAAAATGACTGTATGGATCAAAAAAGGTTCAACAATCGAAATGGCAGGATTTAGAAAACGGCATTCATTGCAACAAACAACGCTAGCGAGTGCGTTTCAGATCCTAAAGGAAACCCAATAAATCAATACATTACTTTCATTGATGAGAATCTAACCTTAATCCTCTTACAGACAAATTAAGAAATAAAATCAAGATAATTCTTGCTACTTTCTTTAAAAAATAAAAACCACCGTATTTTTGTGCACTGTCTCTTACCTTCTTATAAGATTTCTTCAATCCAGACGAGTAATGTCGATCGCACACAAGCATGTTAATACAAATAAGATTTAAAAAATCATATAAAGCCAGACGTACACTGTAATATCTAAACTTCGTTGTGCTGTGCTCTTATTCATAATGTAAAACGTAGAGATGACGTTAACGTTTGTAAAATGAAAACGACCTTGCTGTACAAAAAACAAAAAACAGACAGAGTCTACAAAATCGGGATAACCCTGTACACATATCATAAACAAGACATAAGGAAGATGTACAATTTGTGCTGTTTTCTCAGAAGTGTTGTGTTAGGTAACGCTGACGTGTGTTAATCGAAAGAAAACATAGATTGAACCAAAAAGCCGAACAAGCAGCTCACACAACCACGTCGACGCTAGGTACAGGAAAAAATCGGAATCAAATCATTAACATTGCATAACGTAACAATAACGTGTGTGAAATGGACAAACCATCATTCACACCAAAACGCATAAGTCTCCACAACAAAAACTATGAAGAAAGATTCAAGAAAATTCAGGAATTAACAGACGGGTGAACGCATGAAAACATCAGAGACGTGTTCCAGATGTCTGCAGTGACAGTGGCAGTGAACAGTACACACAAACGATCCAGCGGCACTCCGCAAGGTTAGATAACAAAACATTTCACGGGCTCAACGAGCGCCTTAATGACAACAGGATCCACAAACACAGCTGCCAATAACGGCCAGGTGTACCTTGCGGATTTCCTTTCCTATCACCTTAATCCACCCCCTCCCCTTCCCCCTCCTCCTTCATCACCTGTCGACATTCTTACACAATCCTACATCAATCTGCCGCCGGAGTTCTTGAAACTCTCAACCCTCTCTTTGATTCATTCACTGAAGGTCGGTGCCGAGTCTTCTGGCGCTTCTAGTGTGACCTGTGATTACCTTGCTGGTGTTTTAAAGAAGCTGTACGGCCAACATTCTCACTTCTTCTTTCACTCTTGGATCCTGTGTCTAATTCATTCTGTCCTGGAATTTTGTGGTGTTCACAAAGTGGGTCAAAGTGGGACCTTAGTCTTTGAATCTATTTACCTCGTCTTTCAATCAATCTCTGGTAAGTCTGTGCTGATATCTTGTGGTGTCTAGTGTGTCCTCTGATTATCTTGTGGTGTTGTCAAGAAGCTGTACGGTCAACACTCTCTCACCTCTTATTTCATTCTTTGATCGTGCATTCGGTGCTTGGATTCTGAAGTGTTCTTACGAGCAGTGTGTCTTGTGATTACATTAGTCTTTAAAGAAGTTGTACGTCCAACACTCTCACCTCTTATTTCATTCTGTGATCCTTTCTTTTACTGAGGCTTTCGGTGCTGAAATTCTCTGGTGTTCATATAGTGTTACCTGCGATTACCTTGCTGGTGTTTCAAAGAAGCTGTCCGGCCAACACTCTGCTTCTTGTCATGACGTCGCAAAGTCGTGAATCGTCTTTGAAGGAAGATCGAGTTTCTTCCAAGAACTCAGAATATCTGATTTATTCGCGATTAGGTACTTGCACAACGGGCACACAAACCTTTTAACTTTACACACATGTTAGCCAGCATGCGGTTCAAGCCTCAGAATAATGTTCTTGTAGCTTCGGATGTAACAGGGTCCTTTCAAACTTTTGCCAAAGTTACAGAAGGGTCGCGATATCCCTGACTTTGACAAGCCTCTCGGAAATTGTTTCAACGCTCGGAAAAAGGCTTCATTTATTTCTTCAGACGATTACTTCCCTTTCGAAGTTCCCTCGAAAATGTCGTAAAAAGCAGGGTCATGTTTTCCTCGACTCTAACATGTGACTCGGAAACTGTTTCAAAGCTCGGGAAAAGGTTTCAATTATTTCCTCAGACACGCGTTGGCATCTGGGAGGCAAATGTCATGCTGCTATATAAGCACAGATGTTTCGTCCGCGGGAAGGGGCTCTTATCTACACTTACGACTCCATCTAATTACGGGAAGAAAAAAAATAAACGTGCCTAAGAAAATAAACTTCTCTTTTTCTATCCCACAATGTGTGTGTGTGTGTGTGTGAGTGTGTGAGTGTGTGCGTGTGCGTGCGTGCGTGCGTGTGTATGTGTGTGTGTGTGTATGTATGTGCGTTCTTGCAAGCGTGCGTGCATGCATGCTTGCGTGCGTGCATGCGTGTGCATGCGTGAGTGTGTGTGTGTGTTGGGGAAAGAAGGGGTGTGTGCACGCGCACATGAGTGAGGAATGTCTTCAAGCACAGGAGCAGAAAGATAAGGCAATTTGTTTTCTTTTCTTTCCCTCTGTTTGCATAATTAGGGTTTCAGCGTCGAGGCTTCCTCCCTTAAAAGCTGCGCTACAGCCGGCGGCCCTCTAATTCACTGAAATGAACAGTTTAAAATCCGCACTTATTACCACAAACTCCGCCTCCACACCCCCCCCCCCCCTATAATGTCGTGTGTGCTGTACTATGTGCTTGTGTATGCGCGTGTTTACGCACGTATGTGTCTCAGTGTGCGTTCGCGTGCGTGTGTGAATGAGAGTGTGTGTTTCCAAGCGGGGGAGCAAAAAGATAAGGCCATTTGTTTTGTTTTCCCTTCCTCGGATCCGTAATGATGGTTTCAACGTCAAAGTTACCTCCCCTCAACGAAGACCCTCTAATTCACTGAAAGGAATCCTTTAAAATCATCAGACGTTTAACAAAAACTCATCCCCCACCTCCTCTCCTTCTGCCCACCCGCCCCTCCCCCCCCCCCCCCCCCCCCACACACTTTTCTCTCGTCTATGAAGTCAGGAGTTACTTTTTCTTTTCTCTCTGCTGAGTTACATCCCCCTTCATTCCCTCAATTACTTCAACTAGCTTCGCGGATCAACCATTCAGTCCCAATTTCTCAATTATCGAACCATCACAAAATTGGTCCGTATTGGACGGTAAAAATCCACCCCAGCCTCTTCCCCTTTAAACGGACATCGTGCCTTGCTTCGATCTTTTTTTCTTGTTTGTGTGTGTTTTTGTTTTGTCTCTTTCAAAAGGGAGTGGGTTGTACGAGTTATTTTTTCTCCTCCTGTCTTCTTTTCCTTCTTCGTCCTTCACTTTATTTTACATTAATTTTCTTCTTCTTCACTCAGTTGACTGTTCCTTAAAACTCCATTTACATTCGGGGAAAAGGAGAGGGATTGGGGTGGGGGCGGAGGCGTTGGAAGTGGGTGAGGTATATTTTTTAGCTTTTTCCCCCGTCTTCTTCCTCAATCAAGCAAACAGTTAAAAACAGAACAGGCTACTCTTTCTCACTTCACTCTAATACAGCCAACAACTTGAAAAATCTAATGACAGCATACAAAAAAAAGGGAGAGAAAAAAAAGTACAAAATAAAACTCAGAAGAAAATAAATTCCAGACAAAAAAGCTTTCCAACAACACACACGGAAGTACATGATCGGAAATAGTTTTATCAAACCTAAAAAAAAAAGAAAAAAAGTAAGAGAACAAAATTCAGCCGGTGGGAGAAAGAGACTGGCGCCAGGCAATTTGTCCTCTGCAGTGGAGGGTGTTCCCCAAGGGTGCGGATTAGATGGCTCTGGATACAGCCTTGACAAGCAGCTCGCAGCGACCCCTGGACGATGAGGGCAAGGATATTTATTGAAAATCACTTGCTGCCCTGAACTGATCCTGCTATTTGCTTCTCTCAGTCTAGTTTCACCCCCCCCCCTCCCCTCCCCAATTCCGATCTCTCTCCCTCGATTTCTGCAAGCGTTACGTTACCGTGTGCGATATTCGATGCAAAATACAGTCTGAGAAGATCACCTCTGGAACATTGAATCTTTAGTACAAAAGGGACGTTTTTTTATGAACAAGGAATGCGTTTTGCACAACTGCAATCTAAATATGGATAACCCCATCCCAAAAGTTAAAAAAAAAAAAGATTTTTCTTCAATAGAATGCTTTTTCTAAATAATAATGTCACACTGGTAGGAACAAATGAATCAAAGGCTGAAGCAAACTAAAAGAACTTTTCTAAAAGTGTACTACAGCTTTTTTTCCGAAAAACTCGGACGAATGCGAACTAGAGTGCCCATGCATCTGGAGTCGATCGATTCTAAGACGAGATGTCGGGCGAGTTTAGTATCAGCTACCCATACAGCTTACCAATACTTTGGGTACAACTGCAGACCGCGATTCTCCAGCGTACAGACGACAATGTGAACTTATGAAATATGGCGCCGAGACAGGAATTTATTGGCTTCTGCATCCGCCTCGGCCTCTCCCAGAAAATTACAAGAGATTTTCTCCTCTTTTCAAGTGGTTGTGTTGGTTCACTGGTATGTGGGGTGGTACAAAAAGGTCAACCTGCTCAGAAAACTCATTCACACAAGTGACTCTGGAGGGGGGAAAGGGGACACGAAAAAAGGATGAAATCTTCAGATAATATAAAACGATCGTCCTTGAATAAGAATGTTGAATGTCGGTCTCTATGTCTCTGCATCGTGTAATGATTTAAATGTTGATATTATTATTCCGTTTATATTCTGCTGCTTGTTATCGCGCGCATTCAACATACGGATTCAAGGCGCAGGGATTTATTTATTTATGCCGTGTGAGATGGAATTTTTTTACAAAATACATCACGCATTCACATCGGCCAGCAGATCGCAGCCATTTCGGCGCATATCCTACTTTTCACGGCCTATTATTCCAAGTCACACGGGTATTTTGGTGGACATTTTTATCTATGCCTATACAATTTTGCCAGGAAAGACCCTTTTGTCAATCGTGGGATCTTTAACGTGCACACCCCAATGTAGTGTACACGAAGGGACCTCGGTTTTACGTCTCATCCGAAAGACTAGCACTTGAACCCACCACCTAGGTTAGGAAAGGAGGGGGGGGGGGGGGGAGAAAATTGCTAACGCCCTGACCCAGGGTTTATATTGAGATCTTCGCTTTAAGCTGTCAGCAAAACATGAATACATCCAGCAAGATAATTTCTCTCGCTCCTCCCCTAAACTGCTAGGTTGAAAAGAAAGTTACCTCAGAGCAACAATTTTAAGGGCGCCGTTAGCAATACAATTGATATTCGTTCTTTAAGCTTACATTGAAACTGTTGGGCCTTAATTTCCTCACAACCGTTGAGAGATAACAAGCAAGTAAGCCCTGTCTTCGTTTAGTCTGTAAACGGTTAGAGACTTGAACAATTCAAACATTGCTGTGACATAAGTTGACACACCCTTTTTGATCCGAGAAGTCTTTCGAGATTAAACATGTCAAAAAGATCGTATTTCGATTTTCTAAAGAGACGGGATATGTAACAATGTAACCGATGACTGACAAGCTTTCAATAACAAATGCAGATTTGAATAAATATCACCGAAACCTAGGAGTTGTGAGCAACACAAATATTTCTCCACGACACAAAAAAGGCTGAGTTCAGAAGCAAGCTATGTTTACGTATACAGTCTCGCAAGAAAGCACAGCAAACATTTGTTTTCTAACAATCACAATAAAGTTACCAGCCAGCGACGACAATAAATGTTGCTTCAGCGATCAAATCTGCCAAAATGTCCCGCAAAGGAACGCGGTTATGAAAACCCGTCTCCTCAAAGAGAAGAGTGCAAAAGGGAGACAACCCGAGGCAAGCAATTCCACGCCAAAGACACCAGAAAGGGACCACGCTTGCTGTCTCTGTGTTCTTTCGCCCTGAAGCTAAAAAAAATCCGTCATAAGAGCTCGGCTGTGAAAAATGTCTTGAAATTAAGTTACGTGACAAGAGAGCACAAACTTCCAAAGAAGAGAGAGTGTTTGGGGTTGTGTTCATGTTAGTTAACAGGAGAAGACAGGCCACTAACACATCCGTGTTTAAAATAATATCTTCTTAAGAAATGTGATGTGTCCCTGTCGGTTTAAAGACAAAGATATTCCACTAAGACACCAGTGTTTAAAATAATATTTGTTCAAGAAAGTTGATGTGTTCCTGTTAGTTTAGAAACGAAGACAGGTCACTCATGTGTATTTACCACAATTTCTTCTAAAGAAACTGTGTCTTCTTCTTCCTCTTCTTCTTCTGCGTTCGTGGGCTGAAACTCCCACGTACACTCGTGTTTTTTGCACGAGTGGAATTTTACGTGTATGACCGTTTTTTACCCCGCCATTTAGGCAGCCATACGCCGTTTTCGGAGGAAGCATGCTGGGTATTTTCGTGTTTCTATAACCCACCGAACTCTGACATGGATTACAGGATCTTTTTCGTGCGCACTTGGTCTTGTGCTTGCGTGTACACACGGGGGTGTTCGGACACCGAGGAGAGTCTGCACACAAAGTTGACTCTGAGAAATAAATCTCTCGCCGAACGTGGGGACGAACTCACGCTGACACCGGCCAACTGGATACAAATCCAACGCGCTACCGACTGAGCTATATCCCCGCCCGAAACTGTGTCAAAAAATTGCCCGTTCAGAATTCAGAAAGTAGCATTCTCTTTGCCTAAGAATCTCGCAGAAAGCAATGCTGTATTCAAAAACGATAATTCAATCTTGACAGACACATAAAATCTCTCCCACAAGAGAACAATACAACTGCTGTTTCCAATTTGTCACCTCATCCATTCTCTATACAAATCTAGTTGCCTTATTACCATCCTCAAATCGTTGCAATTCCCTACAGTTCGCTAACGTTGATTATGTGAACCTGTCACAACTGATAAACGAAGCTGTCGGTTTCGCCTGACCCCGGGGGACCTTATATGCGCGGTCAGCTGTGCGCCTACGATGACATAGCGAAATCATTACTTACATTCGGCGTGCTCTTGAAGTGTCCCTTGGAGATTTGTCGATGGACGGACACAGGCGATTCCTCGCCAGAGTGGCGCGCATAAGGTGTTCTGTTTTCTGTTATTACTTTCAGGGAGCATGTGTGTGTGTGTGTGTGTGTGTGTGTATGTGTGTGAGTGTGTGTGTGTGTGTGTGTGCGTGCGTGTGTGTGTGTGTGTGTGTCGTGTGTGTGTGTGTGTGTGAGTGTATCTGTCTGTCTGTCTGTCTGTCTGTCTCTGTCTCTCTGTCTCTGTCTGTCTGTCTCTCTCTCTCTCAGTTTCTCTCTCTCTGTCTGTCTGTCTGTCTCTCTCTGTCTCTCTCTCGAGGGCTGGATGTAAAAAAGCACCTGTTTGCTTATGCCACTACCCTCGTAAATAAAGAATTTGTCATTGTCATTTGCTCTCTCTCTCTCTCTCTCTCTCTCTCTCGTCCTCAAACAAAAAGATCATTCGTACTTTGGAAGGAATGAGCGTGTGTTGTGCAACTTGTATTTTATACAAGAAAAGCAAGATTCACAGAGCGAACTGTATTATTAATATTGCGGACAACTATTATATCATGTACACATCACTCTTAAATTTACAGCTACATCGATCTGTCTCTGGTCTCTTGGAGCTACGTGATCAAGTGCAAAGACTGCTGCAACCATAGCAATACAAGTCTCTCGAATCATCCTGCACCATTCCACTTTGTGAACGTTGCCTGGTTTCTCACAAAAGCACTGCTCGATCGTTGGCTGCTACTTCTCGCCTTTTGTCTGTGGAGGGTCAGGATGAGGAATTCAGTGCATGCAGTTTCCGCCTTAGGTATCAAACACTTGTTCTCAGTGAAACAGAAGTAAGACAAGATTCAATTATTTAAAGATGTCTATCAGTTCATGTTGTGTCAAGGTCATGTGGTTTGACGCATCTGCGCACTGACATCTAATATGTCTATTCTTCCGGCTTAATAATATAATTCACTCACCCCCCCCCCCCCCCCTTAAAAAACAGAGAGCAACACTGATTTTAGAATCCCTTCATGACCCCCCACCTTCCCCCGCCCCCCCACATGACACATCAGAGGTCTGGGCCATAACACTGGCGTGACCTGATCCCACCTCTGTTCATTTTTCTTCTGTCGCGAACATGACGTGTTCCATCCTAACACCACCTCCCCCCCCCCCCCCCCCCCCCTCCGAGCCATCGTCACACCTGACTGGTTACGACAAAAATGGCAGGTGTGTGTCTGCGGTGCCAGCTACCTTTGTGACTCAGCGTCATCAATTAACCTGAGGACGACGCAAGTAGTACTGGCGTCGAACGGTCGCCATTACAAGGCTGCGACACGCTTGTTACAGCTGATGGTAATTAAAAAGATCAATCAAATCCATGATACATATCCCATAGTGCCGGGAATGACAGATACTGTACTCTTTGCACCCGTTGTGCTGGGTTTTTTTTTCTCTCTTTCTTCTCGCCATTATATCACCCGTTATTAGAACATAATTATTATGCAAGGTCTTTTCCAAAAAAGTACACATCCATTGGACTTATTTTCTCTTTTTTTGCGAGGGAAAATGTCTCTCTTATCAGTTAACAAGACAAACAAGGAGGATTTATAATGTAGACGAAAAGTAACTTCCTCGCACTTTTTTCACTTTGTCAAAACAGTAAAAAGAATTTTAAAAGCTTTCAAAGATTGTGTCGGGTGAAGCACGCATAGTGCACCGATGCATTAAAAAAAAAGAGAGAGAGAGAGAGAGAGAGAGAGAGAGAGAGAGAGAGAGAGAGAGAGAGAGAGAGAGAGAGAGAGAGAGAGAGAGGGAGGGGAGGGGAGGGAAGAAAGACATACAGAGACAGGCAGGCAGACAGACAGACAGAGAGGGAGACACGCACAGACACACAGGGAGATACAGAGAGAGACGGAAACGAAAAGAGATAGACTAACAGACAGACAGATAGGCAGATGAATACGGAAACAGAAACAGAGGATTCACATCCACTATGTTCTAATCTCGCATCCAACACACGCACACAATTCTGCCCAGAGCGACGGGGCATGCAGCCCACAGTCCCGGTCATTAACTATGGCACAAAGAGAATTAATCCCAGCAATTCATTACAGAAATTGCTGTTTTGCAACCACACTCATCATATGGACATTTATCACTGCTAGCCAACCAGGGGTCCTATTGTCTGTTGCAGGCTACGAGAGAGATTGGTAGTATTGCTATACACCACGTGACCACACGGTGTCGACTTATCATTCCGGCTTCAAAACAAATGCCTCGCGCGTGGAATGTTAAACCGTTTTTAGAATGTCATTTTCTGAGGGATACAAATTTTGTTGGTAACCTTTCGAACTAACTTTGGAGTGAGCGTAATCCCAAAAGGCGAGAGGGGAATACTGGGGTCGAACATGACAAGATGTTGACTGTGAAGACAATATCATAACAGCATGACGTTCATAAACCCGTTTAACCGATACTGGGAAATGTTTTGAGGAATGGAAAAACAATTAAATAATACTCGTAGTAATGATGCCAGTTTAATGCAAAATTTTGAAAATGTTCTCGGGTTAAAAACCTCTTTCAGCATTATTTCATGCACAGCGAGTAACAGTACACCCAAAAGCTTGTACAAAACAACAAACAAACAAACAAACAAAAGCAAAGAAAAAATCAAAAGACTAGAAGCAGATCAAAAGGGTTCGTAGACTTTAAAACAAAACACAAAAAAAACGGAGAAATAACAAACAAATACAGACATACTGACACACAGACAGAGACAGACATACCCAGGTTTTCACACAGACACACACAAATACAGCCCTCCCAACACACACACACCCACACACACACAAGTCACAAGTGAAGAAAGTGTCAGTGTTACACTGACCTTTACCTGTCGGGATGGGAGGGAGGAGGTTGGTTTGGGGGCTGTAGCACTGGATGCCATTGCTGGTTCGGTTGGCCCGGGTGGTTAGCGGTTGAGATGTGCTGCCCAGGGTAGCGAAGGCGCACTTGTAGGGTTCAGTAAAGGCGGGCAGGTTGGATATGCGCAACGTCAGCTGAAACAGAAGTTTGAAGAAAACGATTGATGAATTATAGATTTAAAAATAAAAATTAAATCGCAGACTTGACATGTATATAATCATAAAAAACAAAATAATAAAATATGTCTTCCTCTCCGTATAATAATAGGAATCTGGAAACCATCTGCGCGCGCGCGCGCTCTCTCTCTCTCTCTCTCTCTCTCTCTCTCTCTCTCTCTCTCTCTCTCTATCTCCCTCCCTCGTTCTCACTCTCACTTCCGCCCTACCCCCTCCCACTCTCTCTCTTCGTGTCAGTACAAAAGGCAACCGACATCCACAGTTTGAGGGCGCCGATCAAATTAAGCTGTTAATCCCTGGCAAAGTTTTACTAACGCATTTATCTGGCGCGTACTTGCTGTCCACAGAGACATAAGTCTCAACTAGTTCCCTCTCTGTGACCCTCTGGGAGTCTGCGTGAAGCGATCCCGTAACACCCTGATACAGTTATTACGGCTGAAGGGGTCTATGTCGACAAAATGTGGGTGTCATTCCTTGTAGGTACATTTCCTGTAGGCGTTTTTCCTGTATAGAGAATACACCCGGGTACGAAAGTACGATACGGCTCAATCTCGCGCCAAGCGCGTGACTGCCGTTAAACAGATTTGAATTACCTTAGCGTTACTTCCCCTTTCAAAATGGCGGTTAGACAGAAGAATCGTATAGAATTCCTGTATGCGTGTGCGGCATTCAGCCAATCGAATCGAAGTTCTAAGAAATACCAAAAAAAGGTCGAAAAACATCAAATTCTACCGATGTCGCTAAGCATCATTTGTCTTTCATCGAGATCGGCGAAACGCTACAAGAAAAACACCCGGGCGTATTTCCTGTATACAGAGAAAACGCCTACAGGAAATGCACCTACATGGAATACACTCACGTTTGGTCGACATAGACCCCTTCTGCGTTTGTAGGGAATCCAAAGAGCACAGGAATGGTGAAAAACCATTACATTCTATCTGATGTGAGCCAGCTAAGTACACTTTTTGTACACACTAATGAACACTATAATTTTATGTTAAAAAAAATTATGCGTTAAACATTCAGCTAAGAACTTATGCGTGTAGGAGAGGAGAAATAATATAATTCATTGTCAGTTTTTTTTTGTTTTTTTGCATAACGCCCAGCCGACCACGAAGGGCCATATCAGGGCGGTGCTGCTTTGACATTTAACGTGCGCCACACACAAGACAGAAGTCGCAGCACAGGCTTCATGTCTCACCCAGTCACATTATTCTGACACCGGACCAACCAGTCCTAGCACTAACCCCATAATGCCAGACGCCAGGCGGAGCAGCCACTAGATTGCCAATTTTAAAGTCTTAGGTATGACCCGGCCGGGGTTCGAACCCACGACCTCCCGCTCACTGGGCGGACGCCTTACCACTAGGCCACCGTGTTGCGGTCATTTATTTATTGTCAGTATAATTTTTGTTCGCAATATATCGTTATTACGGTTCCACTTGGAGGAAGCGACCCGAATATCCCAGCAATGGGATATTAAAACAAAATAAATAAATGAAATGAAACAACAGACTCATGTAGAATGCTGCCAGTCGCATTTATTAAAAGGTGGTATAGGTGATACATTCTCATTTTTTCCCCACGCTTCTGTAATATTCAGTTATTGATATACGAGTTGGACTTTTGTGCACAGACAATCTTCCTACATTTTCTGAGGCAATACTGTATACTATAATAACGGAGAAGAACATTACATATCAATGTAGAATTTTGCAAGGCAAGTTTCAAAAAGTAGTCTCCTGAGAAATCATTGTTTTCTTCCAAGCAGCTGCAATATTCACAGCAGGTGATATCATAATCGGACCTTTTTGCACAACATATATCGTTCACATTCCTTATGAGACAAGCCTGTACGTCACAATTGCGAAGAAAAACAGCTGTGTGTCGGTGTTGATTTTGTCAGGCGAGTTTCAAAAATCGTACACCCTTGGGCATTTTTTTCTATCTGTTAGGTTAAGGCAATCTGTACGAAGGTTGAGTTCATTCAGTGCTCTCTCTATCTTTATGTATGTCTATTTGTCTCTTTTTGTCTGTTTGTATCTCTATCACATTGTCTCTCTTTTCCCCTTTATAATAAACGCACGCACGCACGCACGCACGCACGCAAGCAAGCACACAAACTCAACAAGAAGAGCAAACGCTCGATCGAGTCACTTTCGCAGTTCTGAATATTATATGAGGCATCAGATGGACAGGAAGAAATTGCTATTCACAACACAATGAGTCACGTTCACATAAAATTTGAGCCCGGTCACTTTTATAGTTTCCGAGAAAAGCCCAACGTTAAGTTGTGTGTTGCCGAACAGAAAAGGCTAGTTATCTCCCTTGTTTTTCTGATAACGTTCGTAAAAGGCTACAGATGTAAATACTTTGATGTAAAGAATAATCCTACAAAGTTTCAATCACATCCGATGAACTTTGTCAAAGATATAAAATGTCTAATTTTTCCTTTGACGCTGACCTGTGACCTTGAAAAAGGTCAAAGGTCAACGAAACCATCGTTAAAGTGTAGAGGTCATTGGAGGTCACGACTAAACAAAATATGAGCCCGATCGCTTTGATAGTTTCCGAGAAAAGTCCAACGTTAAGGTGGTGTCTACGGACGGCCGGCCGGACGGCCGGCCGGCCGGACGGCCGGCCGGACAGACTAACACTGACCGATTACATAGAGTCACTTTTTCTCAAGTGACTCAAAAACACACACCCACACACGCACAAAAACACACAAAACACACACACACACACATATACACACACACACACACACAAACACTCTCACTCACACACACACACACACACCCCCAAAAAAAATAAAACCCCACACACATACACCCCCCACACCTCCCCCCATACACACATACATATATCTATATATATATATACGACTTGTGTCTGTGTGTGTGTGTGTGTGTGTCTGTGTGTGAGTTCGCGATGCACGGCCAAAGTTCTCGATGGATCTGCTTCAAATTTGGTGGGCATATTCAGGTAGACCCGGGACAGGACACAACCTGGTCGATATTTCAACACGTGCTCTCAGCGCGCAGCGCTGAACCGATTTTGGTTCCACCTCAGCTATTTTGGTTCCACCTCAGCTACCCGGGCCCCCATACCGACACACCAAAGCCAAAGTTCTCGGTGGATCTTTTTCAAATTTGGACACCGTATTCAGCTACACCCCGGACACAATATCATCGATGAGATATTTCAACACGTGCTCTCAGCGCGCAGCGCTGAACCGATTTTGGTTTTTGTGTTCATTTCACCATTATAAGTAACTCTTCCTTATCTTCTCATCTTCTCCAGGTTTTCAGCGTTTACCTCCCTTCCTTCGTATGGTGCACGTCTTCGGATATTCCCGGCGTTCTGTTACTATTTTTAGAAGGTCACCGCAGTGTCCAAAACGTAAATTGGACCCGTAAATTATCCTCACTGTAAAAGTGCAAAGGTCGAATCAATTTATAGCCACGCGAAAAATACACTGTCATCTATCTCTCTATAGATACGGCTTCTCTGTGTTTGTGTGTGTGTGTGTGTGTGTGTGTGTGTGTGTGTGTGTGTGTGTCTCTCTATGTGAGCAACACCTGGGGATTGTTCAGTTCTGTTTGTGATGTGGTCTGGCGGCTTTTGTGTATTTGTATGTACTGGCCTTCCTTTGAAAAGCCATAACAGTTCAAAAGGGCTTACAGATAAGCTATAAATTGCTCAATCCTGTTTGAGTGGAGTTCGCCTCCAAAGGTGATTAACACGGTTACATTCGTCGACAAGGATGGGACTCGATATGGTCAGGAATGGCATT
Organism: Littorina saxatilis; assembly: GCF_037325665.1. Lineage (NCBI taxonomy): Eukaryota > Metazoa > Mollusca > Gastropoda > Littorinimorpha > Littorinidae > Littorina > Littorina saxatilis. The sequence continues at coordinate 54,519,135 of NC_090248.1, read as the reverse complement.
ATGGCCACTGAATCATTTTCGTGCTGTTCCCATTCCACGAATCTGGGAGGGACCTAAGCTTGGCGGGTCCATTGTTCGGACCCGGCGAAGCCGGCGTACGGCTCTAAGTACTTCTTCCCGGCGAAGCCGGCTACCCGGCGAAGCGGGTATTCATTCTAGTATATATATATATATATATATATATATATATATATATATATTATAGTGCACGTGCAACTCACCAATCTGACTTTGTCTCTCTGTATCTCGTGGGGGATGACAGAGGTGATCTTGGCACACTCTTCCCCCTCGTAGGGCAGCCATCTCTTGGGCTGTTCCGTCGCTTGGCAGTCCGACTTGAGACTGCACCTGTCACACAGCAATAAGAGCACGTGAAACTCAGCGTTTGAATGATAAATACTAAGCACACATATTTTCTGGCTGGTCAAATGTTTTCAGGTGTCTGTGAAGAAGACCTTGACTAAGCTATGTGAGATATGGCACAATGAAAATCAGTGAATGGACATGAACAATATCCCCCGAAAGCGGCGTATGGCTGCCTAAATGGCGGAATATAAACGGTCATACACGTACAAGCTGTCGGAGATTCAGCCCATGAACGAAGAAGAAGAAGAAGAAGAAGAAAATACCAACAACAATGACAGAACTAAGAGCAAATAGGACAGACAACTTAGCACAATAGCAGTAAGGCCAAAAAAAAAAAATTGTCTGTTTAGGGTAACCCGACCGACCCTATCGATTTGGCGCCGACCCAAAAACTTTTTTTTGATTTCAAAAAAAAAAAAAAAAAAAAAAGAGGTAAAAATGCTAAAAAGAGACATTTGGCGTTTCTTTCTCTCCCTTTCTCTCTGTTTTATTTATACGTTAGTTTTGAAACATGTATTCATCAAATATAAGAAGTGAATGTTCAGCCAACATAGCATTTACACACAAAAAAAAAAAAAAAAAAAAAAAAAACCTACCTACCTACCGACCCTACTTTTTTTGGTCATGTTACCCTAAACAGACAATTTTTTTTTTGGCCTAAGATCTTATAACACAGCATGATCCGTTTACTCCAAGCAAATACAAAGTGTGACATTTTTTGGGTGTGACACTTTATTTAACTCATTTGGCATTTCGGGCAGTAAAGACAAGATGATTTATCGGTCTCATCACTTTGCCGAACAAACACAACAATAAACACTTCTCAATTTATAAATGCAAAACATTATTCTACCACAACCAACAACAACAACAATCGTTTCAAAATTTACAATGCAGGACATAAGTCTACGTTTTTGACGGATTGCTGTATACAAAAAAACCAGCAAGTCTTCTTTTGCAGGCAATCGCATGCTCTTGCTATCTCTCATTCTTCTGTTTTTTCTCTAGGCGCCTTCTCTTGCACCAAAAACAGACTCGAAAATATCGCCGAAATGAGAGGAAAATGTCATGTAAATAACACAAGCAGGCCGAACAATCCCCGACCAACGTCAAAAGAAAAACACTTTGGGGATATTCTGGTCCCCACGCAAAACAGCCGTCAGACATTATATCCGCATGGAATTGTTTATACCACTTGTTATGCAGTTGTGGTGGTGTCTAATATAAACACATTTTTGAAACTGCAAAGGGGGCGGGGGGGGGGGGGGAGGGGAGAAATCCAACATAAAAAACATTTTTTTTTAAATGCCTAACAAAAAAACGCGTGTTATAAGCATAATGCTCAACCGAAAGACTAAAGCAGAATATTAAGCCTTCAATCCGCCCACCTCCCCACGCCCCATCGATATCTCTCGTACCCCTACCCCCACCCTCTGCGTTTCCTTGTCCCCTTGTCTCAATTTCTTTCAACCCTCAGGGGACAAGCGCAAGAAAACAATAAGGAGGGAACTGTGGCGATGCACAGTAACGATATTACACACGCTGGCGTAACGGGACGTGTGTCGACAACATGACTGTGTGTGACCACTTTGAAGAACCAATATTGTCACTTCCCACCCCTCCCATTTCACAGCAGTGAGAGAGAGAGAGAGAGAGAGAGAGAGAGAGAGAGAGAGAGAGAGAGAGAGAGAGAGAGAGAGAGGGGAGAGAGAGAGAGAGAAAGGGAGAGAGAGAGTCAGATAGAGGGAGAGGGGGAGCAAGAGAGAGAGAGAGAGAGAGAGAGAGAGAGAGAGAGACAGACAGACAGACAGACAGACAGAAAGAGACAGAAATACAGAGAGAAGTGATAGAGAGACACGGAGAGCGACTCAGAAATAGAGAGAAACAGACCGATACAGAGAGAGACAAGAGACAGAGTTCCAGTCCCAGTCTCACAGATACTCCCTCCCCAGAGTCCCAAACAAAACAGTCCCATGCAAATACCCCGTCCACCGAGTGTCAAGGAAAACCTCCAGTAAAACAAAAGAAAAAGAAGAGGTCGAAGTGAGGTGCATTTCAGTAGAAACGACCATGTTCGCCAACACTGCCAGGTCTGCAGGAATCAATATCTCGAGGCAGAAGAAGACTTCTGTGAAAAGAAGCCTTTCTCGTGTTAGTTTTGCCAGTACAGAAGACTTGGTGCTTTTGTACGAACGTTTGGTTTGAACAGTGAGTGTTTAATTCTTCTGAGAAATCCCTTTAGAAGAGTCATTTCTTGAGCTGTCGTTGCTGGTACAGACGGCTTGGTGCTTTTCAACGAGCATTTCTTTTGAAATATATATATTGTTTTATATTATATGTATTTGTGTGTGTGTTTGTGTGTGTGTGTTCGGATCACAGTTATTACAAGAGCAATGGTCAGTATTTTTTAACGTCGTGCGTGCGTGCGTATACATGTGTATGAGGGAAGGGGGTGGGGGTGTGGGGGTGGTTTGCTGTTTCCACGAGAGCAATGATCAGTATGTTTTAAACAATGAAACTGACGGATTGTAGTGGTCTGTAAAACGTGTACTTAGTACTGGTTGTATAGATATAGAAGAGAATGGCTACAAAGGACACACGTTTTCTAGTAAATGTTACGAACAGTCAGTGCATAACGTTCGACAAATCGACCCGAGATAAAACATGCAGCAAAGTGCATCGTGTCAACATTTCAATGACAAAGTGCAATGAATCAACTTTCGAGGAATCAAGTTACAAATTGCTCATTTAATATTTCATGTCTATTTGCAAACACAATTTCTCATCCCTATAAACCTCACTCTAGCAGGAACCTCGTCGAGTGAAGAGCAAACGCAAACGGCGAATGTTTCACAGTTACACGAGTTCAGACAGCCATTTTTCACTCCTAATGAGACGCTTGTTGGGTAAACAGCAACGCAAACTGCAAATGCTTTACAGTTACGCGACTTCAGACGGTTCCCTATCGGCCCTCCTCCAAGGCCGAGAACAATGTCCAACAATTTGTCATGACAAGAATTAAAGGCCGTCCAATTTGGGCGGGCAAGAATGGAAGCAATCAGTTTGTGGCCGAGCGACGTCACAACACTTACAGACGATTACTTCCAATTCCAACGTGTTGCCGCTGGACCGCTGAAATATGGGACAGAGTCATGACAGCAACAACATCACGTGACAATCAAATTTGCATAAACGTCATTTCCGCCGGGAGCCCGCTTGAGAGCAACTTATGATTTGAAGCCGAAGTTCAGATTTGTTTTCCTTTTTCTATTTTTCTATTTTTCTATTCTTTTCTACTTCTTTTTCTTCTTGTTTTCTTGGTGGGGATGGGAAGCGGTGAAAATAACGAGGGGATGAGGTGGGGGTGGTGGTTTTTCGGGTTGCAAACTTCCAGAAATGATGGTACAGAAGAAGGGGGAGGGGGCTTAATTTTCTTCTCTGATTCAACAAGCCAGCCACAGGAGAAGTATGATGGCCGATCCATCAAGAATTGACAAGCCAGCAGGAAAGAAAAAATACCCTACCACGGCGGCGCTACTTTCTCTTTTTTTCTCGTCCCGTGTAATGAGGACGGCTGGAATAAAAGTCAATAAGCGAACATCGGTTCCGAACAGTGTCGTAGCAGCAGGCTTCGAAATTGCCCGGCTAATTATCTCGGCAGGGAGTGTCTGAAGTTCTCTTCAAGGAAAAAAAGAGGCGTAAGAAGTTGAGGAGGATTAAGAAGCAGAAGAGTTTTTAACATCAAAAACTAAAAAGTTAATGTTATAATTAATGAGAATAAAAGGAAAAATGTCACGGAAGAAGACCAAGAAATTGAGAACGACAGACGAGAACACAGGAGAAAAAGAACGACAAGAAAATGAGGAAGAACAACACGAACTAGAACAAGAACGAGAAGAACAAATGGAAGAGACTAGAACGAGATCAGATAAAGGATGTCAATCTTAGAATATCAGGGAACACACACACACACACACACACACACACACACACACACACACACACACACACACACACACACACACACACACACCTACCCCACAGAACTCACCACAACGGTTCGCTCATCCAACTTTACCCAAGATAACCTCTTCATTACCAGACGCAAACAAAAAACTAAACACGCCAAAAAAATCAGGCCACCACGCCAGCATTATTAGCTAAAGAGCAAGTGTGTGTGTGTGTGTGTGTGTGTGTGTGTGTGTGTGTGTGTGTGTGTGTGTGTGTGTGTGTGTATGTGTAAGAGAGAGGAGATCCAAGCCCATAAAGTGCAGCTAATAGCGAGCACCTGTTATGAGCGATCAGGAGTTAATAGCAATTTGCTGCGCCTCATCACCCCAGACACACAGTTAGCGTCACAACCTGTCTTGCTTTACTTCCTTTCCTCGCAGTCTTGTGTTTCACGTGCCTCAACTTTATTACTTTTTTAAAAATCTTTTTTTTCTTTATGAACAGACTAGGGGGGTGCTCGATTTCGAGCTTGTTTTTTGCATTCTGTAATAGTTTTCTTTGCTTTTCTTTTACTTATTTACTCTTGAGGTTTTGCCTTTTCGTCTGGCAATTCCTCTTTTTTGCAAGTTTCTATTACCTACGAGTTCTTTAATCTCACATCCTCTTTTGTTGTGGGTGTGAATTCCTCTCCTTCTCTGCTTTGTCCTTGTTTCACCTTTCTCTTCTTCTCTTACCTTTCATTTTCACTGTCGAAGTTTCTCTGGGAAGCTCTACCCCCCCCCCCCCCCCAGTACCTCCACCCACCTCTCCTCTCCCTCTTTTACTGTATCTCTCACCCCAAAAAGCCTTGGGGAAATTGTCGCCTTTTTTCTCCTCCTCCTTCTTCATCTTCATCTCTTTTTTTATTCTCTCACTCTTCATTTTCTTTTTCTTCTTCTCCTTTTTTTCCTCCAACTCGGTGCAACTTTGCGCCCAAAGCAAGCAGCGGGGTAAAAAAGGGTGCAGTGCCTGGAAAGATCGCAATGAATTGTGGGATCGATTCCCGTCTCCATAAACCAATCAGAGCAGACAGCCACTTACAGACAATTAGCTTCAGCCGCTGGGACCGGGGAGAGAAGCGGGAGAACGATTCATGAAAAGGCAAAGAGCTTGGACTACTATTCCCAACGTCCCATCTTTCTGATCGCAAAAAAGGGAGCAGAGAAGAAAGTTCAGCAACTCGAGGAAGGCAAAACAAGCAAAACGCTGAAGAAGTTGGGGAAGGTCGTATAAGACTCATGAAAAGGCAACAAGCCTGGGCTGGTTCTATATCCCCGTCCCATCTTGCTCATCGACAGAAAAAAAGTTCAGCAACTCCAAAAAGGCAAAGAAGCAAATAGTCAGAGACGCTATGTATTACCGTTCTTTGCTTCCACATACAGTGATAACTGCGATGAAAGGACGCCTTCGGAACCAGCCAAAAGTGTCTCTACATTTAACTTTTTGTCGGTAAAGATAATACACAGAGAATTATGTATCCTTTCTTGCAAAATGTCATCTCATCGGAGGGGATTCACATTGCAGGTACAGCTTTAAACCCCATCTGATCTTACTCATAGTAGGGGAAAAGAGCAGAAAAAAAGTTCAGTAACTCGAGGAACTTTCCGCCATAGCGTTCAACAGGCGACACCGCTGGTGAGAAAGCGGGTAAAAGCTCCCAATGCCCTCTAGACGTCAAGTCGCCTTTTCCCGTCCTCCCACTGTTGCCCGATCAAACATATCCCGCCAACAAGAACTCGGGCCATGAAGCTAGATGGGGGAAAGCAAAGAGTGTGATTAATACTTCGTAAAAATCACGAGTGCCCAGGGACTACCCCTCCTCCCCCCCCTCCAACGTCTATGTCTCTCTCTCTCTCTCTCTCTCTCTCTCTCTCTCTCTCTCTCTCTCAGTATTCGTATTCTGTCTGTCTGTCTGTCTGTCTGTCTGTCTGTCTGTCTGTCTGTCTCTCTCTCTCTCTCTCTCTCTCTCTCTCTCTCTCTCTCAGTATTTGTATTCTGTCTGTCTGTCCCTCCCTCTATTTATCTCGCTCTCTCTTTCTGTCTGCCTGCCTCTGCGTCTCTCTGTGTCTCTCTCTCTTTCTCCCTAGCCCTCCCCTCTCTCTCTAACCCCCTCTCTCCGCCCCACCCCACCCCTCCTCTCATTCTCTCGTCCAAGTCCTTTGCGGTGGCCGTGAAAAGAGATTCATGTCAAGAGGAGATCATGATTGAAGCGCGAGGAATTAGCCGAGAGTACAAAAGTAAAGTTCTCGGTGGAACCGCGATAACTAAAAGAGGGTGAGGTTGTCCTTTGAGGGTTGCACTGGGTAGCCCATTTGCAGCGCCATCTATCATAAGCGGGGTCCTCTTGTGGGCAGGCATGATCGTGTTTTCTTTCGTTCCTCTTAATCCTCTTCGCTCGCCTGCCCGCCTGAATCGCTAATGATCGATTAGAAGGGATGCAGCATAAAACATCCGATCTGTCCACTCGAGGAGTGAAAACAATCTCAGTTGCGTTTTGGGGAGAGAACTCTCTCTCTCCTGTCTGTCTTGCCTCCTTCTCTCTCTCAGCTCATGCCGTATGCAAAGTAACATTATTTTGTCATGTCAAGGTATATGTCAAGTGGATAATATTGCATTGGCAAACCTGTAGGACCGTCCCAAAACCGCGCTCTCTCTCTCTTTCTCTCTCTCTCTCTCTCTCTCTCTCTCTCTCTCTCTCTCTCTCTCTCTCTCTCTCTCTCTCTCTCTCTCTCTCTCTCTCTGCTCTCTCTCTCTCTCTCTCTCTCTCTCTCTCTCTCTCTGTCTGTCTGCTCTCTCTGTGTCATTCTGTCTCTTTCTGGCTCTCTGTCTGTCTGCCTGTCTGTCTGTCTCTCTTTGTCTCTCTGTCATTCTGTCTGTCATTCTGTCTGTCTCTCTCTCTTTCTGTCTCTCTGGCTCTGTCTCTGTCTGTCTCTCTGGCTCTGTCTCTGTCTGTCTGTCTCTTTCTCCCTCTCTCCAACCACCTCCTCTCTTCTCTCCTCCTCTTCTATTCCACCTCTGATGTTTAAAGAAAATAACAGAAAAGTCGATAGAACGCTTGCTGCATGTTGATACAACCTAACTACTTAATCGGCACCGTGTTTTCTCTCACCCCAGGGTGTCTGTTTGCATACATGCACACATGTTCGTTAGCTTGTCCGCGTGTGATTGTGTCTGTGCGTGCACACACAGACCGACAATGAACCGTCCCGATGAATGCAATGAACTCAACAGAGGCGCGTGTTGACATGATAGAATTTTTAACGCGCGCGTTGACTCAACCCCTATAAAAGACATTTACAGGTTCGAGGATTAATCATCATCTCTCGACGGCTTTTACCAACATAATAACGTAGCGTATTGTTTTTAAAGAGAGGGGTTGCCTTAGTCACCTTTTCAGTTTTTTTAGTTTTTTTTCTATACACACCTATATGCTGGATATGACAGATCTACCCAAGTCACATATATTTCAGTTATGAATGAAGCCCAGTTCCACATTTTTACCTCTCCAGACTTCAGAATAAAATGGGAAAGCCCCTCAATGAACCCACATAATTTGTAATGAGGATTTTTTCCTTAAAATCAACGAGGAAGCAATCCCTCCGTACAGTGATTTTGAGATGTCACAATTGTGCTGGACACAACGTCGTCACCTGCATTAATTAGTAGATGAATGACCTGTTTTGGCAATCGGAAACACCCTTTCAACAGGAATCCTGCCACTTTAATTTCAGACCCATAAAATATCTTCACTTTTACTCTGTTGCAGTGGCCTTGTAGCGAGATAACTGAGAGCACGGCAAATATGAAGCCACTCTCGGCCAACGAGACCAGTATAACACTCTTTCCCGTCCCGGGCGTTCCCACCACCCTGGCGTTCTCCCCCAAGACTCTCGCATCAATATCAACGAGCGTTTGAGGAGTTGTGCAAATATTGCTGCAGCAGCTAAGAAGCCACGGGTATGCAGCGACATGCACGGCGGGTGCATAGAACAACGTGTTAGCCAACTGTTGAATTGTGCACCGTGCTGTGATGAAAGCATGTGGGAGGGTGGTGCGGAGTGCTAACTATATATTCGTGACAATACGTCCGTTGTTTTGTTCGTGAACGATATACTGGTCCCACAGGCACGCGCAGGTTCAAGATCAAATATATCATTTACAAATCATTCAGTAGCACGTTTGAATCTTGTCTGCGTGTATATATATATACAGGCATTAAGGTTTTTGTAAACAATACGGCTTCTTAACTTGATAAAAAGAAAAGTCGGACATTTACTGCCTGAAAAAATGACAAATGTGTTCGACTTCTTTGCTCGAGTGACATTTTTTCCCCTCTAGAGTTACAAAATGATGACCGAGCATCTGCCATAAACAAAAAGGTTTAGACAGAAAACAACAGACTTTGTTGAAACTTTATCCCCAGCAATCGATACAACAGATGGTTTTACGAACACTTTGGGCGAAAACACTCACACGACCTTCAGTACTAAAACCGCTATTTGAAACATCAGACAAACTGTCATAAACATTTGCACAACCGACTGTTAAAAATCGCCTGCGGCACGGTTTCGTTTTTAGCTGACAAAAACACAAAGAAGAAAAAAGGACAGACTCTGATTTCAAAGGTCAGCAACTCGAAAACTCATTGTTCTCCAGGAAGTACTTAGTTTTCTTCGGGGAAGAGAAATCACACCGTGCTCGCAAGAAACCTTACACCTAGACCAGTTTGTGCAGTCCTGCTTGTGAAGAACCTTACACCGAGACGAGTTCTCGTTTTGGCGCAAACAGCTCCAATTCCTTCGGGAAGCCACGCGAGATCGGCGTTGGTACTGCAGGAATGACCCCCAGCATATTGAATTCATTTCATCATCTTCACTTTGCTGAACACGGTGGATTGTTGGTTGCCAGGGGGTTGTGACTATCATATGAGAGAGAGAGAGAGAGAGAGAGAGAGAGACAGAGACAGAGACAGAGAGAGAGAGAGAGAGAGAGAGAGAGAGAGAGAGAGAGAGAGAGACAGAGAGACAGAGAAAGAGAGAGAGAGACAGAGACAGACAGACAGAGAGAGAGAGAGACAGATAGAGAGAGACAGATAGAGAGAGAGACATAATAGAGAGAGATAGAGAAAGAGACAGATATATAGAGAGAGAGACAGAGAGAGACAGAGAGACAGACAGAGACAAAGAGAGAGAGACAGAGAGAGACACATAGAGAAAGAGAGAGACACGGAGAGAGAGAGAGAGAGAGAGAGAGAGAGAGAGAGAGAGAGAGAGAGAAAGAGAGACAGAGACACCCAGAGAGACACAGAGAGACAGAGACAGAGAGAGTAATGCAACCGAGTAGTTCATTTTCAGTTACATTCTTGGATGAAATTCCACTGTCATCCCCAGCAGACTCTTGCCAAGTCCTCGACAACAACACAGTACTGCATACAAAGCTGGACTCATGCTACTAGATGAATGTACTCTGTCAGAAAGACCAAAGCAGTGGGGGAGCTCAGCCAAAAGATTGCCTTTGTGACGTCAGGGGAATACTACAAGAACGCATGCAGTGAAGATACTTGTACTTTACATGAAATAATGCTATACGATACCGACACATGCACTGCCTGGCGATGATCTTACGGTTAATTTTTCTACTGCTGATATGTTGTAGCCGAGACAAATTTCATCAAGAGAAATGCAGAAGTGACAGAATGTTTACGTGTGATTATTTACGTATTTTCGAAATGAGTTTGGCTACTGACGTCAGAGATTTCACTTCGAAAGAGAGGGTCTTTTAAGAAACAGATTCTTCTGACACTTTATTTTGTTGCTGATATAACAAAGACGGTGAGAAACAGGCTTTCCATTCGACCTCTTTGGTTGTTCGAAGAACTGTAGGCTACAAAATGTTATTCATGGGAAGCCTTCTGGCACAGAATCTTCGTAAACTTGTCTTTGAAACAAATTGAGCATGTCAGCACTCCCAAACAACCAATGCAAACCCAAACCAACAACCAGAAGCACTTCCACAACTCAACACACAAGGGAGACACCGAGCAAGAAAACAAAATCACCTCACGACATGCCTCAAAACCATTCCTCTCGACCAGAGACAAATGTCACGTGACAGACAGGGGAGACGAGCGAGGGGGCAAGGTAATCCAGGCTGGTCTCCCCTTGTCAGCGTAAAACTTGTCCCTGCCGCTGGTGGGACAGCAGCTACATGGTCCCAGAAGTGGAAGGGGAGACAAGATAGATGTTGCCAGGTCTACAAGACCGCTGGCCCAATCAGCGACCACGTCTCATCCATCAGTCTCAAGCACAGGCACAGGGCGTGGAACAGGCAGGGAAGGACTATGTTGGAAACTATATTGCTGTGATGAACCAGCGGTTTGACGGAAGGACTATATGGCAAGGGATTTTAAAATAAAAGATTAATAGAGCTGAGCATAAAAACACACACACACACACACACACACACACACACACACACACACACACATATATATACACACACACACACACACACACACACACACACACACACACACACATAAACACACACAATCAATCCCAATATTGTTGTGCATGCTGTACATGATAGAATTGCCCTTAAAATAGCTTGGAACCTTTGATGCCCTCCATCAGCAACAACCTGCCCCATGCCACCACCCCATGCCCCCAATTCCTCTGGGTGAAGAGAACTCCTGTTCAAGGACAGTAACACTAGTTGAATCTAGATGCTATTGCTATTTCAACGCAGTCATCCCTTGAGCCTCAGGACCACCGCGGTTGTATTTTCTATCATATTTACAAAAGTTGAAATGAATAACTGTGAAGGATATTCCAGGCTGAGATTTAACAACATGAGCATTCGACTAAAACTCGTCCGTGGCGTTAAGGTTGTAAACCTCAAAGTCACACAGATGTCAAAGATCTCACAGAGGCAGGCTTACAAGTACGGTGTTCGCGTGCCTGTGATATCAAATGAATGACAAGCACCCCACTGCCGCGTCGGCCAAGCAACAAGTGCCGGTCTGAATGCCCTGACAGTAGCTACCCTTTCCCAATTCATTTCGCCTCTTCGGCTCCAACTGGCTCGACTTACCGCCTTTAATGAGTTCTGGAAGAAATCGGTTTCAACTTTATCTCATTGGATTCTGTATAGATGTCTTCTCACTTCGCTTGCATTTCGCTTTCGCTGGTTAGCTAGCTATCTTACATTTCGCTTTTCGATCAGCTATAGGAGCTCCAAGGTTTGCTTGCTGGTTTTGGGTAGCGTATACGCAAAGGTTAAATGCGACACTGACTCACGATTTCTACTCGGGAATTCTTTCGAAAAATGTGATCACTTCCTTTAATTTTCTTTGTTCGACTGCCTGGAGGTTGTGGTTGTTTTTCCAAAACTAATGTCCTTGACATTGTATTCCAAATCACCTCAACTTCTCCACCGAAGTTCGAAAAGTTTCGTTTTTGTATCACGTGGGAGTTAAGTACCAAAGAACATTCTTGACTTTTATTGAGGACAAATATTCTATCCTTCAAGAACAAGGTTCATTGTCATTTGTTTAACATATTATACTGACACTACCATTTCTGTCGAAGACGACACAGGACATACCAATATCCCTGGGTGACAGCAGGACGTTTGTGTTTTTGTGTGTTTTTGGGGGGTCAGAATTCGTACTTGATTCTTCAGGAAAGGGAAAATGTTCATCTTCACTAGCCAGAGATCCTGGTTAAAAACTTCTACACAGAATGGTGCCAATCAAGAGAATCTTCAACAAATTTGATAATGAAAGTCGCTTGTTCATTTCAATGCTTGTTTTTTTTCTCCTGGTGCCAGGTGAATAGTTCCGAATAACTCTCACTCTCTGTTTTACACGTGTCGTTTGCAGTTAGAGCGCTTACTCAATTCCCTTTGTTTATCAGGTGCCAATCAAGGTCACAAAACTACCAACACCCCACCATCACGTAAGCCCTCCTCGGCGTCTGTGGACACTTTATCGAAGCGTTCATTTCAGTCCTTTGACCAGGATGGTTTGTGGGAAGGGGTTGGGGATAAAAAGGGAGGAAGGAGGGGGAGGGGGTCCAACCTCCATTTTTCTTTCGGATTTACCATGCTCAGACCTGTTCACTCCATCGAAGCGTTCAAGGTCAGGAGCCGAAGTGCACAGTTCCGTTGACAGGACTTCCAGTGTCAGTGTGTGCACGTGCAAGCGGAGAGGGGACAGCAAGCGTGATAAATGTGACACTGATAGCGCGAGAGATTTGATTAGCGTCCTCTTCCCGTTCGATCTGAGCTTGTCTCCGGTCTGCAGGCGTCGTGACTTTAGCCCCGTTGGCCTGACTTTAGGTGGCAGCGCTGGACAGTGATTTCATGCCGCAACAAACTTCCTGAAGGTTAACCGGAGACAGAATGTCACGATGCCAAAAAAGAAGAGGTTTTTCATGTTTTGACTGTTTGTTGTTGCGAGATCAAGACCGTATTGTGATCTTTGTTATTGATTTTAAGAGAGTGCAGCGGACAATGTCCCGTACAGAGAGACACGACTTGTAGTGCAGTGTTTAGCGGCGATTACAGTACCAACATGGTGACTCGACATGTTCTTCACTTTGTTGTCATTCTGTTGAAACCGAAGACCACCATTACCAATTGACTCAATGTCAATTCATGACTTACAATGGCTATCCACTCCAAAACTCATTCCATACTCTGCGACACACCCCCCCCCCCCCCCCGACACCCCCCCCCCCCCACCCCCTTCTCAACCCCATACCCCAATACCCATGGGCATAATCTTTCTTGCATTATTTTTCTCCGATTGTTCAAAAACGGTTTGCGCATAAACAATTAACAGCAAATACATCATCATGGCTTTCCCGTGAAATAGTCTGAATGGCCGACACCATGACTAACGACGTGTGAGTCATAAAATATAATACGTTCCGCAAACACAAACACCTCGCCCCAAATCTCAAATCGCATCCATCCTAGTCGACACCGTAGCCCCCCCCCTCCCCCCCCCCTCTCTCTCCCCAACGTTTGTGCACAGAACATTTCCCATTCTCGGTTTTTTGGTTGATGAGGGTTTGATGGCCAGGGACAGTTTGCCGAGACTATTTTTTGACATTACCGAAACTATAGCTTTGCCAGGACTCGTTCTAACATTGTCGAGACTATCGCCGACATTCTTTCTGCCATTGTCGAGAATATCAAATGGTCGCGACTCTTTGTTCCCGATAACTATGCTGAGACTAAAGCTTTACCCATACTATTGCATTGCTGAAATTGTATAACATGCTCGAGACTCGATCTTTTCAATATCGCCGATACTCTTTTTTTTTGCAAGACTCTTCCAATATTGCCCAGACAATCACCTTGCATAAACTCGTTTGAAGATTGCCGCAACAAAAACTTTGCCAGAACTATTTCCAACATTGACAAGACTATAACATGTCCAAGAATCCTTTCAACATCGCCAAGACTATAACGTTGCAAAGATAATTTCTAACATTGCCAAGACTATAACATCGCAAAGACTTGTATCACTGCCAAAGACTGAATGTCCGAGACCCTTTTCAACAGTGCACAAAATGTCCGAGACTCTTTTCAACATTGTCGAGACTATAACGTTGCAAAGATAATTTCTAACATTGCCAAGACTGTAACATTGCAAAGACTCGTCTCAATGCCGAGACTGAATGATGCAGCGGAGGGACCCGAGGGAAGAGCAACAAGTGACGGGACGTCAAAAGGGTGGCCGTTAGCAAGGGGGGCAAGGGGCAAATCAATCTGCTCAAAATTCATGATGCTGCGAGGCACGTGATTGATGCGCTAATCAGAGAGGTCTCTAAACTCTTCAACCCCCATCCTTGCCAGCCCCTCCCAACCCCTCTCCGTGCTCAAACACACACTCGAACCTCATCTTCGACCTCGAACCCACACCACCCCAACGCAACTCCACGACAACGAAGGGGATAAAAACACAGAAAAAAACCCGGTTGTGAGTGGAATGTTGCTTTGGGAATTTGTCATTTGTCGTAGATGTGAAAATTTGGTGTTGTGACCGGATGGCTCTCATTTCTTCCTCTCCTCTTTTGCTTCTGTCTTCCAAAGAGAACTTTTAAATCAATACATCCTCCCTTATGCTACTATGATCATTGACAGGGGCGTACATCCTTGCGAAGCAATTCTAAATCCATATGCCATAAAAACAATGCACGTGTAACCGTAATTGATCAAAATCTGCTTTTTATATTTAGTCAAGTTTTGACTAAATATTTTAACATCGAGGGGGAATCGAAACGAGGGTCGTGGTGTGTGTGCGTGTGTCTGTGTGTGTGTGTGTCTGTGTGTGTGTGTGTGTGTGTGTAGAGCGATTCAGACTAAACTACTGGACCGATCTTTATGAAATTTGACATGAGAGTTCCTGGGTATGAAATCCCCGAACGTTTTTTTCATTTTTTTGATAAATGTCTTTGATGACGTCATATCCGGCTTTTCGTGAAAGTTGAGGCGGCACTGTCACGCCCTCATTCTTCAACCAAATTGGTTGAAATTTTGGTCAAGTAATCTTCGACGAAGCCCGGGGTTCGGTATTGCATTTCAGCTTGGTGGCTTAAAAATTAATTAATGACTTTGGTCATTAAAAATCTGAAAATTGTAAAACAAACAAAAAAAAAATTTATAAAACGATCCAAATTTACGTTTATCTTATTTTCCATCATTTGCTGATTCCAAAAACATATAAATATGTTATATTCGGATTAAAAACAAGCTCTGAAAATTAAATATATAAAAATTATTATCAAAATTAAATTGTCCAAATCAATTTAAAAACACTTTCATCTTATTCCTTGTCGGTTCCTGATTCCAAAAACATATAGATATGATATGTTTGGATTAAAAACACGCTCAGAAAGTTAAAACAAAGAGAGGTACAGAAAAGCGTGCTATCCTTCTTAGCGCAACTACTACCCCGCTCTTCTTGTCAATTTCACTGCCTTTGCCATGAGCGGTGGCCTGACGATGCTACGAGTAAAATGGCATTGCGTTTCATTCTGTGAGTTCGACAGCTACTTGACTAAATATTGTATTTTCGCCTCACGCGACTTGTTCTTCTTATGACCCCATGTCTTGTCCCCTGACTGCGAACCCTTGTCTTCTTCACTGACCGTTCCTACATTTCCAACCCCTTCATTCCCACCCCACCCCTTCCCCCACACACCCAACCCCTTCCCCCCAAACACCCCACCCCTTTCCTCCACACACCCCACCCCTTTCCCCCACACACCCCACCCCTTTCCCCCACACACCCCACCCCTTTCCCCCACACACCCAACCCCTTCCCCCCACACACCCCACCCCTTTCCTCCACACACCCCACCCCTTTCCCCCACACACCCCACCCTTTCCCCACACACCACGCCATCTCCCTCTGTTCTCTCTTTTCTTTCCATTCTTCACAGAATCATACAGTCATTTCCCGCCAATGTCCTCCAAGTGACTTGGCTGTCAGCGGATTGCCACTGGAAGAGAAAGCAGCCCATCTTCTCAAGTCCCCCTCCAACCCTCTCCTTACGGTAATCGCCCTCCATGGTCAACTGCAGGGATGAATTTGGGATTAATAATAGGCCATCAGAAGAAAAGAGCCCTTGGGTGGAGATGTGAAAGGGGGCGGGGGGGGGAGGTGGAGGGGGGTGGAGGGGAGGGCAAGAGAACAGTGGCGAGGGGACTTATGGTGAGAGGGTGAAGGTCGTAGAGTTGCAAGGATTATCTTCACATGCAACAGGAAGTTTTGCCTTGGGGTGACTATGTGACCAAGATATTGAAGAATAACGCGTGCGTGTGTTGGAGAGGGGGGAGGGGGGGGGTAGAACAGGGCTGGGCATAACTGATTACATGCATTATCCTCAGATGTAACAGAAACTTTACCTCCAGGGTGACTATGCGGCTAAGGCATTGACCCAAAACCGAAGATGCATCTTAAAAGAGATGGAAGTCGTCTATTCAGACAAGGTTCGTACTTTTACGGGAGCCAGGAGCCTGGTTCCACATGGATCTCCCTTACTGTCGCCCATAGCTACAGCAAATGGTTTCCTTTGTTATTGGATTTCAAGACGCATTTTACG
>NC_090248.1:54460160-54500160 GCF_037325665.1 Littorina saxatilis | reverse complement strand
CTCACCACCCATCAAATCACCACGATCGATCTGAGCTTCAGCATGGGATACCCTCACCACCCATTGATTCACCACGATCGATCTGAGCTTCAGCGTGGGATACCCTCACCACGCATCAAATCACCACGATCGATCTGAGCTTCAGCATGGGATACCCTCACCACCCATTGAATCACCATCGATCGATCTGAGCTTCAGCATGGGATACCCTCACCACCCATTAAATCACCACGATCGATCTGAGCTTCAGCATGGGATGAGGGTATGCGTCCACTTGGATACACAATCTTTACACGGGAAGAACGGTACCCTTCAAAAGGTATCCATGTCTGGGCTTTAAAACAACTCCATGTTCAACAAAATCTCACATTCTCAGGCCAGTGCAAAGCAATTTCAGGTTAACTTGCATAGGGTTTGGCCTTTTGGCTAACCCCTCATAAAACCTTCAGCAGAAAGCTGTTAGTTTAAGAACGTATCTCTTGTTTAAACGCCTCTACGTCACTCGATTCTGACTCATGGGCCGCTATGGATTATCGTACACATTATCGTATTCGGCAAAAGAATATCTAATTTGATCGTATCGTCGAGACAAGAAGTTACTCAACAAAATAATACTCACTGAATTATAATAGCAAAACAACTTATTCAGGTTTAACGTACTCCCTGTGTAGTTGCTTTCCGCAACCCATTTTAAATTTGCTAGAGAAGGAAATAGTGCGTATATTCATTGCGCTTTTCTTTCCAGTGTAATGTATTGCCTAACCTTTTCCCACGCTATTCTCGGCACGGGCCCATGTCAGCGCTAAATCTTCTTCACAGCCTTCGACGAATACTAAGTCGCGGTGTTTTAAATTTGGAAACTGCCAATAACAACTTAACTCAATTGCAAGTAAATCAGTGCACCAACCCCTCTCCGTCTTACCACAAATTTCAGGCAAAATAAATTCAAACTGTTGTAAATTTTCCAGACACACACACACACACACACACACACAAAGAATTGGAGAGAGAGAGAGAGAGAGAGAGAGAGAGAGAGAGAGAGCGAGAGAGAGAGCGAGAGAGAGAGAGAGAGAGAGAGAGAGAGAGAGAGAGAGAGAGAGAGAGAGAGAGAGAGAGAGAGAGAGAGAGAGAGAGAGAGAGAGAGAGAGAGAGTTGCACTGCCCAGAAAAGATGAGATTCGAACGACAAAAGACTCAAAGACACGGAGTTTTGCGCGCGTGCGCACACGCACACACACACACACACCCCAAAGTTTGAGCGCAAAATAATCAAGATGACAAAGATCTGCAGTTTTGATTGATGACAGATCCTGAAGGGGCATTTGCCGCCCACTGAGTGAACGAGAAAGCTCGGAAATATTTCTAGAAATCGGAATCCAGGAAAATTGCCTTAAAAAACATTTAGGGATTTGGTTGCAAGAGGGCCACGCAGGGAAAGGAGAGAGAGAGATAGAGAGATAGAGAGAGAGAGAGAGAGAGAGAGAGAGAGAGAGAGAGAGAGAGGGAGAGAGAGAGTGAGAAAGAGAGACAGACAGACAAAGAGAGAGAGAGAGAGAGAAATAGAGAGACAGAGAGAGAGACAGAGAAAGAGATAGAGAGAGAAAAACAGAGAGAGAGAGAGAGAAAGAGAGAGAGAGAAAGAAAGAAAGAGAGAGAGAGAGAGAGAGAGGCGGAGGGGGGGGGGGGGTGGGTGGGTGGGGGCGGAGAGAGAGAATGATATCGTGGATAGAGCAGAAAGATTGTATCGAGGTTGTATATGTAGAAATCAGCAACTCGTGAGTCATCCCTAACCTCGAAATGTCATTTCAACACCCAAACGCACACCGCCCAAGTTTTACTTCCTGTGCATGTGCACAGCTTTATTTCTCGATTCAAATAACATTCTAGATCCACTAACGTAAGCAAACGTTTGAGGAATGACTTAAATGCTATCTGTGTAATTTGTAAAAGATTTATCTGATTAAACCAAATATATTTTATTTGTGATGCTGCGTTGAGTGTCTTTAATTAAAGCTATACATTAAATTATGACGCAAGATATAATTAAGAACCTTTAAGCTTACTATACTGCTTGTTGGTACTAAAATTGTTTACTTTTTACACAAACATCTAAAATAAGTGGGTAAGTTGAATAGTTATCTCAGTGTCTCAGGCATAGTGAAAGACGCCGTCTCTCTCACTGTCTCTCTGTCTGTGTGTGTGTGTTTATCTGTGTGTCTGTGTCTCTCTCTCTCTCTCTCTCTCTCTCTCTCTCTCTCTCCCTCTCTCTCTCTCTCTCTCTCTCTCTCTCTCTCTCTCTCTCTCTCTCTCTCTCTCTCTCTCTCTCTCCGCCCTCTTCTTACTGATACCAAAGAGTGTAACCTATATGTATAGGTTACAACACGAGTGGTTTTTTATATGGCTTGTATTTCAGTCAAGACCCAGCGGATGAATATCATCGGGAGACACGAGCCTCTGGCGAGTGGCTCTCGATTGATATTCCCGCTGGGTCTTGACTGAAATACAAGCCATATAAAAAAACCACGAGTGTTGTAATCTGTATATCCCATTCTACCATCAAACACAAAGTGTAGACTACTAGCGGCACTGTTGCGATCTGTGCAGGGTAAAACTGTTGCCAGCGAGACTTAGCCCTTTTGCAACCTTAAACTAAGTGACCGTCGCTGAAAAAATAAAACGAATGAGTGCATCGATAAGTACGCGGTAACACTACTTTCAGACCATTTAAAAGCTTTAAGTACGTAAAGGTTCATAAGTTGCAAGAAAGTAATGAAGTCGAATAGAAATTAATTTAGTTGAAGCGCACAATTCTTTTGTTTTGCGTTTCAGGTCGGCCTATGAGAACGGGCGAAACGGGTTTGGGACCCATTTGGCTTACTCGATTCAGAATCGATTCTACGTTGTTTTTCTCGAACGTGTGTAATTAGGCTTATTGACAGAGAAGCAAATTTTAGGGAACAAATATGTAGGTTTTAAGATTTAACCATTTGCTCCCTATTTGAAATGTATCTACGTGATAAACTGTTTTGCGAGTGTGTTTGCATGGATGAACTTAAACTGGTATGGTGTGAGGAAAACGCGACCGACACGTCTGTCACCGCCGATTGATTGCATTTTGAAGGAATATGACTGGATTACGGAAAAATATGTGGACTTACTGCAGAGCCAGGCAAAAGAGTAGACTTGCTCGCAAAACACGTGAAACAGCCGATGTTTGATAGCTGAAGGCGCACACCAAAACACACTACCGACAGATTCTCAAAAGTCGTCTGCTAACGATGCAAGGGGAGGGTACTCGTGTTTTTGTTTTGGTTCGCTAGCATCTGGTTATCTTGTAAGTTGAATGTTCGTTTTTTTCGACCTGCATTGCTTTCATAATGAAAGAAACTTTTGCTTATTGCATCTCATACATCAGATCAGTTCTGAGATTCATTTTTGCGTGCAACTGATATGGTTTTCTGAGCCGTGCAATACGATTTTAGAACTGACTTCATACAAATGTGTCACATTGTTCGGCGCGAGGTCAAAGGTCGGGAGGAAAGTAGTCCTTTGCCCAAATCGGAATCTGCACTATCATATATTTTTTGGAGTCCATGATGTATTTATTGAGCTATAAAAATACAACATATATACCCATACTGAAGTAACAGAGACAAAGAAGGGAGGTCATGGGATATTTATATATAAGCTCTTTGCTGATACGCTGTTGGGTGTGTTGAATAGTCTTCCGCGTGTCTCGGCCACTCGGATATCAAGACGCCGTGTGACGCATCGCCCGTGTGAATTAGGCTAAAAAGCGTCTGCTGAAAGGCGTGGAATGGTCTGCCAAAGAGCGGAGGAGACGTAAAAAGACCGTCGATCAATTCTGTAATGGAGGATAGTCGGAATTAGGATGGGAGTAAGTAGGTCGGGAGTGAATTGTAAAGTCGTTTTGCAATCGGCTTCGTCAGTTTGTTTGATTTAGTTCAAGATATTGGACTGGTGCCGCGAAGAAAAGTGCAATGTGGATCGTGCCATTACTTTGCTATTACTAGCATTAGTGGCGTTTGATTGGGAGAGCTATTTGCAACGGAATATGCTGAAGAAATAAACGATTTTTTTGGTATTATGTCCACTCCCTCTTCTCTATCATTCATCCATCTCTCTATTCGCATTACAAACACACAGACAGGCAGATAGACCGACCGACAGACTCTCTGCTTCTCTCTCTCCCTCACTTTCTCTCTCATTATCTGTGCCTCTTACCCTCTCTCTAATTAAATAGAAACACATTATCCGGCTTGATGAGCATTCGTGGTTTAAGTTAATGGCGGCCTTTTAAGCAGCTATTGTCTTTCTTCTTTGCATCGTCAGTTGATTTAATCTCTCCCATTCTCCAGACTCGCGGGCTTATAAAATCAAGACGTTCTTGGCTGGAAGCCGTAGCATTGAAAATAACAGCAGCGTATGATGCCATTGCACACACACACACAAACACACACACACACACACACACAGACACACACACACACAAGCACGCAGTCAGGCATGCACGCAAACACATCCGCGCGCACACACACACACACACACACACACACACAAACACACACACACACACACACACACACACAAACACACACACACACACACACTATTCCCATCATCACCCCCACACACGAACACACGATTCTATTACAACGCTGAATTCACACACAAGTTCCTCAACCATTGTTGTCTAATGGGGACCATTATTGCGAGATTCCTTCCCTCTCTCCCTCTCTCTCTTCATCTGGTCGATGGAAGAATGGTTCCAGGAAGCAGGAGAAACCAGAAAGGGATTTGCATAACACGCATCAACGCAATTCTATTTAGCTCCCTATCTCCCGGCCTCACGAATTCCGGAACACGACAGCGAAAATGAGAGTGGGGACATTGAGGATTTCGAACTCATAGCCATGACTCCGCAAACAATGCTCTCCTTGCATTGTTCATAACCACAGCGTTTTGATTTGCAATCAGAAATCTATTATACTTCTGGGACTAGCCGGAGTCTTTGTCAAAGAAAGTCAAATAAATATTTCTCACCAGTGCGTTTACCTTCCGGTAAATAAGGATTCTGTGCTTAACGCCTCGTCTCTTCAAACATTTTAATGCGCACCTTCCATTGTTCATAAGCGCAGCTTTATTATTTGGCGTACAAAAAATTAAAAATAACAACACTCCTGTGACGAGAGCAGCTACCCACTGTCATGCAGTGCGTTTATTTTTAAAGAAGGTTTGAGCCGTATGTGCTATATTCATGAAAGGACATGAAGGGATTATGAACTTAATTCCGTGACTTCACAAACAATGCTCTCCTTCTTTTGTTTACAATCACAGCTTTTTGATTTGCCATCAGAAAACCATTACCCTCTTGTGACTAAAGTAGCGACCAATCGTCACATGCGAAAGAAGGTTACTGAGTGTGTTTACTCCAATGAAGGTGGCTCGAGTGCTCTTCAAGAATGAACACAAACGACTCTGAACTCAACGCCATAACTATACAAACAATGCCTCTGCTTCCTTTGTTCAGAATCCCAGCTTTTTGATTTGTCATCAGAAAACGATTACATTCCCATGACGAAAGCAGCAACCGATCGTCATGTAGTTATTCACTGCGTTTACTTCCAATGAAGGATTCCGCAGTGCGTTCCTCGCAGTAGTGAGCCGACTTTAAGGACAGCTTACTCTGCGATATTGCATATTGTTGCAATGTCTCATCAGCTGGAAAATCATTTCGACCGCATCCAAACAAACAAGCATTTTACATTACGTCTGTTCTTGCTTGCCCCCAACTTCTACAATACCCACAGCTATAAATAAAGCACAACTTAATCGGCAGAAACTACTGTTCGTGTTATTTGTGTGTTCTACCGTAATGCAGCAAAAGCCTGGGTTGATGACGTAACGTTACGCTTTTGGGGAATGTACCGTGACAAATAGCGGAGACAGAGAGACAGAAAAAAGCCTGCTCAGTTTATTAAAAGGATGTCGGCCATGAGAGAGAGAGAGAAATCTATGCTCGCTTTATTAAAAGAAAGACGAAAAATGTCGACAATAATATAAAAGATTAAAAAAAAACATGCTCGAGCTTTATTAGAAAGAAACACGAAGAGAGAAATCAATGCTGACATTATTAAAAGAAAGAAGAAAGAATACAATAAGAAAGAATTGAATACAAAAAATATGTTGTGGCTATTGATTAGATTCCTGCCAATAACGGAACGGAATTCTCATAAGTGCAGGAACAGAATCCGAAAAATTCACAAGCTTTTTGAGAAACATCAAAGACAAATGGAGGCATTGTATTACCAAGCTGGGGCAGTCCTGTGTGTAGTGAATTACCGGATTATCTAGGACATGAGATGTTTGCACGTGATTTCGTTTTGAAATGTAACAAAAAGGTCAGTTTAACTGCATCAATGCACATCAGTCTTTTAGTAAACAAAAAAGAAAAGAAAAAAAAAAAGTGCATACAAGTTAAAACGTTGCCTTCAATCCCATTTCCCAGTTTGAATAATTGTTGTTCTGCGTCATGAAAATGTGTTTGTTTGTTTGCTTAACGCCCAGCCGACCACGAAGGGCCATATCAGGGCGGTGCTGCTTTGACATATAACGTGCGCCACACACAAGACAGAAGTCGCAGCACTGGCTTCATGTCTCACCCAGTCACATTATTCTGACACCGGACCAACCAGTCCTAGCACTAACCCCATAATGCCAGACGCCAGGCGGAGCCACTAGATTGCCAATTTCAAAGTCTTAGGTATGACCCGGCCGGGGTTCGAACCCACGACCTCCCGCTCACTGGGCGGACGCCTTACCACTAGGCCAACCGTGCCGGTCGCCATGAAAATAATATTGACACAAGGGATATGTTGGACTATGTACTACGTCAATATGAACATTCAGGAAAAAGACGACAGTACGGAGAACATTCTTCCTTTACCACCAGTAAATTTACTCCAACGAAAGCCTGCGCTATTTATGGTAGCTTTCAGCTCCAAAAAATCCTTTTAAACGCAAACACTATTTCACTGAATGAACTTCAATATTCTCTGAAAATGTCATTCCCCGGGTCGATTACAACCCGAATGAAGTTTCATAACACAGTTTAAAAAGAAGAACAACTTTCAAAAAATACATGTTCACATGACATTTTGCATTTTTAATCTTTTGTGAAAGAAGTTGTACATTAAATACGCATCAGAGAAAATAGCAGAAGAAGTCTTACTTTGGGTCAAAAAGTCGACAAGTGAAAGGTGTGATCAGGCAAAACTGTTGTCAGCATGAATGTAATTCAGTGCGGATCAATGTTTTGCTGGGCAGTGAGTCGTGACTTGAAGCGCTTTCTGTACGCACTACGAGTTTTAGAGCAAAGCAAATGTCTCTTCCAACAGTGAATACAAGAGTTACACTCAGTCGAGAGTACTTCGTATCAAGGAGTCTAAAATAAAGGGACAAAATAAGCTATTTGTCTCTGTCTGTCTGTCTGTCTGTCTGTCTTTCTCTCTCTTTCTTTGACACACATAACATGACACAAAAGGACAAAGACAGACACAGACAGAGGATTAGGAGACACGTGACAGGAACAAAAACAAACACAGATGTTATAATTTCCTTCGTTAGCAAATTAACACAACCGAACTGCGACAGAAGAAGAAGGCCGACCACGCCCCCCCCCCCTTCCCCCCTCCCCCCCCCCCCCCCTCTCCCCACCCTCCCCCCCCCCCCCCTTCTCTTCAAATCTCAATATTCGCTCAGCACACTCTGAGCCTTTCTGCACAGACGACCAGCAAGCCCTGAAATGTTAAATCCTCCAATTATGACGCCAGCCAACGCCCCGTCGGTCGATTAGTTCATTAACACTTGCAAATCTCTGCCCCGCCGACGAGTGTCGGTGCCCGAATTAACCCTCTAATCCGTCGCTAACTTGCCACTGTCCACGGCAAGGACAAAGGACACATGGACGGGACAAAAAGGACAGAATGAAATCCAAACTTCCGCGCAAGAAAAGCAAACAGAGAGGTATCGAAAATTTCGTTCTCGAGAGTTCCTCCACGAACGACAACTCTTTGCGTAAATATTCCGAAGGGAGCGAAAGGGAGAGAAGTCGGACAGCTGTTTCGGGGCCGGTGTAGGGTTTGGGGAGGAAGGAATTGCAGATGGAATTCTCAAATTAGGCCCTTCTTTTCCCCTTCCATTCCGGCCCATTTCTTCCATTACCGACCCCATTGTGACGCATTAAATTATGGATCTGTGCTCTGCTATGCGAAAGTTTCTGCTACTCAACAAAAGAAACGAAAAGACAAACTTACGAATGAAAGAAAAACAAAGATAAAACAATGATGTTGCTTCCTTCAAACTTTTCTTATCACCTCACCTCCTCACACGCTTACGACCCCCCCCCCCCCCCCCCTTAGCAACCCACATCTCTTCACTATGGCATCGTAATAGTTCAAAAGTTTTTGTCCCCATTTTTCCCTCTCTCGCAATAATCACATCCTACCCGTATTGTGCTGATTTGAGCTGACACGAAAATTATGCCTTTTAATAAATTGCTGCCATAAAGGCTTTTCTAAAAATGAAGTCGCTCAGGAGAGAAATAAAGTCGATTATTTCGAACTGCCACGCGCTTCCTGCAATTTGCAAGAAGGGGAGAGAAAGGTAGAAATAAAAAAAGAAAGAAAAAAGCCACAACAAAAGATTGGGAACGGGAGAATGGCGGCCTAACTCTCTCTAATTTGGATGCGGGGCTGTTATTGTGAGACGTATTTATCTGGAGAAGGACTGTGTCTAAAGAAGCAGAAGAGAACAGCTCAATTTGCTTTTGAAGTAGAGGAGCATTGTGGCGGGTCTGTCATAAAGTCGATTCTAATTTTCGCCGTCCTCAATCGAAGAAAACGGCCCCATCCCACGGAAGAGAGAACAAGGAGCGTGTATGCACGTGTGTGTGTGTGTGTGTGTGTGTGTGAGCGTGCGTGTGCGTGCGTGCGTGCGTGCGTGTGTGTGTGCGCGTGTGTGGGAGTTCGGATGGGGGTCTGGGGGATGGTGGAGTGTGTGTCAATAGGTGCTTGCGAGGGCTGACAACAGAGTCACTTCGACAGGTTTGTAAGTTTCTTTGTTTGTTTGTTTGTTTGTTTAACGCCCAGCCGACCACAGAGGGCCATATCAGGGCGGTGCTGCTTTGACATATAACGTGCGCCACACACAAGACAGAAGTCGCAGCACAGGCTTCATGTCTCACCCAGTCACATTATTCTGACACCGGACCAACCAGTCCTAGCACTAGCCCCATAATGCCAGACGCCAGGCGGAGCAGCCACAAGATTGCCAATTTTAAAGTCTTAGGTATGACGCGGCCGGGGTTCGAACCCACGACCTCCCGATCACGGGGCGGACGCCTTACCACTAGCACCAACCGTGCCTGTCAAGTTTCTTTCTCTTCATTTATGTTCCTGTTGTATGTCTTCTACTTTAGTCTGCTTAACCTCTCTCTCAATTTTGTCGGAAGAGATAAGGGACTGAATAAAATTGGTATGGTAAGGTTAGGACAGTAGTGACACTCAAAACACATAACGTTGCACATGCCGAGACTAGTGTACTGGTGGTCGTCAGTCGTGCTCTAATGATGCCTTCGAGTTCAACACACCGCCTAACTAAATACGCCTAGTACTACTTCGTTAATAAATCTGGCAGATACTTCTTCTTGTTAGTCAGATGGACCGAAGATCTTAGAATAGCAAGATCTAGATTCTTTCTTTCTTTATTTGGTGTTTAACGTCGTTTTCAACCGTTCAAGGTTATATCGCGACGGAGGGAAGGGGGGTGATGGGATAGAGCCACTTGTCAATTGTTAATTGTTCACAAAAGCACTAGTTTAATCAAAAATTTGCTCCAGGGGCTTGCAACGTAGTACAATATATGACCTTACTGGGAGAATGCAAGTTTCCAGTACAAAGGACTTAACTTTCTTACATACTGCTTGACTAAAATCTTTACAAAAATGGACTATATTCTATACAAGAAACACTTAACAAGGGTAAAAGGAGAAACAGAATCCGTTAGTCGCCTCTTACGACATGCTGGGGAGCATCGGGTAAATTCTTTCTCGTCCCAACCAATATGGGACTCCCCCTAACCCGCGGGGGGCAGCAAGATCTAGATCATTACTTTTCAGGGCGTGTACGGGTAACGTCATCAAATCTAGTTTTTTACGTCACGCGTTTGCCAAGATCTGCAGTCTTGGTGGGAGCAAAACAACGTATGCATTTGGAACATTGGAGAAAAAAAAGTGAGTCACGGGTGACGCAATATCTACACGTACACGTACTGGTTTGTGCTACACGTTCGACCATATAGAACACTGTAATATCTTTGAAATGGAAACTCCAGTCTCTGCGAAAAAGAATGCAGTGCGTCGTATGTCCTCAACATTGCAATACAGCTTTCGGGCCACTGGGAAGGGTCTGATACTGATCCTGCCGTTCTCTCTCCCTTGTAGCATTTGCTTTTCTCAGGTTTTGGGCGGCCCTGAAAAGGAGGTTCCACAAAGCCCAACCCAAAAACCTACTCCCATCGCTCTTTCCTACCATCATCACCACCACTACCATCAGCAACGCCGACGACATGGCTTGTCCCGATCACAAAGGCAGCAACGACAACAGCGCCATCACTAAGATCGATCACCAGTTCCCTACGCTGCCCATTGTTGCAGGAACCGTTGGTCGCCGCAGCGCCGTTGGTTTAGAAGTGGCATCAGCCGTAGCGGCGTTGTGCGCGTTCAGCCAAGCGCAGCGAAGCGTGGAGAGGGGGAGAAAGAGGCACTCTCGCCTTCTGGACTGACTCGGAGAGTGGATGCTGGTTTTGCTTGCGACGGCAGGAAGTGACTCTAATGTCGTTTCTTTTTTATTTGCCGTCACTCTATTTAATCTCGCGTATTTTTGTTTCAAGTGTTAGGAGTTACTGCCGTTCTGAGATTTGAAAAGTATTCGATGGCATAACAGCA
Source organism: Littorina saxatilis (assembly GCF_037325665.1). Lineage (NCBI taxonomy): Eukaryota > Metazoa > Mollusca > Gastropoda > Littorinimorpha > Littorinidae > Littorina > Littorina saxatilis. The sequence goes on along the minus strand of NC_090248.1, from coordinate 54,489,135 downwards.
AACAACAACACATTTCAACAAAAACAGCGACAAATTCCACGAAATTTAGGCAGTCTTGAAGTAGGCATTGTTCAATGTGATGGTAGGAAGTGACTATAATCTTGTCTAATCTTGTTTGACACTTTAACGGATAATATCGAAGGAAAAGGGCCCTCAGATCTAAAGTTATACCAACAGATTCTGCGTTACAAGTAATGCTACCGCGCCTGGAGAGAATAACAAGCACTGAAATGAATGTTCATCCTAAAAACAAAAAACAATTTCTTTAGAAATTGGATACTTTTAGAAGCAAAATTGACCAATCACACAAGCATTCTGAGAAGTACAATATGTTCACAAGCCATTTGTATAACACTGATCGTTATGTGAGCGTCCGAAGTCTGTTATTGGAAATAACAAACATGACAAAAAAAGCATGGCTAACAGCACAGCGAAACAACTAGCAAAACAAAAACAAATGTAGCTTAAACACAAGAGCAGCGAAGCAAAACATCAGCCAACGAGAAAGTATGCCAACGATAAACATTTAGCCGCATAAGAGAATAATATGCCAACAGTCAACATCAGTATAACAAAATAAAAGCAGCAGACGAACTATGCCAACAGTTAACATTTTGTTGCGCAACAAAGTAGAAACTGCACAGAAAAAACCCAGTATGCCAACAGTGAACACTCAGCCGCGCAACAGAATCAAAACAGCAGAAAATAGTATGACAACAGTACCAGAATAGAAAAGGCAGAACACGTCAACATTTAGCTGCGCAACAGGGTACAAAGAAACAGTAGAAAAAGTATGCCAACAGAAAAACAGCAGACGAAGAGATAACATGAAAAGCACCAGTAACATTAAACAGAATACCTAATCAAAGCTCAAATTCCATCGTCAACAACGATTGCGCTAATAATAAAATAGACTAAACACACACACACACACACACACACACACACACACACACACACACACACACACACACACACACACACACACACACACAAACACAAACGCATCTGCATCTGCAATTGCGCAAACAGAACGTCTATAATTCATGTCGCAGCCATAAAAATATCTCTATTCCCCTCTCTCTTTGTCTCTGTCTCTGCAGGGCAAACACAACACGATACCTATTGAGCGGACAAGCTTGGCTGTTGGTTCAGGCACTGCGAAGCGGCCCGACCAACCATTCTGGAACCGCCTCTAGTTGTCAATTGCCATGATTCCTGCGATCTGCCAGCGGATCGGAAACCGGGTAATCCTAACGTCAAATTGTTCCGAGCGGCATCGCTGAACACGGGAGGAACGGAGGGGCCTTTCTCTTTTCCTCCCCAGGTAAAAACACAGGTAATCAATGAGGAAAGGGGGGTAGGGGGGCAGGAGGGGGACAAAAGGTGTAGAATTTGTTCTGAGGTCGGCTTTAGCACGAAAGCTGTGTATGGAGACTCCGAACCACTCTCTGTTTCCTTTGGGCGGTTTCCGGTTCTGGTAAGATCGATGCCAGAATCTCCGATTAACCAGAGGTTGTCCGTTTGCTCTTAAGCAGCTCGGAGATTTGACTCCCCAGTCTTCATTCTTTTAAAAGGACTCGGTTATTCTTATTAGCCTGGTTAAAAACACATCGACTGCTCATTCCAGTTTTAGGTCAAACGCTTCGGCTACTCTTGCAAGTTTGTGAGTCCATTTTTTAAATCGCCTCTGCCATCCCTACTTGTAGCCTTTAAAGAATGTAATTCATTAAAAATAATTTTAAAAAAAGCCCAATCTGCAAAGAAAGCTAACTGGCCGTCGATTGATAGTATATAGTGGACTGGGTGGCCGAGTGGTAACGCACTTGCGCTCGAAATCGAGAGGTTGCGTGTTCGACTCTGGGTCAGGCCGCTATTTTCTCCCCCCTTTCCTAACCTAGGTGGTGGGTTCAAGTGCTAGTCTTTCGGATGAGACGAAAAACCGAGGTCCCTTCGTGTACACTATATTGGGTGTGCACGTTAAAGATCCCACGATTGACAAAAGGGTCTTTCCTGGCAAAATTGTATAGGCATAGATAAAAATGTCCATCAAAATACCCGTGTGACTTGGAATAAAGGCCGTGAAAGGTAAAGTTTCGCCTAACAGGCTTGAGGTTTGCTGGTCGATGTGAATGCGTTATATATTGTGTGTAAAAAATGTTTGTTTGTCTGTCTGTCTGTAAAAAATTCTATTTCACACGGCAGAAATTAGTATGTAAAAAGCGCGGAGAGCACAGTTAATTGTGGTTCGCGCTATATAAGCTCACCATAATAATATGTCGAGGTGCAGGGATGGCTTTATCCCATGTAAAAGCCCAGGTAGATCTGAGACGGTGAGCCGAATTGTTTATACTGGAATACGTGAGTCTTCTGTGACGTCTGAGCTGTGTTGTTGTTCCACTGGGTACATTTACAATCGATGATGTGACGAAAACGGTGAAAAAGAAGCAGCGACAAAGAATAACACAGCCTGATGTGTCAAGTACTTCAAATGTAAAACAACAAAAATCTATGCAGCGACAAAGATTACACAGCGTGATGCGTCAAGTGCTTCAAATGTGAAACAAAAGAAATCTATGCCGTGACAAAGATTACACAGCGTGGTGCGTCAAGTGCTTCAAATGTAAAACAAAAGAAATCTATGCCCAACGAAAAGAATAAAAAGGTATGCCAACAAAAGGTGACGTCAAGCCATTCTGTGTACGATGTACGCAGAGAAGGTTCTCTCTGAGGAATGTATTTGAACAGATGTATTGATGTCATCCGCACAATATGATGGCGCAGCACAAGCGAGATTGTGTTTGATTGTATCGGGCGAGCTTACAGTCTGGTCCTTTCTTCCTACATCTCCCCTCCCCCTTTCTTACCGTCCTACCGCTGTGATTTATCTTCACGTTACTGTCAACAACAGAACTACAATAACAGAAATCTATATTATTCGCTGTCGAAGAGCAAACAGAAAACATAAGCACAGCTTATTTCTCCCATTGCAAAAAAAAAAAGAAAAAAAGTTTGCTTCCTCCATTTCTCATGGAGACAAATGCCCCTGTGATAATCGCTGACAAAGATGGACAAACAAAGGTAATCAACTGTATACTATCCGCTTTCGATGAGCAAACCCAAACCGCAAGTGCAGCAAAACAAAACACAAATAAATAAAACGTTGCCAGTCTGATAAACGTTGACATAACAACCCATGACCTTGTCCATCCAGAGAAATCAACATTGACCTTGTTTCTTCTTGCCGATGTGCACGTGCTTAAAATGCTAATCATCGCTGTCACAATCAACAATGCACAGCGTCCCTTGTGAGTTCTGCTCGCTTCGACAAAGATGATCGCTGCTTGAGTGAGCTCTACTCGCATCAAAACAAAAAGGAAAACTCTTCAAGCCAATTCACAGTACACGTATTCAGGACGTTTCTGGTGATTGTTCTGGAATCAAAATTATAAAGTACAACACGAAAAGCGTGGACAGAACTACTTCTAATACATGTGTGCAGGTTCGATTCTTATTTGACCAGAAAGCTGTTGAGAGAATGGTGACAACAGGAACATTCAGGCAAAACTACCGTCCATGCCGGAAGAGGATTGTGTCTGTGGGCGTGCGCATTACACAGTTTTTTTGCTATAAGAGTAACAACACTGAGACACACAATACCGGAGAAATCGTCACATTGTTCAGGTGGAGTTGTCAACTCAAAAACCTGTCCGCTAATACTCACATGTTGGCTGAAACTCCACTGTGATGATAGTGTGCAAATAAACAAGAACTTCCCATGAATGATATGATGGAACATGACAAAAACACACACACACACAAAGGGCACTCGACATATTCTGATATGAGATGGCCGTCTACAGATTATGGTACTGAATGGGCACATACAAATTCCGCTACTGAGTTAGCAGTCTACAGATTTTGACACAGAGTTGGTAGTCTACAGATTCTGATACTGAGTTGGTTGTTTATATATTCCAATACTGAGTTGGCAGTTGGCTGACCAGAGCATGATGCACTGCCAATGATAAAAAAAACAACCGAATGACAAAGTAACAGGAATCAGTTGAACTTGACAAACTATAGAACAGAACTTGACCTAGCGAGACGGAAGAAAAGATCATGTGAGTGGGGTGAGAAATATTTATTCCAAAAGTGGAAAGAGAGAGAGAGAGAGAGAGAGAGAGAGAGAGAGAGAGAGAGAGAGAGAGAGAGAGAGAGAGAGAGAGAGAGAGAGAGAGAGATGTAAATGGGATAACGGGGGATAGAGAGGGATGAGGGGAGAGAAAGGGGCATAGCAAGAGACAGACAGACAGAACACCAGAGCGAAAGACAGAGAAACGGGGGGAGAGAGAGAGTACAGACAGACAGACAGACAGACAGGCAAAGATACAAAAAAAAGATCATGTTTGGGGAAAGACAAAATTTACATCAAAGAAGGTCAACCATATAGAGACCAATTTCACGTGCAGAGCGCCTCGTGATTTGACAGCGAACCAAGTAACTACACCAAACCTCCATAAAACAGTGATGCTAACAATCGTGTGCACGACCATGTTAGGATGGACAGAGGGACGTGCCGATAGCTCAGCAACAACTCGCAAATATTGCATCACATGTCACGTTCCTCTGTCGGTGTGGGTGGCTCTGTGTGGGCTGGGGAGAGGGGGGGGGGGGGTGCGATGGTAACAAGGGTGGGAGTGGAATGGTGAAGTAATGTCGGAAAGAGAATTAAGGTTCGAATCGTATTCGATGGAAGAATTCATGCACACACAAAATCACGGGAAAGCATGCTATTTCTGTTCATCTGTGTAGGAGGGTTGGGAGGGGGGGGTGAACTCGATATTAGATGGATTTAAGAAACATGTCGCTGTTGTGGGTTTTTTTTAAACATTTTTTATGGGGGCGAGGACGCCCCCATTCTATACGGATAGTTTCGAGGTTGACCATGGGCAGCGCCATTTTGTTGTGAAATACGTCATCAGTTTGTGTACACAGGAAGTTGTGACATCCGTCACCCTATGGGAGGGGTGACGTCAAAATTGTTCATCTGTAGAAAGTTGTGAAATCCGTCACCCTATGGGAGGGGTGACGTCAAAATTGGTCATCACAGAGTTTGTGTAACACAGGAAGTTGTGAAATACGTCACCCTATGGGAGGGGTGACGTCAAAATTGTTCAACAAAAACATGATATGTCGCTTTGTGCAGGGTCAACTGCAACAAACTCAAACCGAGCCATTCATACCTAGCTGTATTTGAGTGACTTATATACCCGACATTTTTATTTCTTATTTTTAGCACAGGTGTAGGAAAAATCATGAACCAAAATGTTATTTATTTTCTAATTTAACATTTTTTTTACAAATATGACCATGGTCTTTTAAACATACAGTGACATTAAACATTGTTATGTTAAAAAAAAGAAAAAAGAAAAAAAGCTTTTGTGCACAAATCAGAAAATACATTGTACATTTTACCTACAGGCCAAACCGTGAGTGTCTGTGGCAAAGCCCGACCCAGGAAATTGCACTGATCTAAATTGTCAAGAACAGGCGCTTGCATTTGGATGTGTCCAATGATAGTAGGTTTGGTTGTGATCAATCAGAATAATGTAGGAATAAAAATGTATGACAGTTTAGTATGATGACATGTAATTCACATATGCTGAAATATGATATTATACATCATGTAATATTATTATGGCTGTTGCCATGACCATGAAACCCAACAAAGGTTTAATGTAATGTAATTCAAAATACCAAAACCGAGCACCTATTAATCTCGTCTTTGCGCGTGAAGATTGAGGCCGTCTGCCAGTAGCGGTTAGGTCATACAGTGGAACCCCTCTCTAGCGACCTTTAAAATGTTGACAAAAATCGGTCCTTGTGGAGGGGGGTCCTTACAGAGGGAGGGGGGCGGAGTCAGGGGGCCACAAAGAAAGTCAGATTTAAAAAAAAAAGAAAACAGAGAAGTTTGAGTTGCTGACGACCGTTCCCTCTGAAAGCAAACTGCTTCGATTTCATGTTTGTCCTTGGTGTCCACCAGTTCTGGTGCATGTACTACCCTGGCCAAGTTTCCTCTCAAGACATCAAAGAGACCGCCCCAGTATACTCTACAGCCTCTGGGCGAACCACCTCTCATAGCTAAAACTGGGTCAATGACCCCTGGGAAGAAGGTCAGTGTCTATAAAATTTTACTCCTAGGCCTGCGGCCAGGGGGGGGGGGGAGTATACCGGTACCATTTGAGAATCAGACCAAATGAGAATTGAACCATTTGAGAACATCCTTTTTTTTCAATCACTACATCGAAGGCCTGCGGCCCGGGGTTCACATGGGTTGGTTTGTTTGTTTGTTTCAAACCCACACCCATATACACACATTTCCCATTTAAACCATTTGTCGGCCCCCTGTCGATATTTATCGACTAAGTTCCTTGTTAGTATTGAGCATGATATTTCTGATTTGCATGTCGGAGGTATGCGGGGGTGTATGTGTGTGTTGGAAGGGGGGAGTCGAATAGTTATCATAAGAATATGTTTTACAAATTTCTCTTTGTATAGGACAGAAAAGAATGCCTTCAAAAAAGAAGAGGAACCTAGTGTAACGTTGGTAAAAACTAACTGTGTTCTGTCTCTTTGCTAAGGCTGAACACGTCTGGTAATTTTGTTCTGTCGCAATTGAGCAAAGTGTATATCTGTATGTACCAGATGTGTGCATACGATTACTGAGGGGTAGAGATGCGGAGGTGGGGGGGGGGGGGATACAAAGCATCATTTCAACAAGGGCTTAGTTCTTAGTACTTTTAGGTCAAACAGTGAAAGTGAATTAGAGAGAGAGAGAGAGAGAGAGAGAGAGAGAGAGACTCAGAGAGAGAGAGAGAGAGAGAGAGAAAGAGAGAGAGATAGAGAGAGAGAGATGGGGAGAGAGGGGGAGGGAGGGAGGGAGAGAGGGACGAGGAAAAAGAGTGGGGAGAAAGAAACAGCTGGAATTTAAGTACACACTTTGGCTCTAGTTCCCTAGATTCTCGTCAATTTTCAAACAAAAAACCATATCTGGCTAAAACTAGAGTCGAGAGGAGTCACAAGAACGCACACTACAACACACACACACAAACGTGTGCACATGCAATTAAAGGCACACTCCTTCTAGTGTAAACTGTTAGGTACGCCACCACATAAGATTCTGCCACTTTTAGTTGATAGGCTACCGATTTTGATACTTATTTGGTAGACTCTAGATTCTGATAATGTTTTGACATAATTATATATAATAGAATCTGATGCTGAGTTGGCAGTGTACAGCTTCAAATACTGAGTTCAACGTCTACAAATTCTGATACGGAGTCAAAAGTGGCTTAACCAGCTGACTAGTGTTATTATAAAAACCGAAGTAAAAAAAAGTGTTCGTATTGCCTGATCACATCATTGGTGGTGTACACAATTGCTTACGCGAGAAGAACTGTACCTTTAAACACAACAAATACAAAAGCAGTAAAACAATAAATATACTGACTTGTTTTCCAATGAGCACCACCCACAGTAAGGATCTTTGGCTCCCAGGCAGTCGAAGCAAACTCTGTGCTTCGCGCAGTTCTCGACTCGCAGTTTGGAAACCTGCAAACGCACAAATGACGACTTTGGTCAGACTAGCTTGCAGAACATTATGCAGAAAAGGAACACAGTGGAGTACAAGCAAAGGCAGAACTAAAACAGTGAATGCAGAGAAAGAATAGAAAGACTATCTTGATGTATCCGTTGGTAGTTAGCAAGTACAGGCGACAAGAAAACGTAGGAAAAGCTAAACAGAGGCATAAAATGACACATACAAACATCACCCTCCCTCCTCATATAATTATACACACATAATTATTGTATGTAAACTACACAAACAAAATCCACGCAAGTCGTAAGTAAACAGAACAAATCTAATAGAGTTGGCCAATACGATCACTTTGTTCAATATTTAAGCTGAGGAAGAAAAACAAATACACAAAATGGTCCATTTCCTCATTGTTCCAACCCAAAATGTAATTCTCCAAATGTGTGGGTTTTTTCCTTCAGTATCCTGTTTACAAATGATTGTCTCAAATTCCGTCAAAGAATCACGCCTAGACAGCACATCTACACGAAACAAGACCTTGCATTTTTGCTGAAGTGTGATTTAATGACAACTAATGACACAGAGACGCGGATCCAAAAGTACAGTTTCAGCAATTATTGGCAACTGTAATTTCAAAAAAGTGGCCTCTTAGCATAGATAAATCCAGAACTATTCCCGTAATGAAACCAATTTGATATTGATCACACCTACAGCGAACAGTCCTGCCCGAAGCTTCACGCCAACAGACGAGACAAGTTATTTGGACGAGATTTCAACTTCACTCCCTTGGTCAGACTGAGGGCTTCGAGTTGTCCTCCCTTCAAATATCATTCACTTCAAGTTGTTTGAATCGAGTACACAAGATTAGTCCCAAGATTTTTCCCCAGAAAAAAGGTACTTGGGCGCCGACCGACTTCAAAAAGATCCACTTACTGGACTTACTGTTTTGCTCCCGCTCCCCCTCCCCCTCAGACACACATACACGCGCGCTCCTTTCTCCGCCTATTCCTACCAGTCTTCTCGGATCCAAGCATACTCATCTTGGCAGAGTAGTCTGATTAAGATCAAATTGTCCAATGTAGAATTAGTCATAATTATGTACAACCTCTCAGACCACCTCAATACTGAAAGCTTGGCTCTTGGCCCAGACGCTTCAAGCACATGTCTTCTGGACCTATAATTGTCCACAATACGTCTCCGTTCTCATTTCACTGGATGGTGAACAAGCCCAACTTGTACGCAACAAACGAACGATAAATAGCAGCGGTACTCTGCACTAACTGGACAGAGAACGCGACAAGACGATTTAATCTGGTTTAAAAAAATCTCTTGCGTGGAAGGAAATTATAATAATTTACAGCAAAAATGAAACAATCTGAGCAAAGATCAAAGTACAACGCGCATGCATCACAAATCATGCTAACAGAATATTCTTGTTGGGTCTTTCTGATTAAGATGATATCTTTCCCCATGACCTAGTTAAAAACAATTAATCCGCTTAGACGCAGCAGAAGAAATGAACGGGGCGTAGGAACACGCAATGCAACACATAAACACCTTCTAACCCCAACACATCTGCCATGCCCAGCACAAACACACACACACACACACACACACACACACACACACACACACACACACACACACACACACACACACACACACACACACACACACACACACAGAATCCCACTACCTTAATCCTTCGTGTAATAATAGTTCGCTAACTCCAACAGACTAGCCATGTGCCATCGGGCCTTATTAGCCCCGGAAAGCTGAAACGCAATCTCACGACCACACGAAAGATAAGAGCAAAACAAAAAGAAGCGAATGAAAATAAGTCAGAAACCCAATCCAATAACCATTCCAGCGTCCCTTCCGCACTTCTTCTTCTTGTTCTGTTTTCTGCAATCTCTCCATCAGCCAAGATATTGCGCCCACCCCTCTCGTTCTGTCTCGGCTATGTGTGTGTGTGTCTCTCTCTCCGTTACTCTCTTTTTCTGTCTCTCATCTATCTGTATGTGCCTCTTACTTCTCTCTCTCTATATATATATATATCTAGCTCATTCTCTCTCTCTCTCTCTCTCTCTCTCTCTCTCTCTCTCTCTCTCTCTCTCTCTATTACTTCTTTAATTGATATTCCAACATTTTAAAACGTATTATCATTAGATTAAACCCTCCCATGGGCGAGGGCTGGATGTAAAAAAGCACCTGTTTGCTTATGCCATTACCCTCGTTAATAAAGAATTTGTCATTGTCATTGTCTCTCTCTGTCTGTCTGTCTGTCTGTCTGTCTGTCTGTCTGTCTGTCTCTCTCTCTCTGTCTGTCTGTCTGTCTGTCTGTCTGTCTGTCTGTCTCTCTCTCTCTCTCTCTCTCTCTCTCTCTCTCTCTCTCTCTTGGTCTCCGTCTGTCTGCCTGTCCTGCATGTTTGTCTGTCTGTGTCCCTCCCTCCCTCTCCTCTTCCCTCCCAGGGAAGGCAATAATTGTGTTGTTAGCCTAACTTTCATTTACCCAATTGGCAATTTAGATCTACTCAATACCATCGATTCCTCCAGGAAAAAAGGGAAAGGGCAAGAAGAGAAGGGGAAAGAGCAGTGCCCAAGATTGAAGCAGCGACGCTTGCAGGGGGGGGACTAGCTAGGGAGGGGAAAATGCAGAGACAAGTGTTTGGAGAGCGGCACCAGAAAGCAGCCACCTTGGAGAGCGAGCTGGCGGGGGCGATCTTTTGAAGAGCTGGGTCACTGTTTGGGCGGCTTCATCGAGGATGGGGGGAAGACTTGGAAAGGCTGTTTTGGGGCGTCTGGTAGAAGGAGGTTTGTGTGTGTCCACAGTTTGGCCAAATATCTTCTACTGCTACGTGTAGCAATAGGATATCTTTGGTGTGGCGGTCGGTTACTCGTTGGTGTGTGTGTGTGTGATAGTGACACCATCTTCATCTTCTAGCTACCGTGCCCCTGACGACTGATTGCGTTTTGAGTATTGTTCTTTACAAAACAAATTAAAAAGCCGGATATGTCTGTGCCTGCCTGTCTGTCTTGTCTGTGTCTTTGTATTCGATTGACAGTATCTCTAATGCCGAGTGCATGTCGTATTGGCAACCAGCTGCCAATAGTACAACCATCTTCCCCTCCGTACCCCTTCTGACTGATTTTCTACAGACAGCCGGACATGACACACGCTGCGGCCAGTTAATTAGACCTCCCAGCTGCCCTGCGAGGGGACAGTTTATTAACAGGACAGTTATCACCAACAGTGTGCTCCATTATTAAGCCCTCCCCTTTTTCCTGTTTGAAAGACAGGAGGGAGAGGGGATTGGGGGAGGGAGGGGAGGGGAGGGGAGGGGGGTTGAGACTATTGTCTGAAAGTGATGACTGTTGTGCGGAAATCAAAGTCTGGACCTCCTACCGTGGCGGTGTCTTGTCATCGTGATATGGATTTTATTTGGGACATTGAAGCTGTCATGTTCAAGGTTGCTTCATCTTTTTCTCTGATTTCTCACCCACCCCAACCCCTCCTGCACCCCTCATCCACCCCAACCCCTCCTGCACCCCTCATCCACCCCAACCCCTCCTGCACCCCTCATCCACCCCAACCCCTCCTGCACCCCTCATCCACCCCAACCCCTCCTGCACCCCTCATCCACCCCAACCCCTCCTGCACCCCTCATCCACCCCAACGCCTCCTGCACCCCTCATCCACCCCAACGCCTCCTGCACCCCTCATCCACCCCAACCCCTCCTGCACCCCTCATCCACCCCAACCCCTCCTGCACCCCTCATCCACCCCAACGCCTCCTGCACCCCTCATACACCCCAACCCCTCCTGCACCCCTCATCCACCCCAACCCCTCCTGCACCCCTCATCCACCCCAACCCCTCCTGCACCCCTCATCTACCCCAACGCCTCCTGCACCCCTCATCCACCCCAACCCCTCCTGCACCCCTCATCCACCCCAACCCCTCCTGCACCCCTCATCCACCCCAACCCCTCCTGCACCCCTCATCCACCCCAACCCCTCCTGCACCCCTCATCCACCCTAACGCCTCCTGCACCCCTCATACACCCCAACCCCTCCTGCACCCCTCATCCACCCCAACCCCTCCTGCACCCCTCATCCACCCCAACCCCTCCTGCACCCCTCATCCACCCCAACGCCTCCTGCACCCCTCATCCACCCCAACCCCTCCTGCACCCCTCATCCACCCCAACCCCTCCTGCACCCCTCATCCACCCCAACCCCTCCTGCACCCCTCATCCACCCCAACCCCTCCTGCACCCCTCATCTACCCCAACGCCTCCTGCACCCCTCATCCACCCCAACCGCTCCTGCACCCCTCATCCACCCCAACCCCTCCTGCACCCATCATCCACCCCAACCCCTCCTGCACCCCTCATCCACCCCAACCCCTCCTGCACCCCTCATCCACCCCAACCCCTCCTGCACCCCTCATCCACCCCAACCCCTCCTGCACCCCTCATCCACCCCAACCCCTCCTGCACCCCTCATCCACCCCAACCCCTCCTGCACCCCTCATCCACCCCAACGCCTCCTGCACCCCTCATCCACCCCAACCCCTCCTGCACCCCTCATCCACCCCAACCCCTCCTGCACCCCTCATACACCCCAACCCCTCCTGCACCCCTCATTTACCCCACATAGCTCGCCTAGCTCCCATCTCCCCCCGTCCTTCGTCCAGCCATTTGTTCATTCGTCTGTTTACTCCAATCTTCTCTCACTTTTGCTTCTTTCTCCATCTTTTCTGTACTTCTTCTTCTTCTTTTTTCTTTCTCGTTCGCTTTTTCTGTACTCAACCTTGTCCTTCTTCCATCTAGTGTGTCCCCCGCCCACTTTCCCCTCTTCCTCTTTCTTCTTCTTACTCAGTATCTTCAGCACCGTCCTTCTAGCATAATTATACCATTCGATCTCTCCCCCCCCCCCCCCCCCCACCCCCACCCCCTTTTCCTTTTCTGTGTCTTCATGTTTGTAAAGGGGGGTTGTGGGTGGGGGAGTATAACACTTTGCAAATGAATACTTTAATACTTTTTCCTCAGTCCGCTATCGACTTTCTATCTCCATTTGCGGGATGTAACCTTCAGCATAGTGTACATAGGTCGCAGGGAAGCTTAGTCTGTAATTATTATCGATTGCTGCCTGCACTTTTGCAATCCCTACATAAACACCGGCTTAGCGAACACACTTTGCAAAACCACTCTCCGACATACAACCCCCCCCCCCCCCCCCCCTTACCCCCCTACCCTCTTAATCTCCTGCATTTTTGTTCATCTTTTAAAAGAACTAGTTCTTTGGAAGAGAGAGAGAGAGAGAGAGAGAGAGAGAGAGAGAGAGAGAGAGAGAGAAAGAGACAGAGACAGAGAGACAGAGAGACAGACAAACAGACAGACAGACACAGACACAGACAGACAGACAGACAGACAGAGAGAGAGAGAGAGATATAGAGACACCGCTAATCGTGCTACCAATGCCATTTTGCAATCACTTTCCAAACGAACTTCGCAAAACTTTCTCTCCTATCTCGCTCAGCCTAAACCTTCATCAATCTGACGTTTTATTTCAGTTCAGTTCTACCTTTGTGTCTGTGTATCTTTGTGTCTCTCTGTCTGATGAAAAAAAAGAACTCGTCTGGTATCACAAATGGACACTTTTCAGATCACTTTCCATTCTGCCCCTGAAGAAATAAGTCTGGGAGAAAAAACGATGAAAACACCAAGTCTCGTTTAGCAAATGACACTTTTCTAATCACCCCATAAAGACAGGCTTATGCAACAAACTCTCTTCTTCCCAAAAAGTACCCCCTCCACTCACCCCATCCCACCCTTAAAGATACAGTCTTCATTCTTCCCTTTCAACAATAAATCTCGGTCGGGGAAAAAAACAAACCCATAACAAGTCTTGTGTTACAAATGACAATTTTCTAATATCTCTTTGACAAAAAAAAAGAAGAACAAAACCCACACAAACAAAACAAGCAAACAAAATACAACAATGTTCGTGTTACTGAAACCACTTCATCATAGCGCCCCCGAACCAAGTGACAGCCGACAGAGTACAAAACTAGTTTGCGTTCACAAAAGCAGAACGTAATCAAACAATTCCCAACATATTCACAAATAACCGAACGAGCATGGTTACCCGTCTGAAACAAGCATCAGGCAAACATGTCCGCGCTGTTGTTAAATATTAGAGCAGCATTATATTTTTAATCAGGTAAATGATTTTCTGTGTCTACCTTTCAGCATGATGTTTCCGCTATGCGTTTTCACAGATAATGTATTGTGTGGGAAGCGTTCCATCATGATGGCTTTACCATCAACTGACTCTGTTCCCGCATAGCAACACGACTGTTTCCACGGTGGCAGATTCTATTTCAATTAATAAAATTGCCATGCAAGGGTGTGAAATGATGCATTAACCAAGAGGGAGCTGTTCACCAATGATGGAATGCGAAAAAAGGGATTCAGAAGAATGTGTCATTTGATGCGGAATTAACTATGTCCGTGTTTAACTCTCGAGCGCTTATCCTCTGTCCCACTGTCTCTTTCTGTCTGTCTGTCAGTGTCTGTGAGTCTCTCTCTCTCTCTCTCTCTCTCTCTCTCTCTCTCTCTCTCTCTCTCTCTCTCTCTCTCTCTCCGTCAGAACTATCTTGATCTTTGCCCTCTTCCAGCCAATTAGGGTGTCAGTTCACCAAAAATGCTTCCACCCCGCTGCGCAAAAAAAGAAAGAATGAAAACAAACAAGAAAACATTATTAAGTCCAGCGAGGCAGTTTAATTAACAAATTCTTCTCGTGTTGTAGCTTTTCTCACGGCAATGAAACTCGCTTGGAGAGCTAGTGTGTTCGTTGTTAAGGTCCTCGGGGCCACACCCGTTCGCTCTCCCCGCTCTGGCTAAATGTCACATTAAATTTTAATAATCGTCGCGCAATTTGTGCGGCAAGGGGGAAAGTTAGGCCCCGCTAGACAGTGAGGTAGAGACCATGTGAGAGATAGAGGAGGATGAGTAGAGGCGGGGGGAGGGGGGGGGGAGTTGAGAGAAAAAGAGAGAGATAGAGAGAGAGATAGAGAGAGAGAAAGAGAGAGAAACAGAGAGAGAGCAAGAAAGAAAGAGAGAGAGAGAAAGAGAGAGACAGAGAGAAAGAAAGAAAGAGACAGAGAGAAAGAAAGAGAGAGAGAAAGAAAGAGAGAGAGAAAGAAAGAGAGAGAGAGAGAATGAAATAGATAGAGAGAGAATGAGAGAGAGAATGAGAGAGAGAGAGAGAAAGCGAGAGAGAGAGAGAGAGAGAGAGAGAAAGAGAGAGAGATCACACACCGTCACACACACACACACACACACACACACACACACACACACAGTCATACAGGGACACAGACAGACAGACATAGAGAAGCAAACGAACACACACACACACAGACATACACACACACACACACACAAACTGACCCCCCCAAAAAAACCTCAAAAACTCTGCCTCTTATACATTGTCTTCTTAGTCATCCTCCACTCAAAAGGGCGGCGGCTGATTATCAGTTGAGGGGGGAGGGATGGGGGTGCATTGTCAATGGATTGTCGTCTGCAAGAGGAGACTGATGGCCATTGTCGGTGCCCCGGAGACAATGAGGGGCATGTAACCAGGGCATGCATCAAGGCTTTCCGTCTGTCGCCTGGCTCCCACCCCTCAGCCACGTCAATGAAGTTGTCACCGTGCTGTGTCCCCAACACTGTCGCCTTTTCTTGTTGTAGCGTGTGTGTTTCTTAGTTTTGTTGTTCTTTTAAAATAAATAAAATAAATGAATAAAAAAACGTTTAGTTAAAAGAAGTTCCAGCAGCGGCGGTATTAAGCAAGAAGAAGGATGAAGATGGTGATAAATAAACCACAGCATAACAAAATCAAAGACGAGCCACAGCAACCATAAAACGTATTATGAGCTCTCGCAGTCAATGTGTTCGCTGCAGAACGCTGTTTCCAGACAATGTTATGGCGTCGTCTCGGAAATTCCCCAGTTTTATCGATACACAAAGGGATCAAAATACAACAAAATACAAAAAACAAAAATCAGAAAGACAGGGAAGAAGCCTGATCCATGATTTGTGATGAGAACCACTCAGGGTGTGGCACTCCAAGCTCTCCCTTCCCTCTATCCCTCCCTCTCTCTGACCCCCCCCCCCCCCACCCACCCATCTCTACAACTCTCTCTCTTAGAGGCCCACTAAAAGCATGTCACACGTCAACAATCCCTGACGCAACCGGTCGTGATAATTAGAGCTGACTCATGATTGGTGACTTTAGGCGCTAATCAAGTCGTCTCGACTCGACCACTTGCATCCTTGAACGCATCCCTTAACCCCTCCCCCCCCCCCTCCCCCTCCCCCTCGTCCAAGAAAAAAAAACCGCTGCTTGAAACTTCGTTAAACGCGCGCTCAAGCGTTTAGGTCCTTAGGGATTTTTCGCCCCTCCAAGCAGGAAACCTTGTATGACCTTGACAAGGATGAATTATTCTTCAGTTACGCACGTGCTATGACACACAACGCATGTCGTTACTTGGTAATCGCGTCTTGAGGTTTGTGACTTGTTCTCATGGAATTCCAAATTTCACGGTTAAAGTGATGAACAATTCGATTCGCGCCTTGATTTGATCAAGCATGGCATTGAATTAATGATGCATTGGCAGTGAATGCGCTTCACACTCCTTAAAAAAACAGGAGCCATTTTTCAAGTCTTCAAGCTTCAAAACTGCAATTATCTCCCCCCCGAGGGGGTATTGGAAATATGAAACAAATGACAAGATTGTAAACCGACTAAAAGGAATTATAAACAAAGATATCAATCCTGCAAAACGGGGCACGCACAGCGTCCAACAAAAATGTCAAATGCATCATCTCTCTAGTCCGTTGCTGGAAATCAGAATAGCTTTATTGAAAGGCCTTGTACATTCCACCAACCAAACGACAGAATGAAGAACCACCATGTTGGTTTTGAAACAAGAGAGGTGATGCATTGATAATGTAGAGATTTCCTCTCGATTTGCCTAGAATTAAAGAAGTTCGATCCAGCAGAAAGGAAGAAAGAGAGAGAAAAAAAGAGAGAGAGAGAGAGAGAGAGAGAGAGAGAGAGAGAGAGAGAGAGAGAGAGAGAGAGAGATGATGCATGATGATGATGATGGAACGTTATGTAGTGGGAGAGCGAAAAAGAGAGAGAGAGAAAGAGAGAAAGAGAGAAACAAAGAGAGAGAGAGAGACAGAGAGAGACAGAGAGAGAGACAGAGACAGAGACAGAGAGAGAGAGAGATTGAAAGAGAGAGAGATAGAAAGGGAGAGATAAAGAGAGAGAGAGAGACAGAGACAGAGAGAGACAGAGCCAGAGAGAGAGAGAGAGGCAGAGAGAGAGAGAGAAAGAGAGAAAGAGAGAAAGAGAGAAACAAAGAGAGAGAGAGAGACAGAGAGAGACAGAGAGAGAGACAGAGACAGAGACAGAGACAGAGGGAGAGACAGAGCCAGCCAGACATATACAGAGACACACTGACATGTAGACACAGACAGACAAAAACTTTTTTTTTAAATGAAACATGGACTTGTTAAAATGCCACAAGAGAAAGAAGAGAACTATGCCCGGGGATACACAGACACTGAGACAAACACACACACACAACAAGCAAGACACGGAGACAGCGAGAGTAGTTTTGCTGCAACATCAAGCAAAATATCTTAACCCATTTCCTCTCTGAAACATGATCCCACTCCCCAGGTTTAGACAAAGAAGCAGACAACACTCATCACGACGACATAAAAACTGCAAATAACTGTCGTTTTCTCCCCGAGTTTTCTTCTTCTAAAGACTCCCCCCACCCCTCCATCCCTTGCCGACAGAACACACGCAATACTCGTAAACGTGGGCATAAAAACCTGCATGTATTCTATGATTGGATTTTTTATTTTGTGTTGCTCTCTCTTTCAAAGAACACAGTGACATTGTGAACTCGCTAAAGAAGCCTTGTTACGTCACGTTTGGCCTTGGAGGCCGACCAACTTTCACAGCGGTCGATAACACAGATGTAGATTAAATGCTGCTGTCATGCAAAGACAATCTTCGATCAGAAGTCTAGTGCACAAAAGAAAGTCTTAAAGGGATATTGCCCGTCAGCATCACTTCAATATAAAGAAGTACGTAAGACAAATGATCGTGGTGTGTTGTTAGAAATCTTTTAGTTTTGAGACGTTGGATTTATACACAGTGATAACCGTGCAATTTACCAAACCAATATGTCTGTGTATACAAGCACTAAACAAGCACTAAAGAGGTACACGTACACAACCGAAATGTCTAAAGTTACAAGTACAAAACCGGAATGTCTGTTTTTAGCACAAAGCCGAAATGCTTGTGCAAGCATTACATCAGAATGTCTGTACAAGCAACAAAACCAAAAGGTTCATATCATCACCAAACCAGAATGTTTGTTAAAGTACCAAACATGGCTCTCACAGAAACCACTCACAAGCAGTGATTACGTGATAAGGAAAACGATTTTCATACGAAATAGCATCCGGTAGGAACTTGATCGATCGCCGATTTTATTTCCGGTGCTTACTTTTTTTTCCGGAAAAATACTGGAAATACTGGAAATATAATCCAACGTATGTTCGTTTGAAAGCCATTTTTTTTTAATTTTTTTTTTACTAAATATTGTTTACAATTAATTTCTCTGTAAACATTACCACTTTAAAGAATCCATAGTCAATGCTAGCTTGTGAACACACACATTCTACGGCAAAGTCAAGATGTAAAAACTGACGCTCTAACAATGTCAACGCTTACGACGAGAGAAAATCGTTTTGAATTCCAGCATTCTATGTTCAGCCAAGATACAGAGAAACCCATTACGATGAAAATCCTGAAGCTATACGACAAAGAGAATTGCTTAGAATTCCAGAAACACCTTGGAGCTCATTGAATAAATTAAAAAAATACTACGTCGATATCATACGTATTGCCGCTGAAAACGAAACAAATGTTTGCAACATTCCTGTAAACTACAGAAAATAAAGGAAGAAAAACGAGGACTGCACTAATAGAAACTTCGCATTAAAAAAAAGAAGAAACACACGCAACTTTAACATGACAGAATGCCAATATGATAAGAGAAAAATCTCGAAGCACGCGAGAGGAAAAAAGAAGAAATAAGAAGAAATAATTAGTCGGCAAACTCGCGGCAAAAATGCTGAACTTTAAGAGAAGCAACCGCTTCTTGGCAGCAGATGCTATGTCAAAGACTGGATGGAGCCAGAGAAATAAAATCCGATTGTGATGGAAACGATAAAAAGCATTTGCTCAAAGAACAAAGGCCATTCTCCTCAAGTGCAATGGGATAAAACAAACAAAAACAGGAAAATCAGAGAAGGAAAGAAGAACAGAAGGATGAATGGAAGGAGCGCCAATATATTGTTAACATTAACACGAAAAAGAAAAAAAAGAAAGATAGAGAGAGGGAGAGAAACAGAGGGGCGGGGGGGGGGAGAGGTGGGAGAGAGGCGGGGGAGAGAGGCGGGGGAGAGAGAGAAAGGTGGGAGAGAGAGAGAGAGAGAGAGAGAGGGGAGAGAGGCGGGGGAGAGAAAGAGAGAGAGAGAGAGACATATTGTAGAGAGAGAACAAGAACAAGAACAAGAACAAGAACATCATTTATTCTTCAGGCCTCTAGCCCCTAGAATAGGGTCGTTACAAACAAAAATACAAGTCAAAAGTACATACAGCGGCAAAGCAACACGAAGATACAAAACTAAACACATACAGCGGCAAAGCAACAAAGATACAAAACTAAACGTACACGGTAAAGTAATACAGTCACAATCAGTCGTCTTGAGCTATGTTTTCAGTAAACTCCAGGCGAGTTTTTAGAGCAATAAACAAGTAAATGCTTAATCTACGAATATCAGATGATGAGCCGTTGCGGAGAATATTCACAAAATTTAATGAGTTATATCTTGTATTTAGAAACTTAGCCCTGGCGTTTGCATACAATGGACAATCAAATACAAAGTGCTTTTCGTCTTCCACAACATCACAGAGCTTGCATAAAATATTCCTGTCCCTTCCAAATGTTCTTCTAAAACACGAAGCTCCAATAGGCAACACACCCAGACGCAATTTGGTCAAACAATCGCGGAAACATTTTTTGTCAATGAAATCAAAGTACTTCTCACTTTCAAAAACTGTTTTGAATAATCGGTAGTTTTGATAAATGTCATTACTTATAATGGAACCATTCCATTCCTGCAAATATTATAGAGAGAGAGAGAGGGAGAGAGGCGGGGGAGAGAGAGAGAGAGAGAGAGAGAGAGAGAGAGAGAGAGAGAGAGAGAGAGAGAGAGAGAGAGAGACTGACTGACTATTAGGGTTTAACGTCCTCTTAGACCAACTGGTCTATATTGGGACAGGTATTGGTAATACGTTGAAGATATGGTGTGATACTTTGATTCGAACAAGCCCGCTGTGGCTGTCTTCTTCGACACACCAGCATTGGGTTTGTCTCGTCAAAGTATCGAAATACGATCATGATAATCGGAGACGAGAGATGATGCATGCGTGTCTTCGTGTTTTCCAAGCCCTGAGACTTTCGCTGTGAACGTGGGATCTTTTTTGTGCGCATGTGTGCACACGGGGGTGTTCGGACACCGAAGAGAGTCTGCACAAAGTTGACTCCGAGAAATAAATCTCTCGCCGAACGTGGGGATCGAACCCACGCTGATAGCGACCAACTGGCTACAAAGCCAGCGCGCTACCAACTGAGCTACGTCCCCGCCCCCGAGAGAGAGAGAGAGAGAGAGAGAGAGAGAGAGAGAGAGAGAGAGAGAGAGAGAGAGAGAGAGAGAGAGAGAGAGAAAGAGAGAGAGAGAGAGCAAAAAGAAAAGAAAGACAAGTGCACAATAAAACCAAAGCCGCCAGAAATCACGTAGTGCCAATTAGCAGAGAAGGAAATCGCCCACAGCGATTGGCTGGGCTATAATCACAAAAAGCGATCATAACCAGCAAATAAGCGTTAATGGAATAAAAACACGCTGCTGTTTGAACAGAGGCATACATGTAGTCATAAACTGCTAAAGGGGCAACACCTCGTAAACACTATTAGTTTTCGTGTAACGTTGGGATGTTGGCTGATGACTTTGATTGTGTCGTTAAATATGACCGGTTGTTTGTCCTGAGAGAGAGAGAGAGAGAGAGAGAGAGAGAGAGAGAGAGAGAGAGAGAGAGAGAGAGAGAGAGAGAGAGAGAGAGAGCGAGAGAGCGAGAGAGAGATAGTGTGTGTGTGTCTGTGTCTCACTGTCTGCCTGTGTGTGTGTGTGTGTGTATGTGTGCGTGCGCGCGTGCGTGTGCGGGCGTGTCTATGTGTGGGTATGTGGGTGTGTGTGTGTGTCTGCATGCGCGCGCGCCAGAATATTGTCACGCACGCGTGTGTGTGCGGGCATGAGTACGTACGTATATTGTGCATGTTCGCGTGGTCGAACAAAAATGTATCCAAGGCTGGCTTGCAGAAATAACTATTATTTCTCCTCACAAACACAACACCGCTTGTTATCCACGGCGCACTTTTACCCAACCCCGAACGGTCTGGCGTGCGACACTGACGAGCAAGTTTGATCGGCATTCCGAAAGCGTGCAGCGTGCCCATAAAAATGCCTGCACGATTTCGGCGACATGGCCAAACGAGCATTCCCATAGCAGCATTCTGACAAAGAATTACAACCACGCAGGCAAGGCATAGCACTTTCCAGCGTCCCTCTTTAGCTCAATACGAAAGACAGAGCGGTAATCAAACGACTATTAGGGTGATCGCCAGGGTAGGTCTGGGCCCCATACGACAAACAAACTTGCGAGGCAGCGCAATGGGTTAGGGAGAGCTGTGCAATGTTACTTCATTAAAACTCCTTTCGTCCACCCCACCCCCTTCACTATCTTATCCCTCTCTGCACAACTTGGCCAATTTCTGTTCCGCTGTCTATGTCTGCTATGCTATGCTATGCTAACTTGGATTGTTCTGTCCCCAGAACTAGCGTCTATTTGGGACATGACGTGATGATATGCTAGGATGTCTGTCTGTCTCTCCCCTTCCCTCTTGTAAAATAAAGTACCATCATCTCTCTCCCCCTCCACTTTTCTTCCTCTCTGTCCATTCTCTCTCCCCACCCCCCTCTCTCTCTGACTGTGCGACCCAGAACCATATGACGTATTGTTAACTATTTGTCACGATCGGGTGACAGAGACCAAGAAAGCGTCACTCAGTGGAGTGCCTGTTCTGGGTCAATGTATGATAGAAAGCGCCTGTGTGTGATATTGGACACAGCAGTTTTTGCTGACAGTGCTCCCGAGCACGGATGTTTTGAAACGCACGAGCTTCACAGTGCGGGTTTCTGCTGTCATAGGGCTGACGGTTTTTTTTGCTGACAGCGCGCACGGGATTTGCAGGGATTGAGTTTCTCGTGTCTTTTTCCTGCTTGGGGAGGCAGAATCGTGTATAGCTGGACTGGTTTGGTGACAAGGTCAGTCACGTGTTTTTTGGCTAGGTGGTCTGTCAGAGACTCAAGGACGACACACTTGACACCCAGCGGCAGAAGGGGAAGGATCGTACACACAGTTACTAGAGTATGATGGTTTTTCACCGAGTATTATATTCGGCACTCTAGGGGAACTTCCACAAGTTATTCCTTTTCCTCTGCCACGTTATTTTGCTGAGGACAAGTCGTCACATTTCCTTCGTCGGCGATGGCTTTCGCATAAGGATTCGACAAGGGGTTCTGGACGTTTTGGGTCACTGTTGACGAACAGAGACTGTTCCAGGGAGGAAGCGGACTTTGCTTCCATTGAGAGTTACAATCATAGGCTTTTGAGGTAATAAATCATTATTTAACGCTGTTGATGAGTCTGTGTTGTGGAATGAAATACTCTCTGTTGTTCTTTCCAGGTTAGCGCATAATTTACTCTCTGTGACGCTAAAATACTAATCTGTATATGATTTTTGCAGATAGGGAGAGAAGGACGGAAAATGGCTGTTTTGTTGTTGTAAAAAGTCAGTTTTGTGCAGGCCCACGTGCTCGATGAGATATTTAAAGATGACATGTTTTAAGGTGGTGGGTGAGGGGTAGCTGACATGTTTAGTGCACCGATGCTTTCTGTTTGCAGCCTTCGTTCCTTCGTTCCTTCGTTCGTTTCGTTCGTTCGTTACGTTCCCGTAACATCGGCACGGCTGACTCTGGCGGGAACTGTTGGGGCTACGCTAACCAGGAGACCGGCTAACCAGGAGACCGGCTAACCAGCGGACCGGCTAACCAGCGAACCGGCTAACCAGCGGACCGGCTAACCAGCGAACCGACTAACCAGCATACCGGCTAAGCAGCAGCAGCAGAGATAAAGCTAAGTGCACCATGTCGTACGCACCCCGTTGACCACCGTTGTCTTTTCGTATCTATGATTTCATTGGAGTAGGGACAACGTGGGGTGTGTGACACCTGCACGAACTAGAGCTTTTCGAACAGAACATTCTCATTTGACTGTATTTACACGGGTTCAGCGTGTTACTATAATTTTCTACATACTACTGGCATTTTGTCAGTGAACACTGGTTTTTTACGTGTTGAGAACGTAAAAGGAACATATTTTGAGTGAAGGCTCGAGGGAGGTGGAGAGTTTATACATAAACAGGCGTCTGAAACTTATACTTTTGTTGACTCTATTTAATTGTATGCCTGCGAGAGTGGATCGTGGTGTGGTTAGTTAATTAGTAGTAATTAACCGGTTCATAATCACCTTGAGTGATATATTGAAACGTGACACGTGGGGGCCAAGCCGGGATTTACTCAGTTAATTTCCAACTGATAAAGACCCACCAATTAAGGATAACTAAGAGCAGATAATCTCGTCAGTGCTCGACTTATTTTCTGCTTGGTGCTACCCTTTTTTGTATAGTTTTGATCATATACCACACCTTAAGCGATTCACATCTTGCAGGAAATGTAAATTGTAATTTGTGAGTTATTGTATGCGCTAACTGTGATTACTTCCCTTTCCTTTGTTTGTGAATCTTTGTTGTTGTACGTTGAGTTTTCCGTTGCAGAGAGCTGAGCGGGGTTAGCGGATTCGTTATTCGTTTTACTCAGTTTTCTCTACATTGTTGTTTCGCATTCTGTAACAGGTTACATTTCTATAGTCTTGTTTTACTTGGATTTTTCTCCATATTTTGACTTTGTTGGAATTTTGGGGGGGAAGGGTCCGAGGACTTCTGTCCTAACCAAGGCTGTGGGAGACACTCTGTTTCACCGCAAAAAGCAGCCGATAAAGTAGGCCACGGCTGTGGGAAACACTTTGTTTCACCGCAAAAAGCAGCCATAAAGTAGGCTACGCGTTTTGTTCTACACCGTTTGGATTTTTCTTCTGCATTTTCCGGTTGCTGGATTTTTGTATCCATTTCATCACCGCGGGTTCTAGCTATAGCTGCGTTAGACTTACTTTTGCGATAAAGCTTTGCTAAAACTAACCATGGCTACAGGGGGATCTCCTACGAGGAGAATAACTTTCGAGACTCCTGGGAGCGAGCAACCGACTGAGCGAGACGCACGCGTTAGAGCCCGAAGCGTTCTAAAACGCTTAGAAGTAGAGCGCAAGGAAGAATTTGAGCGACTGACAAGAAAAGAAGAACGTGACCGACAGGACAAGAAAGACGAACTTGACAGACAAGAAAGGGAACGACAGGTTGAACGAGACAGACAGGAAAGGAAAGACGAACGTGACAGACAGGACAAGAAGGACGAACTTGACAGACAAGAAAGGGAACGACAGGCCGAACGAGACAGACAGGAAAAGAAAGACGAACTTGACAGACAAGAAAGGGAACGACAGGCCGAGCGTGACAGACAGGAACGGAAAGAGAAAGAGCAGGCGGATCGCGAACACCAGCTAGAACTAGCTAGGCTACAGGCCGAGAAGGGTACGCTTACTCAGGCTAGCGCGCCGACATTTGTTGCCGACCGTACGAGACTGCCGACGTTCGACGATGACAAGGACGAGCTCGACGACTTTTTACGCCGGTTTGAGCGCATTGCATCTGACCAGAAGTGGGAAGAGGCCACGTGGGCTAGCCGCCTTAGCACCTGCTTGAAAGGACGCGCATTGCAGCTCTACAACGCTTTGGAGGACGACGAGGCGAGAGACTATCAGGCACTTAAGAAGGCGTTACTCCAGCGCTTTAACCTGACTGCGGAAGCCTACAGACGACGTCTGCGTAACAGCAAGAGACTGAGCGGCGAGCTGAGTCATCAGTTTGTGGCACGCCTTAACCTCTACCTGCGGCGCTGGGTGGAGATGGCCGAAAAGGACTGGACCGTCAACGACCTTGCCGACCTCATAGTCATGGAACAACTGATGTCCAGCCTGCGACCTGAGGTGGTGACCTTCGTGCAGGAGCACCAGCCAAAGACTACTCAGGAGGCAGCCGACTGGATCAGAGTGCACGAGGACGCCCAGGCGATCTCCGGCAAATCTTCAGGCTCACGGCCAGGAAAAACGGGAAATTCGGGTTCTTCAGGACCCAAGGACGGGAAGGACGATCAGGGACACAAGGGATCGAGTTCCAGATCTGACATCCAGTGTTACTACTGCAACAAGCGGGGCCACGTGAAGAAGGACTGCCACAAGAGACAGGCTGACCAGAAGGGCGTTCACTTTGTTGGCAGTGAGGAGTTCAGGGACGTCACGAGCTCATGCACCATCCCACAACTCTGCGTTCCGTGCTCCAGGAAACATTTCCAGCCCCACTGCAACGTCTACGTTAACGGAGTGAAGGGCGAAGGTCTGCGGGACACAGGGGCAGACATGATAGTGGTTCGGGCGAGTCTAGTTCCAGCTATGGCCTACACAGGAGACAGCATCAGGGTGAGAATGGCCGAGGCATCTCACGCTTACGATTTGAACACGGCAGTGATCAAGGTCGTAACCCCGTTGTTCACGGGGACCATTGTGGCCGTCGTCATGGACGATCCTCCATGCGACTTGCTCATTGGAAACCGGGTTCAGTTTGTGGACGGCGTCACCAGGGAGGTTCCCGTTTATCGGTCTCCCGACGTCATTTCAGTGCTCACGCGGGCACAGGCGGAGCGAGAGGACAAACCTCTCAAACCCCTACCTGCTGCACGAGCTGCCCTGGGGAACGTGACCCCCGCGCTTCTCGCGAAGGCTCAGGATTCTGACCCGACCTTAGCTACTCCTCGGGAGCACGCGAAGTCGGGGAAGGTGAAGCTGAGCGGGAAGCATGGGAGGTCAAGGTTCCTCAGGGACAAGAAGTTGCTCTACCGTGAGTTCAGCAACAAGGAAGGTGCATTCAAACAGGTTGTCGTGCCTCGCGAGTTTCGCGAGGGTGTCATGGCAACGGCACACGACTCGATTCTGGGAGGTCATCTTGGTACCAAGAAGACCACGGATCGTGTCTGGCGCCACTTTTACTGGCCAGGCATCTGCACGGATGTCCGACGTTTCTGTGCGTCCTGCGATAAGTGCCAGAAGGTGGTTGCCAAAGGAAGGGTGAGGAAGGTCCCCTTGGAGAAGATGCCGCTCATCGACGAACCCTTTCGTCGGGTGGCAGTGGACATCATCGGGCCCATCTTGCCTGCGTCTGAGGACGGAAACAGATACATTTTGACCATGGTGGACTACGCTACTCGATACCCAGAGGCGATCCCTCTGAAATCGATTGAAGCCACGCGAGTAGCTGAGGCTCTGGTTACTATGTGGTCCCGGCTGGGAATTCCATCAGAGGTACTCACCGACAGAGGCACGCAGTTCACGGGAGGAGTGATGGCGGAGGCAGCACGACTGCTATCACTGGAGCAGCACTTCACCACTCCTTACCATGCTCAGTGCAACGGACTGGTGGAAAGGTTCAATGGCACCTTGAAGACCATGCTGAGGAAACTAGCTCAGGAGAAGCCACGCACGTGGGACAGGTACATCCCAGCATTGCTTTTTGCATACCGCGAGGTTCCTCAGGAGAGCTTGGGCTTTTCCCCATTTGAGTTGTTGTACGGCAGACAGGTACGCGGTCCCATGGCTATCCTGCGTCAGGCTTGGACAGACGAAGAAGCTGACGAGGAGGTGCAGACGACAGCGACCTACATCGTAGAACTCAGGAACAGGATTGAAGAGACCTGCAAACTGGCTCAAGAGAACCTGGGAAGAGCAGCACAGCGTTATGCGCGAGGATTCGACCGCAAGGCACGGCCGCGCAGCTTCAAGATTGGAGAACGGGTGTTGCTACTTCTACCTGTCAAACACAACAAGCTACAACTGCAGTGGCAAGGACCTTTTGAGGTGACAGCGAGGGTGGGCCAGAACGACTACAGGATCATGATGCACGGGAAAGCACGCCTGTACCACGCCAACCTGCTGCGCGCCTACATAGAGAGGACAGCCTACGGGGAGAAGAACAAAGACCAGAAGAACAAAGACAAGAAGACAGAGAAGGTTGCAGTCATCAGGGGTGAAACGAGGGGTTGCTCGTTCTTGAGGACGACCTTTCTGTCTGGAAACAGACCATCAACCTCTGCAATATCTTCAGGTTGCAAGGTTGGCAAACGCCAGACTTATGCGCTGGGCGTTGATTCTCCAACCGTACCAATTCACGGTACGCGTCATACCGGGCGCCAACAATGTTGGAGCTGACTTTCTCTCTCGGGCTGGAGAGGAGAACGTGACTGTGAGCGAAACCGAGGTTTCGTCTTGAAGAGGGGAGGTGTGTCACGATCGGGTGACAGAGACCAAGAAAGCGTCACTCAGTGGAGTGCCTGTTCTGGGTCAATGTATGATAGAAAGCGCCTGTGTGTGATATTGGACACAGCAGTTTTTGCTGACAGTGCTCCCGAGCACGGATGTTTTGAAACGCACGAGCTTCACAGTGCGGGTTTCTGCTGTCATAGGGCTGACGGTTTTTTTTGCTGACAGCGCGCACGGGATTTGCAGGGATTGAGTTTCTCGTGTCTTTTTCCTGCTTGGGGAGGCAGAATCGTGTATAGCTGGACTGGTTTGGTGACAAGGTCAGTCACGTGTTTTTTGGCTAGGTGGTCTGTCAGAGACTCAAGGACGACACACTTGACACCCAGCGGCAGAAGGGGAAGGATCGTATACACAGTTTCTAGAGTATGATGGTTTTTCACCGAGTATTATATTCGGCACTCTAGGGGAACTTCCACAAGTTATTCCTTTTCCTCTGCCACGTTATTTTGCTGAGGACAAGTCGTCACATTTCCTTCGTCGGCGATGGCTTTCGCATAAGGATTCGACAAGGGGTTCTGGACGTTTTGGGTCACTGTTGACGAACAGAGACTGTTCCAGGGAGGAAGCGGACTTTGCTTCCATTGAGAGTTACAATCATAGGCTTTTGAGGTAATAAATCATTATTTAACGCTGTTGATGAGTCTGTGTTGTGGAATGAAATACTCTCTGTTGTTCTTTCCAGGTTAGCGCATAATTTACTCTCTGTGACGCTAAAATACTAATCTGTATATGATTTTTGCAGATAGGGAGAGAAGGACGGAAAATGGCTGTTTTGTTGTTGTAAAAAGTCAGTTTTGTGCAGGCCCACGTGCTCGATGAGATATTTAAAGATGACATGTTTTAAGGTGGTGGGTGAGGGGTAGCTGACATGTTTAGTGCACCGATGCTTTCTGTTTGCAGCCTTCGTTCCTTCGTTCGTTCGTTTCGTTCGTTCGTTACGTTCCCGTAACATCGGCACGGCTGACTCTGGCGGGAACTGTTGGGGCTACGCTAACCAGGAGACCGGCTAACCAGGAGACCGGCTAACCAGCGGACCGGCTAACCAGCGAACCGGCTAACCAGCGGACCGGCTAACCAGCGAACCGACTAACCAGCATACCGGCTAAGCAGCAGCAGCAGAGATAAAGCTAAGTGCACCATGTCGTACGCACCCCGTTGACCACCGTTGTCTTTTCGTATCTATGATTTCATTGGAGTAGGGACAACGTGGGGTGTGTGACACCTGCACGAACTAGAGCTTTTCGAACAGAACATTCTCATTTGACTGTATTTACACGGGTTCAGCGTGTTACTATAATTTTCTACATACTACTGGCATTTTGTCAGTGAACACTGGTTTTTTACGTGTTGAGAACGTAAAAGGAACATATTTTGAGTGAAGGCTCGAGGGAGGTGGAGAGTTTATACATAAACAGGCGTCTGAAACTTATACTTTTGTTGACTCTATTTAATTGTATGCCTGCGAGAGTGGATCGTGGTGTGGTTAGTTAATTAGTAGTAATTAACCGGTTCATAATCACCTTGAGTGATATATTGAAACGTGACAGTCTGT
>NC_090248.1:54439977-54459960 GCF_037325665.1 Littorina saxatilis | reverse complement strand
CATACACCACGACCTTCGGTTCGATTCCCCCTCGATGTTAAAATATTTAGTCAAAACTTGACTAAATATAAAAATGTCTGAGTATAATGTGGATTGCCGACTTAGAAACTTTTTTTTTGGCTGAGCGTAAACACATGAAATTATAAACAAACATATTGATAACTAGATGAATACCCGCTTCGCCGGGTACGGCTTCGCTGGGAAGAGGTCGAGCCGAATACCCCGGCTGCGCCGGGGACTACGCCGGCTTTCTCCTCCTCCTTCTTTATTCCTCCTCCTCTCCTCCTTCTCTATTCCTCCTTCTCTCCTCCTCCTTCTTTATTTCTCCTCCTCTATTCCTCCTTCTCTATTCCTCCTTCTCTACTCCTCCTTCTTTATTCCCCCTCCTCTCCTCCTCCTTCTCTATTCCTCCTCCTCTCCTCCTCCTCCTTGTCTATTCCACCTCCTCTCCTCCTCCTTGTCTATTCCACCTCCTCTCCTCCTCCTTCTCTATTCCACCTCCTCTCCTCCTTATTTATTCCGCCTCCTCTCCTCCTCCTCTAGTCATCCTCCTCTCTTCCTCCTCCTCTCCTCCTTCTCTATTCCACCTCCTCTCCTCCTCCTTCTCTATTCCTCCTCCTTTATTCTTCCTCCTCTCCTCCTCCTTCTCTATTCCTCTACCTCTCCTCCTCTATTCCTCCTCCTCTCCTCATCCTTCTCTATTCCTCCTTCTCTCCTCCTCCTTCTTTATTCCACCTCCTTCACTATTCCTCCTCCTCTCCTCCTCCTTCTCTATTCCTTCTCCTCTCCCCCTCCTTCTTTATTCCACCTCCTCTCCTCCTCCTTCTCTATTCCTCCTCCTCCCCTCCTTCTCTATTCCTCCTCCTCTCCTCCTTCTCTATTCCTCCTCCTCTCCACCTTCTCTATTCCTCCTCTCCTCCGCCTTCTTAATTCCTCCTCCTCTCCTCCTTCTCTATTCCTCCTCCTCTTCTCCTCCTCTCCTCATCCTTCTCTATTCCTCCTCCTCTCCTCCTCTAGTCATCCTCCTCTCCTCCTCCTTCTCTATTCCTCCTCCTCTCCTCCTCCTTCTCTATTCCTCCTCCTCTCCTCCTCCTTCTCTATTCCTCCTCCTCTCCTCCTCCTTCTTTATTCCTCCTCCTCTCTTCCTCCTTCTTTATTTCTCCTCCGCTCCTCCTCCTTCTCTATTCATCCTCCTCTCCTCCTCCTCTATTCCTCATCCTCTCCTCCTCCTTCTCTATTCCTCCTCTATTCCTCCTCCTTTTCTATTCCTCCTCCTCTCCTCCTCCTTCTCTATTCCTCCTTTTCTCCTCCTCCTTTTCTATTCCTCCTCCTCCTTCTCTATTCCTCCTTCTTTATTTGTCCTCCTCTCCTCCTCCTTTTTTATTCCACCTCCTCTACTCCTCCTACTTTATTCCTCCTCCTCTCCTCCTCCTCTCCTCCTCCCCTCCTCCTCCTCTCCTCCTCTATTCATCCTCCTCTCCTCCTCCTTCTTTATTCCTCGTCCTCTCCTTCTTCTCTATTCCTCCTCCTCCTCTATTCCTCCTCCTCTCCTCCTCCTTCTTTCTTCATCCTCCTCTCCTCCTCCTTCTTTATTCATCTTCCTCTCCTCCTCCTTCTTTATTCCTCCTTCTCTCCTCCTCCTTCTTTATTCATCCTCCTCTCCTCCTCTCCTCCTCCTCCTCTACATCCTCCTCCTTCTCTATTCATCCTCCTTTCCTCCTCCTTCTCTATTCCTCCTCCTTTCCTCCTCCTTCTCTATTCCTCCTCCTCTCCTCCTTCTCTATTCCTCGTCCTCTCCTCCTTCTCTATTCCTCCTCCTCTCCACCTTCTCTATTACTCCTCTCCTCCTCCTTCTTTATTCATCCTCCTCTCCTCCTTCTCTAGTCCTCCTCCTCTTCTCCTCCTCTTCTCCTCCTTTCCTCATCCTTCTCTATTCCTCCTTCTCTCCTCCTCCTCCTTCTCTATTCCTCCTCCTCTCCTCATCCTTCTCTATTCCTCCTTCTCTCCTCCTCCTTCTCTATTCCTCCTTCTCTCCTCCTCCTTCTCTATTCCTCCTCCTCCTTCTCTATCCTCCTCTTTCTATCCTCCTCTTTCTATCCTCCTCTCCTCCTCTTTCTATCCTCCTCTCCTCCTCCTCTATTCCTCATCCTCTCCTCCTCCTTCTCTATTCCTCCTCTATTCCTCCTCCTTTTCTATTCCTCCTCCTCTCCTCCTCCTTCTCTATTCCTCCTTCTCTCCTCCTCCTTTTCTATTCCTCCTCCTCCTTCTCTATTCCTCCTTCTTTATTTGTCCTCCTCTCCTCCTTTTTTATTCCACCTCCTCTCCTCCTCCTACTTTATTCCTCCTCCTCTCCTCCTCCTTGTTAATTCCTCCTCCTCTACTCCTCCTTCTTTATTCCTCCTCCTCTAATCCTCCTTCTTTATTCCTCCTCCTCTAATCCTCCTTCTTTATTCCTCCTCCTCTATTCATCCTCCTCTCCTCCTCCTTCTCTATTCCTCCTCTCCTCCTCCTTCTCTATTCATCCTCCTCTCCTCCTCCTTCTCTATTCCTCCTCCTCTCCTCCTCCTTCTTTATTCATCCTCCTCTCCTCTTCCTTCTCTATTCCTCCTCCTCTCCTCCTCTTTCTCTATTCATCCTCCTCTCCTCCTCATTTTCTATTCCTCCTCCTCTCCTCCTCCTTCTCTATTCCTCCTCCTCTCCTCCAAATGTTTTCCTCGTTCTTTTTCTTAACCTCCTCTCTTCCTTCGCCGTCTTTTCTTCACCTCATCCTCCTTTTGTCTTTCTCCTCCTTCTATTCTCCTCTTCTTTTCCTCCTTTTTCCTGCTGTTCTCCAATGACAAACAGAATTGTGACCCTCCACCACGGAATGAGTCGCATGTCACCTCGCGCAGTTCTGTTAATATAAGTCTCGGGGATGTCTGGTAACAGTGTGAGGGTCACCTTAGTCACAGGCTTATAACTCGAAAAGTTTTCGCTCTTTTCTAAAACGGGTTTCACTACTGGATAGAGCATAAAAAAACTCTTTAGGAATATGTAAAAATATGAAATCATGCAAAGGTGGCATGCGACTCATTCCGTGGTGGAGGGTCACAATATTGTCCTCCCACTCATATTACCAGCGCACTCTTCCATCTCCCCCTCTTCTTATCCTCGCTTGTCCCCCCTCCTTCTCCTCGTCTCTTGCCTTCTTATCCTCTCTTCGTCCTCTCCTCGTCCTCCCCCTCTTCTTAATTTGTCTCTGGTGTCCCCCCTCCTTCTCCTCGTCTCTTGCCTTCTTATCCTCTCTTCGTCCTCTCCTCATCCTCCCCCTCTTCTTATCCTCGCTTGTCCCCCCCTCCTTCTCCTCGTCTCTTGCCTTCTTATCCTCTCTTCGTCCTCTCCTCATCCTCCCCCTCTTCTTATCTTGTCTCTGGTGTCCCTCCTCCTCCTCTCACGCCTTCTTTTTCCCCTCTCTTCTTTCTCTCCTCCTCCTCCTCCTCCTCCTCCCCCTTTTCTTATCCTTTCTTCCTCCTCAACTATTCCTCTTTTGTCCCTCCTCGAACGACTTCTTCAGTATCTTCATCTTCTTTTTCTCCTACTTTTCTTCTGTTCCTCTTCCTTTTCTTTCCCTCGCCATACTCCTCGTCTTCTTCCTGTTCCACATGTTCCTTCTTTTCCTACATATGTACCCCTTCCTCTTTACCCTCCTCCTCCTTGCCTTTCTCCTCCTCTTCGTACCCTCCTCTTCCTTCTCCCTGGTTTCCCCTTTCCTCCTACTTTTTCTTCTCTTCAAACTAACACATTTTCTGTGCACACACATCACCAGGGCATTATGTAAGCGTCACCTTTTTCACCAGCACGAGTTGCGAAAAATTAGAATTGGCCACGCTTGTCGTTTAAATCCGCGAATCTCCGAATGAATCTCCGAATGAAAGCGTTTTGTGAATGGGAATATTCATGAGAAAATAATTAGCATTTTTTTCTTCTCTCTGTTAACCCATGCCATTAATGAGGGGACTCGAACATCTGGACGCCTTTGCGTAAAATATTCGGGTGTGACGTGCAATTCATTAACCTAGTTTCTGGTGTCATACTTTAAAAGTGACCGTTATCGTAAAGTTATCGCTATCGTGTCATTCTTCGAAGGAGACCGTTATCGTGAGATCAATATGATACACCTTTTCTCTCTCTTTTGATGAATGAACATTCAAGAGGGAGGAGATCCCACAAACTCACACCCACACGGGCAGACAACCAGACTCGGGCATGCGAGCATGTCTGCACACACCCACACGGGCAGACAACCAGACTCGGGCATGCGAGCATGTCTGCACACACCCGACTGAATCATGCATTGCTAAGTTGGGTTTTACTTGCATAAAGACATGACACGGAAATACTTGGCTATGGCTTCTAAAAACAAAAAATATCAGACACACTCCTGGAACGGATGCTAACAAAGATGACTTCTCTGATACATACACGTGATTACGAATCTCACGCTCAAAAAAGAAATAATGAGAATAATGAGAATGAGAATATAGTCTACATCAAGAGTACCCCTCTACTCTTTTTGTTGTTGTTATGAATAATGACAGTTGTAGACTCATATAACATGACAGTAACAATTACAGTAGTAATAATAACATGACAGTAACAATTACAGTAGTAATAGCCTAATAACATGACAGTAACAAGTAAAACAATATAATCAATATTTAACAACTAAACCACCGATTCAAAGTCAGTCCATCAAATAAAAGTAGTGCAGCAGAAGCACCCAACAGAAAATAAACAGAAACGAAAGCAAGAGGACGACAATTATCAAACAGAACAACAACAACAAAAACACTGAGTCTCTCCATTTATTGGCAGACTGAAGAAAAAGATTGGACAAGAGAAGTAAAGAAAAGCACGAGACAGTGAAAACCTGGTCCCTGGTCGGTTAATATTAAGTGCCAACTTGGCACTGTGATTGAAAGCATCAAAAGCAAGCCGGCTGGCAATATTGGACATCGGCTAATTCGAGTTAAGACCACCAAAGACCACTGAATTTGGGGACGACCAGATTTGACATGATTTTGAGGCAAACAGATGTGTGTCGTTGTGTCTTGGTAGCTTAGGTGCCAACAGGTTATAACAGAACTGGTTCAGTAACAGCGTTGACATAGACTTTCCAATCCAAGTCAGTACACAGAACTTCGGAAATAGGCTTGAACGCTGCTGATGAACAAACACACACACACACACACACACACTGACACACACACACTGACATACTCTTGCGCACGTACACTCTCTCCCTCCGTCTCTCTCTCTCTCTCTCTCTCTCTCAACTAACTTCCTGTCACACCCCTACTGTACACACGCAGTTTCTCGACAACAGAACTTGTTTTCTACACCCGAACTTCGACCGAACTTTGGTCGGGGTGTATGTGAGACTTTTTACACCCTCGACAAGGGTAACGATCGTTAACGAAACAGAAGTGTCAGATCATTTATTACACCGCTGTGGACCTGTGTGGATTGCAACATGGAGGTGCGAGGGGAACACCTGGGATAAATCACCTCCATTACTAGGCGCCGGAAAGAGCTTGGTCTGACAGCAACGCAAACACACTCTTTGCAACCCCGACACTTTACGGGTGCGAAAACACCCCGGGTCAAAATCATTCAATGCCCGAGCTTTTCCTTATACCCCCGAGTCCTTTCTCCCAGCCTGGCTCGATACGTGGTTTATCTTTTTCTTGTGGCCACGCGAAAAGGAGTTCGTCTCAGCTCTCTGGAGTCTTGACAGTCCGATGATAATGAAGAATAGGACTGTAAGGTGGCGCTTTTGTTCTTCCAGGTGGGTTTTGTCACGAAAAAGGGTTTTTGTGCCGGGGTAAAGTGATGAACGTGACAATAACATACGAGCAGCATTGTGTGCAGTGGTTGTTTATTACTTCCATCCATTTTCATAAGTTTGATAAATATACTTCGATACTCCTGTGTCCCCTGCGCCCCCCCCCCCCCCACCAACTCGTTTCTGTTCAAATTTATAAGTTTGAATTCTCTTTGCTTTGCTATCCCCCTGCTTTGCTATCCCGCCGCCGCCTTCCCCCATCTCCGAGAGACTCATTCCCCTTTTTCAAATTATTTGTGGTTTTGACACCACCCAACTGACAAGATTTCCGTTAGTTTGGTTCAGAAAAACACCTGTTGACACGTAAAGGGGATATAGCTTGTAGCGAATCAAAAGATAGGCGAATGAGCCATACGTCGAGTAATTTATCTCTCACACGCAATTTTCATAAATGTCATCACTTCATTCACTTACCCCCTCCCAGTCATGTAGCCTAATCAGAAAAACTTGATTAACGATAGAATTCTCGGAGGGGTATATATGAGCAATATCACACCTGCACGATCTTGGGAAAGACCAGCACAGTACAAGAATATGACAACCGCCAAGACGTTCTTAATATTTTATTCTTTTATTGCACTTGTGATTGCTCTTGCTCGATAATACGAGTTGTGAATAGCTGTCAGCCAGTTTCGAGTTTCTGTCGATGAATGCTACGCAATATGGCCTATTTTTCTGTTATGAATCATACAGAAGTTATTCCATGTGCATTGGTATACAAGAACTATAAGTTCGGTTGTAGTTTTGTTCTTTTCTTTTGTCAGTTGGTTCTTTGCCCTCACATGCGTTGGGAAATATTTACAGGTCGTAAAATGAGAAACAGTGGCGATACTGTGTGTGTATCTGTGTGTGTGTGTGTGTGTGTATGTGTGTGTGTGTGTGTATGTGTGTGTGTGTGGGTATGTGTGTGTGTGTGTATGTGTGTGTGCGTGCGTTTGTGTGTGTGTGTGTATGTGTATGTGTGTGTGTGTGTATATGTGTGTGTGTGCGTGCGTTTGTGTGTGTATGTGTGTGTGCGTGCTTGCGTGCGTGTGTACGATCGTGCGTGCGCGTGCGTGAGTGTGACTGAGTGTGCGTGCGTTCGTGTTTGTATGCGTGCGTGAGTGTGAGTGTGTGTGTGTGTGTGCGTGCGTGAGCGTGTGTGTGAGCGTGTGTGTGTGTGTGTGTCATTGTGGTCATAAGGGGGAGGGGGTAAGAGACTGGAGGAACGGTGTTGGAAAAGGAGAGTAGGGGTGTGAGTGAATCCCCCCCCTCCCCCCGTCCTTCCCTCCACGACACTATTATGAGCGTTGCACAAACGCAAAGAAGTGTTTCAAAAATACTTGCCCCTAACTCGTTTCGAAGTGCAAGTTGACAGAGAGCGTTCCAGCGAAGCTCTCACCCATTCAGATATATCAGTGTGACTGATTCCAAAGCATTTCACCGCTACACAAAAGGCGGGAAACCGGATAAAATGGATTAAAAATACAAGCCTGTCGGGTTAGGTGACAACTCTTTTGTGACCGGAGTTTTTCTGCCGACAAGCTGTCTCTAGATCCACACAAAGAGGTTAAAGTTATAGCGCGCTCGTATCTACGGTGCAAAACGATTAAGGGGGCTTTTGAGCCCTTTAAGTATTGAAAACGTGGACAGCTTCTTTCAACATTATTTTGACCTGTGAGTGACACATTTCAAAGTGTGAAGGCGTTTTCTTGATACGTTTTCCGTGTTGATGTCACACCTTGCGCTCTCTCTCTCCCTCTCTCTCTCTTTCCCTCTCTCTCTTTCCCCCTCTCTCTCTCTCTTTCTTTTGCTCAGTCTCTTGGGCCCTCACCCTCTCTCTCTCTCTCTTTCTCTCTCGAACAAACGAACAAACAAACGAACAAACGAACGAACGAACGAACGAACGAACGAACGTACGAACGAACGAACGAACGAACGAACGAACGAACGAACGAACGAACGAACGAGCGAACGAACGAACGAATCCATGATTAAATGAATGAATAAACAAAGGAATCAATTGATTGACCAAGCCATTGTTTAAACAGGCTTTTACATAAGCACTGCACAAAATGAACACTTGCTAACTACGCAGAGTGGTTTTTCTTTTAAATAATACATTTTAACACATTTCTCATAACTTCGATATTGAATAGGTCGTTGTTCAATCCCTTAAAGAGTAGAATTGTTCCTTAGATATGACTTATTTAGTAGCACGATTCACATGCATATGATGGTAAAATGTCGTGTCCGGTTTTCCACAGACTCAACTTCCTGCTCTGACTTCAAAAGAAATTCTCTCAAAGCTATCGTTGTTAATCAAGTGTGATTTTAAACAATCACTCCCTTGTGTTGTAATGAGCTAAATAAATTAATGTTATCTGTTATCTGCTGACGGCAGATTTTATACTTCATTGCACAATTGCGGCCAATTTCGTCGAAATGTTTTATGAGCCATACCTTATTGTTAAGAAGAGATGCATGTCCATGGTAAGCAAATTAGCTTGCGTCATTTTGGGAAAGTGAACTTTCCCCTTTAAGTTCAAGTGCTGAGGCCAGAAATAACAAATGGAATAGGGCTTTCCGTGCTGTTTTCCAAGAACACTTTTTTTTAAACAATGTTTTTATTAAATCAAACATGATACAATAATACAACGATAAACAATAAGGACATGAACTCAAGCGAACGCTTATATTACGCGCCCAACGTAGTTGGAAAATAACACAAATATGATGTCGGGCAAACATTACTAATAAACTGTGGAACTATCTAGATCAAAAGCATAGTTCAAGCAAACCAGAAAGAACAAGAAAAAGCTAGCAGGAGGAAGAGGGGGAGGGTGGCGGTGGGGGAGGAAAGAACAATTGAGTAGACTTTCCCACAAAACTACTACTGATGGAATATCTAAGATTGTATTGTGAATATGTAAAAACAAATCAACAATCACATTATCAAATAATTATGAAGAAGAGTGATAGAGGAACAATATAGAACACAAAACACACTTACTTTGCTGTTAAATTGGAAAATACAACAAATGTGTACCAACTTTTGAAACAAATATATGTTGAAATAGTTAATTAGATAGTTAATTAGTAAGTTAGTTAGTTCGGTTCTTCTCGCTTTCTAGCTTTGAGGGATCATGTTGAGACTGTGTCAAAAGAGACCAAATCTAAGTTAACTTCACATGTGAACCGAGGAGAGTTCTAAAACAGACAAAGTATTTATCAATCTTACAAATATACGAGTATATAAAAAGCCGTATAACCGCTAGGACCATGCCAGGTTTAACTTCCAGCTTGTCGGCTATAAACACAACTACAGCACTACAACAAAGACATTACATTCATATATGTCAATTCTTCTGATCATAATGTAGCTTGTTAATGAAGTTAAAAAAGTACAGTTATACAAAGAAAAACTAAATCTAAACGTCCATCTGACAAACGTATATAGAAAACCTTATGGAATCCAGGACCATCGCAGGTTTTATCATACAGTTTGTCAACTGAATAAAAACAACTTCAGATCTGCAATAGGCACACTGA
Organism: Littorina saxatilis; assembly: GCF_037325665.1. NCBI lineage: Eukaryota > Metazoa > Mollusca > Gastropoda > Littorinimorpha > Littorinidae > Littorina > Littorina saxatilis. The sequence goes on along the minus strand of NC_090248.1, from coordinate 54,450,545 downwards.
ATTCAATTGTCGATCTTCTTATCATATTGCTTGTTAATGGAGTGAAACATCTACAGTTCTACACAGACACACTAAATTTAAATGTCAGTGAAACAACAAGAGTTCCACACAGAAACACTACATTTAAAAGTCAATAAAAAAAAAACTACAGTTCTACACTGCCAAAATATATTTAAATGTCAAGGAAAAAAACTACAGTTAAACTAAATTTAGAAGTCAATGAAACTACTACAGTTCTACACAGACAAACTAAATTACGACAGTTCTACGCAGAAAAACTAAATGTAATAATAATAATAATAAAGATAGCTTATATAGCGCCGCTTCACAAATTTAACTATGCTCTTAGCGCTGTACATCGAGATATAACAATTTCAATAATATAAATACAAAGATGATATTATAATAATACACATTTACAAATATCACTCACGTGCATACATCCTCGTGCACACCACGTAAATGTTAATGTAAATGTTAATGAACAAAAAATCAGTTCTACGCAGGCACACTGAATTTAAATTTCATTAAAGCAACTACAGTTCTTTGCATGCAAACTCAATTTAAATGTCAATGAATCAACTACAGTTCTTAATCCATAATTTGGTCTCTAAGAGCGCATTCATAAGTTTATCTCGTTAAAACATATTTTTTCATGGCTTTGTAAACTTGTATGTGAATAAAACACTGTTTAAACCAACTACAGTTCTTCGCAGACACACTAAATCTAAAAGTGAATGAAAAACTTACAGTTCTTCACGAACCAACTTTTTTTTTTCTTCAACAGTTTTTTTTATTCAGGCAAACACAGATTTACAATGACAAATTAAAAGCATTGATACTTATATTGATAGTAAATTGCAGCTGTATTATATGACAAGCTACATGGCAGTTGGTATTCACAAACCAACTTAATCTTAAATGTCAATTTGACAAATGTAGACAACACTCGAACCGTCGCACAGTTCATCATTCAGCATACCATTAACATTTATGACGACACAGTTCATCATTCAGCATACCATTAACATTTATGACGACACAGTTCTCCGTCTCAGAAACCCTCTTGACGTTGTCCGGTTGGTTTAGTAGCCAGAAGGGACGGTGGAGGGGGGCGAGGGTGTTCCAACTGACCAGCGAAAGTCGCCCTCCACTTGCCTGTCGTCTGCTCCGATCCAACTGTAGGAGGTCCAGCCTGCCAGAAAATGAAGAGAGAGGGAGAGATCCTTCATTCAATAAGAAAGAAAAAAGAAAGAAGGAAAGAAAGCAAGAAAGCAAGAAAGCAAAAAAAGTGAGTAGAAAGACAGAAAGAAAGACAGAAAGAAAGAATGATAGAATTTTCACAATGTTTGTGAAGTTTTCGCAAGGTGTAAAAGTTATCAAACTAACTAACTGACTAACTAACTAACCACCTAACTAATTAACTAAATAACTAACTAATTACTAACTAATTAACTAAGTAACTGACCGACTGACTGACTGACTGACTAATTAACTAACCGACCAACCAACCAACCAACCAACCAACCAACCAACCAACCAACCAACCAACCAACCAAATTACTCAAACAGTATTATACCTTTCCGTCCTCCGTAACCTCCTCTGATTCTTTTGTTGTATTTTTTTTCTTACATTTCTGATAAGGGTAAAAGCGATTTTCTGACCATGACATAACATGAAATAACAATTCCTATCTAGGTGTACATATTTATAACCACACTTAATATAAGCTCAGCTTATTGTGTGGTCACACATGTTTATATCGCATTATACACGCCACCCTGTATTTTGGGAATAAAATCTTGTTTAAACCAACAGTATTGAAGGATGAAAATTAGAAAAACAGACAGTCGGAACTCGGTCAACACGCAGCCACCTCCTGTCATTAAACCCTTACCCATGTCCCTAAGACGCAGTTCACGAGCTCGACATCCCCCGGTGTTTTGACGTGGATGAGATGACCGCCTCCGTTCTGCAAGCTGTTCTGGCTGGCTTCGTCATACGGTTTGTTTGTTTGTTTGTTTGTTTGTTTGCTTAACGCCCAGTCGACCACGAAGAGCCATATCAGGGCGGTGCTGCTTTGACATTTAACGTGCGCCACACACAAAACAGAAGTCGCAGCACAGGCTTCATGTCTCACCCAGTCACATTATTCTGACACCGGACCAACCAGTCCCAGCACTAACCCCATAATGCCAGACGCCAGGCGGAGCAGCCACTAGATTGCCAATTTTAAAGTCTTAGGTATGACCCGGCCGGGGTTCGAACCCACGACCTCCCGATCACGGGGCGGACGCCTTACCACTAGGCCAACCGTGCCGGTTCGTCATACGGTACTCTGTGGTTGAACGCTCGAATACATCGTCCTGCCTGCCACGAGTAGCCATCGCCAGCTCGGCTGCAGAGCAGAACTGGAAGAAGGAAGATGGTGAGCTGGATGAGTGGGTGGATGCATGGATGGATGGATGGATGGATGGATGAATCTGACTTTTCCTAGTACGGTGTATTTGAGATACACAGGATACCCCTTTTCGAGACCCTCAACAATCTGAGAAAATCAGTGTTTATAGGCCTAAAAGGAACGAGAGTTTTAAAATAGCAAGATCTTGATGAGGCTTTTTTCAGCACGTGTACGGGAACGTGTACGGGTAACGTCATCAAATCTTGTTTTTACGTCACGCGTTTGCCAAGATCTGCAGTCTTGGTGGGAGCAAAAACAACGTATGATTTGGAACATTGGAGACCAAAAGTGAGTCACGGATTACGCAATTTCTACACGTACACGTACAGGTCTTTGCTACAAGTTCGATCATCTAGAACACTGTAATGTAGGTTACTTTACAGACGTAAGGGACAGGCAATCTGCAGGAAAAAGGGTCTTGAAAAGGGGAGAAGTTTTGACTCGACTGCATGGCTGAAAAAGTTACTCGCACTTTTCGAAAGATGTTTTACACTTACCTTTCGTGTTCGTGTAACTCCTTGCTCGTGCTTCGAAAAAAAGACTTGTCGCCTTCAATACGTCAAGGTTACCATAACAATGACATGTTGACGTCACTGGGCTGAATGTGAACGTGACGCACTTTTCGTGGTTGGCACAGGCAAGAGCGCAGTCCTTCTTTGACGCTGCAGATACTTCAAAGATGACGTTGTCCGTGAAGATGACGTCATCGGCATCAATATAAGTAAATGACGTCATCTTGTAAATAAAATCACCGTCTTGGTTGTCATCACGTCCACACTGAGTTGTCGCTTGGCAGTAAATCATTTGCTCCAATCAAAAAGACTTGATAATGAGAGCAAGCAGTAAAATTCTGTTCGTCTCATTTTTCCCGAAGTTTTTTTTCTCCTCAGAATTATTATGAAGATTTTATTTGTCTCAACATTTTACACAAACGAGGTCTGCTGACTTAGAAGCTGCTTTTCAGGAATATAGTGATTTTTTCCATTAAACTTTAAAAAATCAAAAAAAATCTCTCACAAGACTGCTTTTCACGATAGATCATTCAACAGTTGCTTCTCAGGAATAACGGAAGCCTCCTTTTTTTTCCACCTGAGATAATTTGCAGAAGTAGGTGAAACGAAACTGGAAGAACAACTTCAGCGTTCAAGCTCTGGGCAGAAAATACTCTGATCGCCTGAGAACACGCGCAGGCCAAACATGCAGTCATACTTCATGTTCCTACTTCTTGCTCTTTGGCCCGAAAGTATCCAGGACTGAGGTGCATGAACCAAAAAGTGGGTGCCACCCAAACGGGAGAAAACAAACTGCGGGTTCTGATTCGTTGAAATCACAACACACTCCGACACACACACACATGCGCGGAATGACATGTTCGTTTAAAACAAATATTTTTTAACAAAACCAGGAACAAGGACTCACAAATAATTTTTGTTTCATCAACATCTGCATTGACAGAACCCCATCTTATTGAAAACATCTTTTGTAAACAATACTTTCCTCTTGATGTTTTTTTTCAAATACAACTTTTCCATCGCTTTCTTTGATAGCAAACTATCAACAAATATTACGACGTGGGCAGTGGTCAATCAATATAAGAGCGTTTTTCCCTTCTCTGAAACAAGTTCAAGTTCAAGTTTTATTAGTCCAGAACCCATGGGGGCATTTTGAACAATAAATACAATCAACACAATCATGATATATGCTAATATAGTAAATAAAAAAATAAAAAAATAAAAAAATTATGAAAAACTGTTACAAATGCCAGGAAAAAAGTAAAATTGAGTTGAAATTCAAGGATTTTACAATTTTTTCAGCAGTTCAACAAAAACTTTGTCAAAGTGTGAATACTCATTATCTGACAGGCGCAGTGGCGTAGTGGAAAAGACATCGGTCTCTAATCGGAAGGTCGTGAGTTCAAATCCCGGAGGGGCTGGAGGGGGAGGGTGCTTCCATCTGACCATCGGAACTCTCCCTCCGCTTGCTTGTCGTTTTCTCCTACCCAGATGTCTTTCTTCCAACCTGGTGATTGAACATGGATGAAAGAAGCAGACAAAACGTAGTCATTCCAGCCTACTCAGGGAACACACGGTCACAGATAGAAAGCCAGCCAGCCAGACACATAGACATAGACACAGACACAGACATGCTGCTCTCTCTCACACACACACACACACACACACACACACACACACACACACACACACACACACACACACACATACACACATACACACACACACACACACATACACACACAAGTTAAAGCAAATGTTTAGTTTTCCGTGTATTTTCGGAGTTATTCTCCACACTAACCAACATATACCATACAAACCATAATAGGGAGCTTAAGCAATGCAAACGCAATGTTTTGGTGACCAATAAGTAACGGACTGGCTGCCGCAGTAATCTTGCGAAATGGTCAAGTCAGTTTTCGAAGCCTTAACACATTTTCGTCAAAACGCTGCCGATTTCGCGAAATGAGCAGCGTTTTGCCAATTACGCGAAAAGGGCAAAATTGTTGCCGATTCCGCGAATTCGGCAATTCCATGAATTGGGCACGACATAAATAAGGACAACACGAAGTCATTCTTTACCTAGGATCTCGCGGACACAGTCCACCCAATGGACATTCCCCGGGAGTCTTGACATGGATGAGGTGACCACAGTCGTTTTGCAAGCAATTGTGTTCAGCGAAATCGAGTCAGACCCCACATGGTTGCCGTACGGTTGGATACACAGGCCTGCTTGCCATGAGTAGCCCGCTCCAGCTTGACTGCAGAGTAAAGCTTGAAAATAAAATAAATACACCCATAAACAAAAAAAGATCAAGATAAATAAGTACCAAACAAAGATACTTACTAACTGACTAACTGACTAACTAACTAACTAACTCACTGACTGAATGACTGACTCACTGGCCAACTAACCAACTCACGCAGGCACTCACTCACTCATTCACTCACTCAATCGATCAATTTATAAATAAATAAATAAATGAATTAACACATACCTACGGTGTCGTACGTATCAGCACTGTATCAATATTCCTATGTTTGCTGTTTCTATGTTTTCACCACAACATAATTATATGTATCTGCATTGAGTGTAGAACAGGATTTTAAAACATGAGACGAGAGTTCGAATGAAATGTTTATCTTCTTCACAGAAGGATCAGATAACAAATCTTTCTTAAGCAAATTCGAATTGAACGTGTCCTAATTCATTCATAACACAACGTAAGCTGTAACATGCTGGACGTAAAGGCAAGAAGCGAAACTATGAACCTTTCATGATTTCATATCCCTTTCAAAACATCAATAAGTTTAAAGTCGTAGGTTATCACTCCTTTAAAACGTGTTTATCCCTTTTTCAACATTTTGTTTGTTTTGAAAAAGTAACATTGGCAAGACTAGTGTGCAACCAAAAATGGTACACCACCCGCATGTTTTCTACTGCAGTGTGACCACAGGAGAATCAGGGCTATTGTTATGAATGTAACATATAACGTGGAACATTTTTCTTGACCGTACCTTTTGTGTGTACGTAACTCCTCGCTCCTGGTGTCAGCACATGAAGGCTTGTCACGTTTAATACGTCACCATGACCAGTAGATTCGGTCGAAACTTCACTCAAGGTGAACAACTTCTTCTTGAGAAGACTTACTATTAGCAAGCAACAAAATGCAATATGCCTCATTCTAGGAGAAAGTTTTATAGAATCTCATACAATTTTACTCTTTTAGAACCACAAGATCAATTATAACAGGAGAGAATTGCTTGCTTGCAAAAATCAAAGTCAATGTCAAAGTCAAAATCAAAAGTCAAATGAACTCAAACATCACAAACTAGATGATTACCCGCTTCGCCGGGTACCGGCTTCGCCGGGAAGAAGTAGAGCTGAATACCAGGCTGCGCCTGGGAGCCGGCTTTGCCGGGTGTACGCCGGCTTTGCCGGCGCACGAAGGAAAGGAGATAAACGCGCAAAACACTGGAGACCTTCTAAAAATAGTAACGTGCAGTGACCTTCTAAAAATAGTAACGTAGTAACGGGAATATGGATTGACGCCACACGGAGGAAGGGAGATAATCGCGGCTGAAAACACTGGAGAAGATAAGGAAGAGTTACTGGTAGTGGATCCCGACAACAACAAAAAAAAACAAAACAAAAAAAATCTGTTCAGCGCGTACAGCGCTGCGCGCTGAGAGCACGTGTTGAAATATCTCATCGATGAGGTTGTGTCCGGGGTGTAGCTGAATACCGTGTCCAAATTTGAAAAAGATCCACCGAGAACTTTGGCCGTGCATCGCGAACAGACAGACAGACAGACAGACAGACAGACAGACACTAGTCGTATATATATATTGATTACAGCGGGTGTGGTGGTGCATATATAACACCTGAGACACAATATTAAAACATTGCAAGCATTTACAAAATACGTTTTTCGCATAAAACACACCTTTTAAGATTAGGAAAAGTAGTTTTCTTGCTGAAATAAAACGAGGTACAAAAACAACCCCGAAGTGATGTCTGCGGCTGGTTCAGAAGTTTTTATTCTTAGTGTACAAAATGCAAACTCTCCCAATTCTAGAAACTGCGCATGAAAAGACAAATAACACCGTCCTCCACTTGCAATGCAAACTATCAACCAGAATATTAGATCCCTGTGTATACAAGAAAGAACAACACAACGATCTTTGCAATCGATGTACGAATATGTGATATAGGCGAATAGAAAGCGTTTGCAAATTCACGCACGCACGCACACAAGCATGTACACGTGTATGCATACACACGCACACACACACACACACACACACACAAACACACACACGCACACACACACACACACACGCATGCACGCACGCACATGCGGCACGCACGCACGCACACACACACACTGACACACACACACACACGCACACACACACACACACACACACCGAGAAATTCCTTCCTTCCCGTGTTAAAGGCACAGTCCTTTCTATGAAAACAGTTCTGCTCACAATCCCAGATCGCTCCAGGCTTTTAGAAACGATAAGAGCATGCTACCATGTGGATACATCCCAAAATTCACCAACCTTCCTCCTTTCATGAGTGTCAATCTGCTAAATAGACCAACAAGAAATAACTCTTCTGGGTTTCCATGCGTTGTGGAAGAGTGAATACTCTTGGTTTCATTGACGCCGCAAACTGTCCACACGTGCTCTTTGTCTACGTGTTTCGGACACACCCCTCTTTTGTGATTGGTTTGTTTGCTTGTTTGTTTGCTTAACGCCTAGCCGACCACGAAGGGCCATATCAGGGCGGTGCTGCTTTGACATATAACGTGCGCCACACACAAGACAGAAGTCGCAGCACAGGCTTCATGTCTCACCCAGTCACATTATTCTGACACCGGACCAACCAGTCCTAGCACTAACCCCATGATGCCAGACGCCAGGCGGAGCAGCCACTAGATTGCCAATTTTAAAGTCTTAGGTATGACCCGGCCGGGGTTCGAACCCACGACCTCCCGATCACGGGGCGGACGCCTTACCACTAGGCCAACCGTGCCGGTTTCGTGACTGGTCAATAATGTCAAGTTGGAAAGTTGCCCCAATAAAAGAGTTTACACTCTTTTGCAACCCATACAAACCCGACAGAGTTCTTTCCGAACTTCGTCTAAAAATTGCGCAAAAAAATCCCACTTCTATAAAAGAGAGCTCTTATTGTATTGAAAAACCTGAAGAAATCTGTGTTGGATGGCATTTCCGACACGGGAAGAAATGTACCTTTAAAACTGTGATGTATTTCGTGATCGTTTGGAATGTATCAACGCAATACATTTTACGACGGTAATCAGCACTTATAATTATACGCTCGCAGCAGCCAATTCAACGAGCCGTACCCATTTAAGTAAATGGCAGAGAAAAATACAATTGAGCAAAAATTCGATGATTGGCCAATTTCTCCAAAATTACAAACAAAACTCTAGTATGAATAAATAATTTCAGATAAACATCCTTCATTCGTGTTCGTTTCAAATCCATTTAGAGCCTTTGAAGGTTGGTGTGTCCTTAAAGTGCTGTCAGTCGCCATTGGTTTAAAAATGTTTAAATCTGTGAAGCCCCTGGTAATATTAAAGTACAACAAAGTCTCTTTGTACTCATTACTGGAGCCCGAGGGTTTTTGTACAAAAATGATTACCAGGAGAACAACAAAACCAACAACAGTAATAGGAACCACCACCTCCACCACCACCACCTTAACCAACAACAACGACGACCACCACCACCACCACCCCCACCACCACGACAACAACACAAACACAAACGTACACACACAGACACACATAAGAACACACACACACACACACACACACGCACACGCACACACACACGCAGACACACACACGCAGACACACACACACACACACCCACACACACACACGCACACACACACACACACACACACACACACACACACACACACACACACACACACACACATACACACAATTAATGACAGACAGCAGAAAGAATAAGAACAGCGTGAGAAGACGACAGTAAAAATGACAGATTTTAATGGTGTTTCTTTCCAAAGAAGTAACATTACATCGTTTCTTGCACTAGTAGATGCCACAGATACCACCAACACACCTATCACCAAGGCGTTTACAAGGATCTAGACCCTTCCATGACAAATACATTTCCATGTCGCTTTTATTTGAAAATAAATCCCTTCTCGCACTTGTGAAGTTACAAATAATTAAACAACTAAAGATGGTTAGGTGGAAACAACCACATAATCTTTCAAAAAGACGTTTCCGAGGATCCAGACCCATACATCAAACGCATATGGGCTTCTGTTACATCTTTATCAACTTCGGCCTTGCAACCTCGGTCGGTAAAGATGAAATAGAAGTCGATACGCTCCCCTTCGGGCCAACAAAAAAAGCTGGTCTGACGACAAGCCACCAAATATATTATGATGTCCAGAAATAACTCAAGGTTTCAAGGTTTTATTGGACGTTAGGCCCATTGAACTTTTAGGCTAACACAGTACCCAGTCAATTCAGCAAACGGGGCCCTTGAAAGGCAACATGAGAGTTTGCCGTCTCGTGAGGGGCGAGTCCCAGCCCGTGACTCGCCCCGCACTAACGGGAAGATATACACATTCAGGTAATGTTGAACTTTAGCGTTGCTATTTCATAGCTCACAATCCAGTGGCATTTTGGACTTATTTTTGATACAAGTCCTTTTAATCAAACCAAAGAATATTTATCGTGAAATTAATTGACGGACTGAGTGAGCTCTAAACTTAAGCAGAATAAATTAATTTGGTCATTGTATTGACGAAAATGCATACGTAATATCGACAGAGTCAGACAGAGTTGCCTCCCCTTCTTCGAAATGCCGCCTTTGCCGAGGGTTTCCTTCTAAAACGCATGTCAACAAAAGGCATCTGTATTCGGCGTACAGTTCATTCCGTGACTTTAAAGGTATCCAAAATGACTTATTATTCCAACAATAGCAGGTTTTTACACAATTGGAGGCTTAAATGCTCCATTCATTGTGAGCTATGAATTTACAACGCTAAAGTTCAAGATTACTTACAACTAAATCACACTCACTCTTCAGACTACATTCGACGAGGTCAAAGAAATACAGCTACGAGAACGCCACAATGGCTATCCCTATGTTGTTTTCAAGGGGTCGAAACCATACCTTCAAAAACACATTTCCATGGGGACTTTTTGTTTCTCGAACTATTTGAACTACATGTCAATCTGACAAACAAAGACAGCTAGGTGAACATCACCACAGCGTCTGTCATTGACCACGTTAGAAGGATATAGACCCACACAGTCCTGCGGAGAATCGTTCTCGTTCTCGCTGTCATCCATTTTCCATGTGACAGGGGGTGGTCGGGGAGGACAAGGCTGCCGTCTGACCTGCGGAACTCCCCCCCCACTTGCTTGTCGTCTGCTCCCAGCCATATATACCCGCGCCAACCTGATGAGTCGAGAAAAAGACTATCTTTGAACTTTCTGGCACAGACACCCTCTTGGTTTGAAAATAAAACGTTTAACGCGTCATCGTGACCATAGCAACGACCAAGTGA
>NC_090248.1:54414977-54432477 GCF_037325665.1 Littorina saxatilis | reverse complement strand
TTAAATTTTTAATTTTTTTTATTTCTAGTCTCGGTATGGTTCGCAAAATGTGCCAGAGGTTGTTTTTTTGTGGGTTTTATTTAGAGAAATACAGGTGGGTTTTTTAGGGTCGGCGAAAAAAAATAGGGTTGGCCGGGTTACCTTAAACCAACATATTGGCCTAAGGTGATCAAACATAATCAACATGCATTTTCACCGGAAGAGTACAATTTTAAGTGGTGCAAATGCATTAGGCCAACAAAAAAAGTTGTATGTTTCTGGTAACATGGCTACAAAAAATAGGGTAGGTAGGTAGGGATTTTTTTGTTTTTTTGTTTTTTGTTGTTGGTCAGGGTAGAAAATAACTATACAGTGACGCAAAGAGACTGGACTTACTATACAAAGAGAAAGACAACACATTACAAAACAAATGAGACAAAAGGGATGCGGGGTTATCCCCCTTGTGTCGTCTGCCGTCTGTTACTTTCGTTTTGACGCTTTTTTTTTTCTTTTTTTTTTTTTTTTTTACAAATGCAATAAAAAAAAAGTCCAGGGTCGGCGGGAAAAAACTAGGTAGGGTCGGGTGACCAGAAACATACAACTTTTTTTGTTAGGCCTCAGGCAGCATTAAAAATCAATTTATCGTCATCAAACAATGCAAGGTTGACCGATCGCTTTATGAGGGTATTTACAAGACAAATAAAACAACAACAACAACAACAACAAGAAATGCAAGTTTTTTTAACGTTTAATTTTTGAAAAAACAAGAAATTCACAAGTACATCGACCAAATGGTTTTTAAAGTGGACAGACAGACACATAATCATGAAACAAATGAGGTAACAAGAGGCGAAGCCTTCAAGGCTCACGTAAGAAATCGACGAACAGTAACACAAACTCAATCACTTCGTCACACATACACACACACACACACACACACACACACACGCACATACACACACACACACACACACACACACACACACACACACACACACACACACACACACAGTAAGCGGCATAGGTGACACTGTGCAAGAAAGCGAGACACTACACTCTAAATTTTATAACACTTTGAGAACATTGAAAGTGTTTAGGGTGAACACTTAAAGTGTTAGGGTGAACACATTTTTACACTTTTGGAACACAGAAAGTGTTCTCAATGTGTTATCCTGAAGCATCTTCTGCTACCTGAACACTTTTGGAACACATGGTAAACACTTTTTAGCACAGTGGAACACCAGGTGAACACACGTGTTCAACAAGTGTTCCACAAGTGTTCCACTTCGTCTTTTAGTCATGCTCCGAATAAAACAATACATTAAAAATATTTGGGCCATGAGCAGATTCGAACCCGAGACCTTCGCCTTGCCATGTCAGCGCTCTACCGATTGAGCTACGGAGACTCGTCGGGATCTAGCGTCGCTTAGAGTATATATAATTTGTATACCCCCTAGACCGCTGCGGGACGTTTTTTTGTTTTTGTTTTTAATCGTGTTGTGCTTATATTTTTTCATCAAACATTTATTTCATCTGAGACATCTAATAAGCGGTAAGTATTAGCATTTTTATTTTTACACTTTAATAATGTTACTAATTGTCCCATCATGCTTCATCTGGACCAAAAAAGAACGTTGACACTTTTAGATCTGTGGACCTGTCTGCGTTGTCGCTGCGTTGATTTGGCTCAGGATTTCCGATTGTTATCTGTAAGTTGCTTGCTGAGATTTTGTATTAATTCATCTAAGCTTAGTCACTCGTATTTTTGTTGTAACATGTTCCCGTTACTTGTATCTGTGGACGTTTTAAGACAATTTCTCTAATTTTGCTGTCGCAACGGTTTCAGCTGATCAGTGGACCTTTTACATTAGTTCTGCGTTGGTAAATAAACTCTATTTCAATTTGATGTTGATTTTATGTTTTATTCTGGTTGATGTGCTTGGTTTTTTGTTATTGTTATACGTGTATGTCCAGGGGTTCCTTATAATGATAATGGTGGTCCAGTGAACGATACCTTCCGCCTGTGGTCACAGCAATACATTGGCAGATTTTCGGATTCTTCTTCTTCCTTTGGTTAGAGATCATAGATGTACGATCTGCACGCTAGATAAAGTGAAGCGGTAGGCTAAAAACAGCATACATTAATGAACAACATTCATCATAATAGTGGCCAGGTTGATTGTGTGCGCAATTTAGAATAATTCTATGCATGCTTGGTTGTATTTGATTTCACAGATCTATCACACTTTCAGGGAACTGGGAAGCCGTTTGAGCTGATGTGCCCATGTGGCGAATCGATGTGGGCGTAACCTGCGCACATTACTTCTGAATTGCACTGAGGATGAACAGGAGGCACTGACGGCAACCCAGACGTGTTTACCAAGGTACGCATGTCCTGCATTTGCATATATTGTGTAGTTTTGCAGAGAAATATTGACTTTCAAATTGATCTGATAAGTTTTGTTTGTTTGTTTGCTTAACGCCCAGCCGACTACGAAGGGCCATATCAGGGCGGTGCTGCTTTGACATTTAACGTGCGCCACACACAAGACAGAAGTCGCAGCACAGGCTTCATGTCTCACCTAGTCACATTATTCTGACACCGGACCAACCAGTCCTAGCACTAACCCCATAATGCCAGACGCCAGGCGGAGCAGCCACTAGATTGCCAATTTTAAAGTTTTAGGTATGACCCGGCCGGGGTTCGAAGCCACGACCTCCCGATCACCGGGCGGACGCCTTACCACTAGGCCAATTGTGCCGGCGGTTGCGGAATCATTGATTATACTATTTGCTGAAATACTCTGTTTCAAAATTAATATCTCCGTGCAAAACACACCAGACAGTCGCCAAACTCATATGTGGACACACACACACACACACACACACACACACACACACACACACACACACACACACACACACACACACACACACACACACACTCACAGCCAGCCCCCTCTCCTTCCACATTTGACAGAAATCTAAATGTTGATACACAGTTTCACAATAAACAAAAGTATGAGAATCAGAACACTTGTCAGTGTTGCTACGATGTGGAACTTCAGTAAAATAGTGTTTGATTTCTTAACATGCATCTTGTGTGTGCAGGAACCATACTGCTTGGCTGAGGCAGTTCACTTTCTGGAGATGGAGCTAACAGTAATGCGACGAAACCTTGTGGATGCACTTCATGTAAGTTTAAGCTTTCTGTGGGATACAGCGCAGTTACATTTTGAGAATGCTGCCTTATTTTGCAGTCTTCTCCTTAAAAGGTGGAAAAAATATACATATTTTTAAGTTCAGTGAGTGCTGAGGCCTGCAATGATAAAATGTTTTCCTGAACTAAGTCTACTCAGAATTTCCATTCGTTATGGTAGAGTAGTGCCGTAAACACTGAGGCCAGCTTTAGTCAAAGCATGGCCAACAGACAACACGCTGCTGATCCGCTTGGATCTGCCATTGCCGCTAACAGTGTATGCAGGGTGCATTCAATATGACACCCTTTTCTTTTGAAAATATTCTCATCGGAGTTTATGATTGGTTTTGACAGTGATCGCTGGCCTCCAATGGTCGCTGACAAGGTGTTTTCCTTCGGTTCACGTAGGTTTAGCTTGAGATCACGTGAGTTAAAAGTGATCCGTTTGTAAGTTTTGGTTAGTTTGATCTAAATATTTTAGAAAATTATGATAGAAATTAGAATGCATTTTATATTAAAGAATGCATTCCATATCATAGAACACATTCTATATTTATAGAATGCATTCTATAAAATAGAAAACATTGTATAATATAGAATGCATTCAATCATACTTGTCATTTGCCCAGAAATGTATTCTATTATAGAATGCATTCTATAACGTCCAACAATGCATTCTTATGATAGAATGCATTCCATAAAGCGCCACAAAACTTCTACAGGCCAGCTCGGTATGGTCCCTGCTTCGAAAGCAGATCTACAAACACTCTCACACACAGCTCTCTCTTTCTCTCTGTCTCTCTCTCTCTGTCTCTCTCTGTCTCTCTCTCTCTGTCTCTGTCTCTCTCTCTCTCTCTCTCTCTCTCTCTCTCTCTCTCTCTCTGTGCGTGTGTGTGGCTGTGTGTGTGTGTGTGTGTGTGTGTGTAGTTCTGCTTTTCTTTGCGGGGCTGGCCTGTTGTAGTTTCGGGACATTATGCATATAAATTATAATGCATTTCAGGACGTTAAAGAACGCATTCTATCATAAAAAGCATTTTGGTATTTTGTGTAAATAGAAATAGAATGCATTTTATCATAGAGTTCGGAACGTTATAGAATGCATTCTATAATATAGAATACATTACAAAATAAATGATTTCCTTATAATTCATTATTTAGATCAAACCAACAAAACTTAGGTAGTTTCTTTACAAACGGATTACTAGAGGGTCGGTGCATTCAATATGACACCCTTTTCTTTGAACTAAAACTCATCGGAGTTCACGATTAATTGCGACAGTGATCTTTGGCTTCCAGTGATTGTTGACAAGGTGTTTTCCCTGGGTTCACATAGGTTTAAGAACGAGTTAAGGAAAACGGGCGTGCTCAAGGCCTCGCCACATTGGCAGTACGGTTTACTGCTTACCTTATATAAACAATTTGTAGAGTGCCATTTTCCAGAGTGGCCACGCGCTAATGAAATCCTTGCGAAAGACCTATTTTAATTCTACTTTTTACATTTAGTCAAGTTATGACTAAATGTTTTAACATCGAGGGGGGAATCGAGACGAGGGTCGTGGTGTATGTGTGTGTGTCTGTGCGTGTGTGTGTGTGTGTGTGTGTGTGTGTGTGTGTGTGTAGAGCGATTCAGACTAAACTACTGGACCGATCTTTATGAAATTTGACATGAGAGTTCCTGGGTATGAAATCCCCGAACGTTTTTTTCATTTTTTTGATAAATGTCTTTGATGACGTCATATCCGGCTTTTCGTGAAAGTTGAGGCGGCACTGTCACGCCCTCATTTTTCAACCAAATTGATTGAAATTTTGGTCAAGTAATCTTCGACAAAGCCCGGACTTCGGTATTGCATTTCAGCTTGGTGGCTTAAAAATTAATTAATGACTTTGGTCATTAAAAATCTGAAAATTGTAAAGAAAAATAAAAATTTATAAAACGATCCAAATTTACGTTCATCTTATTTTCCATCATTTTCTGATTCCAAAAACATATAAATATGTTATATTTGGATTAAAAACAAGCTCTGAAAATTAAATATATAAAATTTATTATCAAAATTAAATTGTCGAAATCAATTTAAAAACACTTTCATCTTATTCCCTGTCGGTTCCTGATTCCAAAAACATATAGATATGATATGTTTGGATTAAAAACACGCTCAGAAAGTTAAAACAAAGAGAGGTACAGAAAAGCGTGCTATCCTTCTTAGCGCAACTACTACCCCGCTCTTCTTGTCAATTTCACTGCCTTTGCCATGAGCGGTGGACTGACGATGCTACGAGTATACGGTCTTGCTGAAAAATGGCATTGCGTTCAGTTTCATTCTGTGAGTTCGACAGCTACTTGACTAAATGTTGTATTTTCGCCTTTTGCGACTTGTTGTTCTTAGGGACAGACTCCTGCTTCAAGAGAGATTACTTTTTGCATTCAGTCGTGTGTGCATGTGCGTGCATGCGAGTGTCATTGTGTGTTGGGAAGGTGAGAGCGAATTGGACGTGACGTATTTGTTCTCTGTTATGTGACCTATGCCCGTTCTGGAATAAAAAAAGTTTACCTGTAACTGCGATTGTTGGAGATCTGCTGACAGCAAGAAGAAGTCCACTATTAGTTAAGATTGACACTTCAGTGTTATCAATTAAGTACAAACGTTTAACACAAACCTGTTAAGAGTTGGA
Source organism: Littorina saxatilis (assembly GCF_037325665.1). NCBI lineage: Eukaryota > Metazoa > Mollusca > Gastropoda > Littorinimorpha > Littorinidae > Littorina > Littorina saxatilis. Next base: position 54,426,626 of record NC_090248.1, on the reverse strand, counting down.
AATGCATCATGTTCTAAAACTCACTTTTATTTCGAACAGGATGTTCCGGACAGCGAGTTGAAAACTAAACCAAAGACCAAGGGCCTGGAATCCTCCCAACTCTGAAGGGTGTTTTTGTTATCGGACTTTCGTGTGTGAACTTTCAAGATGGGGTTTACCAGAGCTCCGTTCATATTATTTAATAGCAACATATACCGAGCAACAAAAGAAACGCGAAAAAATTCTGCAATGTTTGATTGACAAAATCTCGAACAATTATGGAGTTAGAATTATCAAACCACAACATTTTGATGAAGGCATGTTTGACACAGCTGTTGCGTGAGTATTTCGATGCTGCGATTGTTTCAACACACGGGACAAAACGAAGTTTTGGAGGTCTCGCTCAGTCAGCCTTCATCGCGTTCTCTGGCCACTGATCGGACACTGGTTGCTTCCAGTGATGATCCTGGTATTGTCAGCGGCTGAATTGAATCGATGTCGAAGACGTTGTGGAAGGAAATTGCGATCTTGTCTTATTGGGGTAATGCGAAAAAATCTACCGCGTTGCATAACTGCAGTGCTTCCAATGTCACCAGAACATTGCAGAAGGTGATAAACTGTTGACACATGCACGTTTAAAGCCCATGCCAGCGCTTCTGGATCACCCCCAGCTTTAAATCGACCTGGCATTTTGGTGGTGTCAATCTTGGCATCCTGGCTGTTTCAAAAGTGAGACTGGCAGCAAGCGTGCCATGGTCTCTTTTGGTTGCTAATGCATTAGTGAACACATCTCACACATCAGATTTCTCCTGCTCCACTTGCACGTGCTGCGAGCGCGCATTATGTGTTTTACGATAAACCTGCTTGTCCCGTGTGTTAAAACAGTCACAGCATCAAAATAATCACACAAAAGCAAGGTCAAACATGCCTTCATTAAACTTTTGTAGTTTAATAATTCTAACTCTATAATTGATGAAGATTTTGTCAATCAAACAATGACGAATTTTGTTGCTCGGTATATTATGTGTTCAACAATTCCTACCCCAGACCCGTTTGTTCTGCGACTGCTGCAGACATTTCTTTTTGTCAATTAAAAATGCTTCTTTGCTCACAAAATTTGATTTTAATGTCTTTCTGAATTGTATGACAGTGCAGGATGAAAGTGTTCCAAAAGTGTTCTAAAAGTGTTCCAAAAGTGTTCTAAAAGTGTTCCAAAAGTGTTCCAAAAGTGTTCTAAAAGTGTTCCAAAAGTGTTCTAAAAGTGTTCTAAAAGTGTTCCAAAAGTGTTTCAAAAGTGTTCCAAAAGTGTTCTAAAAGTGTTGACCTGAACACTTTTATGTGTTCAAAAGTGGTTACAGCAGGGTGAACACTTAAAAGTGTTCAGATGTGAACACTTTTGGAACACTTTTGGAACACTTTTGGAACACTTTTTTGTGTATAGAACACTTTTTGTGTTCCAAAAGTGTTCCAAAAGTGTTCTACTAAAAGGGTGTTCAGAAGTGGTTACAGAAAGGGTGTTCAGGAGTGGAACACTTTTGTTTAGAGTGTAGATCTAGATCTGAATGGCCGATTTCGAAGAAAAAACTAGTCTCGGCCCGCTCAAAATAACAATGACCGAGACTTTCAGTAATTCCTTCGCGTGACGTCTAACCCTCTTACGTCATAATGTGACGTCTTCAAATGTTGTGACGTCTTCAAATGTTAAAGTTTCTACCACAGACATACATACATACATACGCACGCACGCACACACGCACGCACTCACAGACAGACAAAAGTTAGCATCGCATAGGCTACACTTACGTGAGCCAAATAAGATTGTCAGAGTCGCATCTCATCGATCTTGCCAGATATCGAACGCACAGTAAAGAGGCAGTGCAGGAGTCACATCATTGCTGAAGGAACGATTTGTATTTTTGTTGCATAAAACGACAGAAACATCAAAAAGCTTTACACAACTTTTCACAGATGACTACACATACCTTTAGTCAGTGTTGCCAGCCAAACGAAATTTAATGCGGTTTGTCAGTTCGCATCTCCCGCCAAAATGTTATTCACATTTTTCGTGTTCACGTTCTGGGGCTGAAGGCTGTGTGCGGTATGCCAAAATGTACGGAACGCGGATCGTATCAACTGATGCATCAAATTGATGCATCCAAATCCAAGATTTGATGCATCATTTTCACAATACTTTGCATCATTTTCACAAAAGGATGCATCATTTTCAAAAAGGATGCATCATTTTCCAAAACTGATGCATCCGATACGAAAATGATGCATCCTTTTAGAAAATGATGCATCATTTTGATGCATCACTTTCGGTTTTGTATGCATGCGAAAGATCATTCATTTCCGGTCTTTCCGTAAGAAATGCCTGAGCACGGAAAAACTTGAAATGACATTTTGACGAATATAAACAGATTGGTTAGATAAAACTTTCTTTCTTTCTTTATTTGGTGTTTAACGTCGTTTTCAACCGTTCAAGGTTATATCGCGACGGGGTTAGATAAAACAAAAATAAACGAACAACATACCATTAAATAGGGAACAAGTCAAAGTCACGGCATTATGCATTTTAAGGCATTTTTTGTTTTGTTTGTGGTTTGTTTTCTGTGCACACGAAGTTTTGACGCCCTTGACCTTCGACTCAAACTTTCGTTTTCCGACGTTCGTTTCGCTTCGTATTCCGGTTCAAAAAGTTTGCTTTTTGCTCGGCACTTTCCGGGAAAACCCGAAAATTCTGATGCATCCAAACGATGCATCAAATTGTGAAAATGATGCATCAAATTCTTGGTTTTGGATGCATCAATTTGATGCATCAGTTGATACGATCCGCGTTCCGTAAAAATGGACCCACATACCATCTGACAGCGAACACAATGTCTTGACGTATAGTACCCCAAAGTGAAAGAATTCTCCCTCTCGCCGAGATTAATAGACTTCCAAGATGGCTTTTGACGTAATTAGGTCACGTGCGGGACCTGATGTGAGCCTGGTCGAGGGCCACGCTTTCCTTCCCGGAGCCAGACCAACATTAATTTGTAAAAATATTGCAGTTTTTGACTCCTTGCATGAAAGTCAATGAAACTTGGTATTTATTCCAACAGATATCTGCCTCGAGCATGACTGAAAGCCCTAGGGGCTCCATACACCTGGACGTGACAAGTTCAGTAATTTTAAGCAAAGTGTGTGTGTGTGTGTGTGTGTGTGTGTGTGTGTGTGTGTGTGTGTGTGTGTTGAAATTTCGGATATCTTGTCGTTGAGTCAGCCTTTTTGTGCCAGGAAAGCATCACAAATCTCCCCCCCCCCCCACTACCCTACCCCCTCTCTACCCTACCCTCCTCTCTACCCTACCCCCTCTCTCTCTCACCCATAGCAAAAGTTCAGGTAGTAATGCAATGTTCCACTTGTACAACAAATGGGAGATGAAAATCGGTAACTCGATCGCTGCATGGGATTGTCTGCGGTCTAACAAAGGCACGCATGCCCGGAAAACAAAACGCAGATCATTTGTTCGACCAGTTCTTCAATATTTTGTGTATGACAAAGAGATCAGCCAGTCTGATGAAGACAATAACTTGATCGCACTCTTTTTTGATGCATTCGCATTATAGGTGAACGAAAAGTTACGCTTTATGAAATGTGACCCTCCACCACGAAATGAGTCGCATGTCATCTCGCGCGGTTCTGCGCTAGCCTTAATATAAACTCTTTAAGAAAATGTAAAAATATGAAAATCATGCAAAGGTGACATGCGACTCATTCCGTGGTGGAGGGTCACAAATGTCAATAGAATACATGTTTTCGGGGGCAATGTCTTTCTTTCAGAATATATCACTACACTGTCCTCCGGTTTATTCGTTTTCAGCCAGAGGACGTTCAAAGTATCACATCTCCCAAAGTTTATGTCTCTTAAGATGTGGACAGTAGGATATTACTGCGCAGTGGCAATGGTCGTTATTGCTGTCAACATTCAGCTAAGACAGGCAGTATCAACTAATTCTGCCGATCTACTTGATACCGCAACATGCAGGCGAGATGATATCAAAACCCTCACGTACACAATGATGTCATTTACTAACGTCGATGCAGATGACTTCATGTTCAAGGCTGACGTCCTCTTCGAGGTACACACTACGTCAGAAGAGGACTGCGCACGACAATGCATACGTCACGAGGTTTGCATCACATTCACCTTCATGACGCCACAAGGTCTTTGTCGTGGTCACAAAGTTGTAATGAGTAGGGACGACTCTTACTTGTTTTCACCATTAGCAAGAAGTTTCGTGCACACTAAAGGTAAGCTTAACAAAATTGTACAATTACCTTTATCAGCAGCCAATCCTTGTAGTCTTGTGTGTTTTTAATGTTGTTCTTTTCTTCGCTTGGTTGGTAGGATTGACGATCCATTGTTCAGTCGGTTAGCAACTTAATTTTTCTTGTTGGAAAAAAACCGTGAACGTATTTTCTTAAGAGCGCTTATGGCCCTATGCTTTTGATCTTGGTATGAGCCATCTAAACTCATTTCAGCGCTACTTTGCGGCCAACTCGAAGGCTATTCCTGGCAGGTAGGCCACTGCGTCAGACCCTTCGACGTCACAGTGTCGGCCGATGACGCTCAGCAGATGTGCATTCAGCATGGCGGTGGACATCTGATACATCTGAAGACGGCAGGGCAACTTCAACTGATAGAATGCATCTTTGACAAGATGGGTGAGTGCGAGGAATCCCCTTTTATGCTACGACGAATAGGCAATATGACAGAGCTATGAGAAACATTATGCCAAATATAACAACTCTGATGGACGTCAACGTCCTTTCATCTTGCGTGTACCCATAGTAGTAGTAAACAAGGAACTTAGTCGATAAATATCGACAAGGGGCCGACTAATGGTTTAAATGTGAAAATGTGTGTTTAATAATGGGTGTGGGTCTGAAATGAAGTTAGGTAGTAGTTAACATTTGTTTTGAATAATTATTGGTATTTTGACAATGTGGGTAGCATGGAAATGTAAGCATTTGGTTTAAACAAGATTTTATTAAAGAAATACAGGGTGGCATGTATATGTAAGCATGTGAATGTAAGTCTTAGGTACCATTGTACCCAGGAAGAGAGACGAGAGATAGGAGTAGGTTGCAATAGCTTTTGTGGTCTTTGAGTTTTGTTTTTGGAAAGACATTGTTAAAAAAAAAAGACAATTACAGTAATGCAATATTTATTGTGAAAACCAACGATTGCACAAAGAACATGTGAGGCAACATTATGTCTATGATGGTGTGAAGAAAATTAGTTATGATTTATACTATTATTATTTAGACTTGAGACTGAATAGCAAAAGGCGAAGTGAATGTTTTGTGGTGTGAATTGAAACAAAATGAAAAGTGTAAATATCTGTGAAATTGTGGTTTAAAGACTTCGTTATTTCTTGATTGTTATTTACTATTATATTGAAGTGAATGGCAAAACGCTGTATTTGAAATTAGCATGAGATTGATATAATTTTTTTTAACTCTATAAAGACGGATAACTCCAATATGGTTTAGGCAAATGAGGCTAATTAGTATGGAAGAAACACTCATTTTTGCCCCTTGGGGCATTCAAGGCAACAAACAACCACATACATCTGATTTATAATTTAGTGAGACATAAAAAAGTGTATGATAATTTTGTAGTTATTGAAAAAAAAGGATACGTTTGAGATTGTTGGCAGGGGTGAGCAAAAGTGTGACCGACTCAGCGCAGAGATGATCGAAGAGATTGCTTCGTAGTCTATCAGTGTTGTGACGAGCGTTGGCTAATGGTAACGAGTACATATCTGTGTTGTTGTGGTGTGTGTGTGTGTGTTTGCGCGTTGGTTTGGATTATGGGTGTAATTTGTAAAACAGATGTGACAGTAATAATGGAGTTCACATCAGTGAGGTTAGTTTGAAATGGAACACACGCACGTTTTTGAAAAAACAATATGAAAGTTTGAACCATGAGATCTTCATTAAATAATAAACTGAACATCAGCAAAACATCAAAGCAATTATTAATAAGGTTTGAAAAGCTTGACTTACTATGTTAAATAGTGGATTGAAGGCTGAAAACGTAATTTACAAATTACATCTGAGATGGGGAGGGCGGGTGGGGGGAGTGCTGAAAGTGTGGATGAGAATTAAAAAAAAAACCATGCTGAGTGACAACAGGGAGGTTAAAGGCTGCCCTTTTCGTAGCGTTCATTAATTAATTCCTATTGTTTACATGTGCCAATAATGTTATCAAACTGTACCTAAGGGGATATAATAACGATTGGCTGTAGCTTTCGAACACAGAAACAATTATTTCAGTATTGCAATGCAAAGTGGTTTTGATAGTGTCGAATGTAAACAGAACAGTCTCAAAGTGAAAGTGGATGTTTTCCGGAAATTGCGAAGTTAACAAGAATACAGAAAAGCGCGCTTTCCTGCTTAGCACAATACGCTACCGCGCTAATCTGGCGTGTCAATAATATCACTACGTTTTGGACGTGGAAGGTGAGCGATTTCCTTCACGCGGGTATTGACGACGCTGTACTGACTGTCTGTGTTGACGGTCTAAAAATAGCCCAACCTCTGCTTTGAGACCCATGTTCACCACCGCCCTCAGCTAATTCAAGAAATCACCCCCCTCCTGCTAGGTACACGTGCAAGCAAGTTAACCTCTGCTTTGACCTGTGTGCCAAGAGTCAGATGAGAGAGAGAGAAAGCGAGAGTGAGAGAGAGAGAGAGATGCACACACACATAGACAGAGACAGACATAGAAAGACAGAAGCGGAGAGACTCAGAGTAGGGAGACACAGACAAAGACATACATACAGAGAGAGAGAGAGAGAGAGAGAGAGAGAGAGAGAGAGAGAGAGAGAGAGAGAGAGAGAGAGAGAGAGAGCGAGCGAGAGAGAGAGAGAGAGAGAGAGAGAGAGAGAGAGAGAGAGAGAGAGAGAGAGAGAGAGAGAGAGAGAGAGAGAGAGAGAGAGAGAGAGAGAGAGAGAGAGAGAGAAAAAAATACGAAGGCCTCAATCTTCCCGCGCCGTAGACCAGATTAATAGGTGCTTGATTTTGGTATTTTGATTTTACATAACATACATTAAACCTTTCTTGGGGTTCATGGTCATGGCAACAGCAATACTAATATTATATCATGTACAATATTACATTTCAGCATATGTTTGTTTGTTTGTTTGTTCGTTCATGGGCTGAAACTCCCACGGCTTTTACGTGTATGACCGTTTTTACCCCGCCATTTAGGCAGCCATACGCCGCATTCGGAGAAAGCATGCTGGGTATTTTCGTGTTTCTATAACCCACCGAACTCTGACATGGATTACAGGATCTTTTTCGTGCGCACTTGGTCTTGTGCTTACGTGTACACACGCGGGTGTTCGGACACCGAGGAGAGTCTGCACACAAAGTTGACTCTGAGAAATAAATCTCTCGCCGAACGTGGGGACGAACTCACGCTGACAGCGGCCAACTGATTTCAGCATAATTATGTGAATTACATGTCATCATACCAAACCGTCATACATTTTTATTCCCACATCATTCTGATTGATCATAACCAAACTGACCTACTATCAGTGGACACATCCAAATGCAAGCGCCTGTTCTTGACAACTTGCCACAGACTGATCTAAAAATATAGATCAGTGCAACTTGCTGGATCCTTTGTCGCCACAGACACTGTGGTAAAATGTACAATGTATTTTCTGATTTGTGCACAAAAGCTTTTTTCTTTTTTCTTTTTTTTAACATAACAATGTTTAATGTCACTGTATGTTTGAAAGACCATGGTCACATTTGTTTCACAAATGTTAAATTAGAAAATAAATAACATTTTGGTTCATGATTTGTTCCTACACCTGTGCTGAAAATAAGAAATGAAAAGGTCGGTATATATACTGTTAAAAAAAAGAAACGCATAGTTGCTACTTGCCAAATTTGTTTTATTTTTCGAAAAAATTAACAGAAAATCCAATATTTAGATTATTTGTTTGAAATTTGGTATGGACACAGTTGAATGCACACACAGTTCATTTGCATCTTCAAATCAATCAGTCAATCAATACGATTGGGTGCCGAGGCTGTCAAGTCAGTAGGGGGTGTGACTGCCTTGAGCAGCAACAACTGCCCGGCACCTTCTGGGCATGGACTGGATCAGATGCCGGATATCTTGCTGTGGGATGGTTTCCCACTCCTCCTGAAGTGCCTGCAATAGATCGCGGTGATTTGCCGGCGCTTCTTCTCGCCTGTGCACACGTCTGTCCAATTCATCCCAGAGGTGTTCTATCGGGTTCATGTCTGGCGACAGGGATGGCCAGGGAAGCACCTGGACATGGTGGTCGGTGAGGAACTGGGTGGTGAGTCGTGCTGTGTGCGGGCGAGCGTTGTCCTGCTGGAATATGGCATCCTGGTCAGCCAGAAGAGGAAGGGCGTGTGGGCGCAGAATTTCCTCCACGTATCGCTGGGCAGTTATGCGCCCTTGGACGTGCACCAGGGTGCTCCTTCCAGCGGTATTGATCGCCCCCCCACACCATGACGCCTCCACCACCATGAACGGGTGCCTCATCCACACAGTTGGGCGCGTAACGTTCGTTTACTCTCCGGTAGACCCTCCTCCGACCATCATGTCGCTGGAGCAGGAAGTAGGACTCGTCGCTGAACCACACGTGTCTCCAGTGATTCCGGACGGTCCAGCGAAGGTGCTGGTTGCCCCACTGCACTCGGTTCTGGCGATGGCGGCGGGCGAGGACAGCTCCTCTGTGAGGTCTGCGAGCTCTCAAACCAGCTTCATGCAGGCGGTTCCGCACGGTCTGGTCCGATAATCGGTGTGGCCCGGGGAGAGCCTGGACAGAAGATGAGGCCGACAGGAAACGATTCCGGAGGTGGCGGAGCCGTATGAAGCGGTCGTGAGCAGCAGTTGTCGCCCTTGGTCTTCCCGCTCGTGGCAAGTCAGCAACGGAGCCAGTGGCTTGAAACCTGACCCACAGTCTACTGATGGTGCTCTGGAACACGTGGAAGTGCCTGGCGATTGCACTTTGACTTTGGCCTGCTTGTAAACGACCCAATGCAATTTGGCGGTCTTCTCTGCTCAATCGGGCCATCTTTCGTCGCTGAATTGTCGTCTGATTTCTTTGTGGCGAACAATCCGCTTTTATGGGTTTTGGAAGACATGGTGAGAGCTCAATATTCCCCGAGTTTCACGAGATTACACTGAAGCATGACGAGTGGTCATGCCAAATGAGCAATTTTGACATTGTAGCCACTGATAACGCATGCGTCACGTGCAGAGCTCACTTGTGGCAATGGACGAAAGGTCGACGACCAGATAAACATTTTCTGCAGTTTGGTGGATATCCTTGTAGCCATATAACTAAATTAACCAAATATTACAAGCTATGCGTTTCTTTTTTTGAACAGTATAAGTCACTCAAATGCAGAATAGAATGAATGGTTTGAGTTTGTTGCGATTGACCCTGCACAGTTCGACCTCTGATGTTTTTGTTGAAAAATTTTGCCGTCACCCCTCCCATAGGGTGACGTATTTCACAACTTCCTGTGTTACACAAACTCAGTGATAACCAAGTTTGTCTTCACCCCTCCCATAGGGTGACGGATTTCACAACTTTCTACTGATGAACAATGTTGCCTTCACCCCTCCCATAGGGTGACGGATGTCACAACTTCCTGTGTACACAAACTGATGACGTATTTCACAACAAAATGGCGCTGCCCATGGTCAACCTCGAAACTATCCGTATAGAATGGGGGCCCCCATAACAAGACACATGTGTTTAGGACAAGGATTATTGTGGTGCGTCTAAAGCTGTCTCGCCGGTAATTCCAGGCTGGGACGGCAAGTTCATATGGTTCGGAGCAAACGACAAGCAAGTTCCATAGCAGAGAGTTAATGTTAACTGCAAGATGCGACGAAAAAAGGACTTGCATGAGCTAGAAAAAAACACCTGTGTTTCGGACAATGCTTTTGGGTGTGTGTCTAAAGCTGCCTCGCTGGTATTTTCAGGCTGGGACGGCAAGTTTGCATGGGTGGGAGCGGACGACAAGCAAGTGGAGGGCGAGTTCCGCTGGTCAGACGGTAGCCTGCTCCCCATCAGTTCTGCCCTGTGGGAGGTGGGTCAACCCAACAACGCCCATGATCTGGAGCACTGTGTGGGTATCGAGTCCACAAGTCGCCTTTTTGACAGACGCTGCAATGGCACTGATGGGCAGCGAGCACCGTTTGTTTGTCAGGTTGACTTGTAAAGGGCCGTTCACATGGCAGATTTTTAACCAACTTTTACCCAACTTTTTTAGTTTGAAATGGCTCCCGAGTTCTCGAGGTCAAGTCTGCGGAAAATCTTGAACGGCCCTCACGATTTAGGTTCGATTAAGGCCAGATTTAGCAGCGCCTCAAAAACTCAGTTGAGCGCTGCTCGACTCGGCCGTGACTTGGCGCAGATTTTACGCAGACTTTCCTGATCGCGCTTACTGATTGGTTAGGTCTATCCACTGAGTATATATAGAGAATGCTCCATGGCTTGCTGTGTCGTACCAGATTTACACGAGTTTAAAAAAAACCCATATTGAACTGCGAGCGAAAGCGAGCTGTTCATTATTTGAAAAAGCAACGATTGTAAATCTGGTACGAAACAGCAAGCCCTGTAGTATTCTGTTTATACTACATACTGTACTTTCGTGTATTTTACTCAAAACGTCCCGCAGTCGAGGCAGCCAAATTGAAGACGCTTCTTTTTGAACCTCGATCTCTTCCAAAGCCTTGTGCAATCTTTTACGTCAAAGCACAAAAACGTCACTCTGGAAAGTGTAGCGTGACGTGTTAGTTCTACAAATTCATGGAGGGGAATTAGCGAGCGCACATTTGTTTCTGTAATGACGTTTGTTTCGGTGACTTTGGCATCATAAGCAGTGGAAAAACAGGTCCCTGCAAGACTTGCTTGACATGACATCATTACACTATATTCACACGTGTAGGATAAATAACTATCAAAACTGCTTTTCTTGCATCAGCAGGTAGATCAGGGAGCGATTTTGATTTGACTTGGCGCCGACTAAAATCGTTTAAAAATGTGGGGACAGTTGGTAGAAAGTCTGCTATTTGAACAGCTTTTAAGCTCAGTTCGCTTCATTCGAAGGGTGAGTTCTTGCAATAAGCGCCGGTCACCAAAGCTATTGTGAATAAGAGTGAGGGGCTCACTGTTACATTTTTACATTGACGTAGTTTGCTCGCTTCAAAGGCCAAGTTCTGGTTCTTAACTGTCACCAAAACGATACTGAATAAAAGAGATTGCTCTCTGTTACAATGTTATATTGACATGCAAGCTGACTTCGTTCGCCTCAAAAGGCGAATTCTTGCTATAAACGTACACTTAAACTATCTGGGGTTTCCGGAAACCCCCACCCCCCCCCCCCCCCCAGCCAAACAAAAATGTAATTTTTTTTTTGGGGGGTATTAATCAGTGACAAAATCTGCTGCCTGAAACTGGTAATGATCATCCTCAGAATGCACCAGATTGCACCATTTTGCGTCCTTTTTTTGAAAATTTTCCGGGGGGGGGGGCATGCCCCCAGACCCCCCTAGCAAGCTAGGCGCTTTGCGCCGTCGGCTCGGCGCTTCGCGCCTTCACACCCATA
>NC_090248.1:54389977-54409977 GCF_037325665.1 Littorina saxatilis | reverse complement strand
TCTACGTGATGCGAGAAGAATTTAAAATGGTGACTGCAGAAGGCAGGAATGACTTTTTAAACTGGTTTTTGCGTGCCAAAGGGACCTTATAACGTTTACCTGAAGGGAGAATTTCGAAACAGGGGTTGAGAGGATGGATCGGATCACGGACAATTTTGAGAGCTTTCCGCTTAATGGCAGCTTCGTAGAGACTGGTCAGCTGTCGTTGGGGTTGCCCAACAAGCTTGCTAGCCGTCGCAACAATGCGGTGGAGTTTAGCTTTGTTTTTAACATTTGTGGTACCATACCATGTCACAATGTTAAAAGTCAGTATGCTTTCAATCAAACTGCGATACACAAGTTCCATAACACTTTGATTGACATTAAAATATTTAAGCTTCCTGAGAAGAAAAAGTCGCTGCTGAGCTTTCTTATAAACAGCATGAACATGATCACTAAAAGTCAGCTTATTGTCAATTGAAACCCCAAGATATTTGAAGGTTTCCACAAGTTCAACTTCCTTGTCGCTTATTCTCACTTTTTGGGGACCACAATTATCACTCTTTCCTCCAAAAATCATTTCTTTTGTTTTGCCTACATTCAACTGCAAGAAACTGGACTTGAACCATTCATTCAGAAGATCAACTTGGGTAAAATACTTTGACAAAGTTTCGTCGTCCTTCAGACGCCCAACGAGGGCCATGTCGTCTGCATATTTAATGAGGGCTAGAACTGGATCATTTAAAAGCATGTTGTTTGTGTAAATGGAATAGTTTTCATTCGGTAAAAGCCAAATTCAATTACCGCTCGCTCTCTCTCTCTCTCTCTCTCTCTCTCTCTCTTCATTACACACACACACACACACACACACACACACACACCACACACACACACACGCACACACACGCACAAACGCATACGTACACACGGTATCGTACACACATACTCACACACAGAAAAACATCCGTGTATGTATATACGGTATCATGCGAGAGAGAAAGAGAGAGAGGTAGAGACTCAAGACTCAAGACTCAAAATGTTTACTGTCCTCATAAAAACAAGGAAAATTGCCTTACAGTGTCAGGCGATCACAGACATAAAAACATCACATGTATTAAGAATTAAACGATTGCACTTAAAACTAATAACTCTAGCCCGCTTCATATTTGCTGTAAACTTAGAATTAGAATTGCATTAAAACACATGTAAACATCCTGAGCGTCTCTCGCAGCACTCACACTTACAGACACACACAGACACAGACACACACACACACACACACACACACACACACACACACACACACACACACACACACACACACACACACACACACATACACACACACACACACACTCTCTCTCTCTCACTCGCCATCTCTCTCTATCTCAGTTTAACTTAAAACAATAAAATATATTCAGATTGAGTGGGTAATAATGGCACACAGGCATGATTTAAAAGGTCATGGATAGATAACACATGCGCGTGTATCAAGACCAAGAGCATTCTACAAACTCGTACGCACCCGCACACACACACGTACACAAACACATACATACACACAGTCACACGATCACAACACACAAGCACACACGCGCACACACACACACACACACACACACACACACACACACACACACACACACACACACACACGCTCACACAGACACAGGCATACACACACACACACACTCACACCAGCGGATCAACATCCGCGCACCCACACATGCACCAAAGTGCCCATCGCTGCGGAGTTGGCGGCAAATCACACAGGCTGCTTCAGGTCGTGGCGTTGAGTAGCCTGACAGCAGAGGGCAAGTAGGAGTCCATGCAGGAACCTGTTAGTGCGGCACTTGAAGGAGCGCAACCTCCTCGATGGTGATCGGGCTGGAGTCTGAGCTGCGAGGACGGGATGGAGAGGGTGAGATGAATCTGACCGGATCTTATTTAGCTTTCTGATGGCTGTCTTCTCGTAGGTGGAGTTGATGCTTGGCAGTTCTTCTTTGATGATTCTTTCAGCAGTTCTGATAATTTTCCCCAGCTGATCAACATCCGTCTTCTTTGCGCTCCCAAGGAAGCATACGATGTTGTATAGCGTGACGCTCTGTACTACTGACCTAAAGAACAGTGACATGATTTTTTGGTCCACCCTGAATTTCTTCAGTTTTCTGAGGAAGAAGAGTCTCTGGTTGCCCTTTTTGCAGCAAGCGCGGATGTGTTCAGTCCAGTCCAGTTTATCATCAATGAGTGGGGAGGGGGAAATCCAAGATTAAGGGTGGGTACGAAGTCAACGTAGTTGGCATCGCTGATAGCCGTGCCATTGCCAGACACGAAGTGACTCGAGCAGACTTTTCAATGGCACGACAAACCCCTGTCGTCGGATTGCTTGCACCCATCGCGTCCTTCGCTGTTACGCCTTCGCACTTGCACCCATCGGAAAGCCATACAATGACAAATTCTGTCCACCGTATTTCTTTTTCTTCATTCCACTGTTGCACTTGCAGTTGCAAACACAACAGTTTGCCTCGTCGTCTCCGCACTTGACTTTGCACCAAGCCTCGTTGTCGATTTTTCCTTTTGCCCCCTAGTTCCGGTAAATCTGACAATAAACTTCACAGCGCATGCGCCAAAATTTAAGTGAAAAAGGTCTAATGCCAGAAATGATGTTGCAAAGAAGAAAAAACTGTGCCTTACTAAACTTTCATGCTTGTGTGAGACATTCCAGGTGAAAAAGAATAGGTGGGAGCCCTGTAGCAGAAATGACAGGCACGCAAAACTGTCTACATTTTTTTGGACCACCCTGTATGACAGCTTAGACTGTATATTTTACATTTTAGCAGTGTTGACCCTGAGTTTTTAATGCAAACAAAAACTAATAGCAAAATCTGAAAGTATATGTATGTCCCCTAATATGGACCACCTTCAACACATAAAAAAAAGCTAAAGGCTGGTTTAATTAATTCATTAAGAAGCTTGCTGAAAATAACTCATAACTAGCCCTCGAGCTTTCAAAAATATAACAAATAGTCTTCTTTTCGTTGAAGTTGATAATTTCATTTATCTTCTCTCTGTTTTTGTCAAGTTTCTTTAGTTTTCTATTGTTTTTCAAATAAGGTTCTCGTCAAAGCAAAACAGATAAACCTAAGGCATATTTGAATTAGTCTGACTTGCACACTAAGTTGTATCATGTTATTTTGAAGTGATTCGTGAAGGCCTCTTCAATGGTCCATATTAGGCGGCCAGACTCCCAATATGGACTAGTTGTAAATTTTTCTGTATTAAATTTTGCTGAATGTGTATCAAAGCTAATTCGCTCTAATTAGGCCTAACTGTTAACAAAAGAGAGAAGGACTACCAAACACAAATTGAAACTTCTTTGCAAGAAAACAAGCTAGTTATCAGCAGGAAACAAAAAGTGGTCCATATTAGGCAAACTTCTCCCACTGATATAGTAACTTGGCCGATCGCCAGAGCGAAAAGGTATTCTTTGATCATCATTGTCAATTGTCGACTCAAATAATTTTAATAGGATATGAATAAAAAGGTAAATAGAAAAAAGACGTTGCTTGGCAAAAAAGGAACCAACATGCAGTTTTACAGCTAAATGAAGTATCCAAGATCAAGTTTTTTAAGTTGTGCAAACGCACTAAGCAGCATTAGGCTACAATCAATTTGTCGTCTTCATGGTGGATCGATCGCTTTTTTTTTGACATGGAAGAAAACATTGACTAAACTACATCTCTGTCTTGACTACCAAACATATCTTCCCCTGATACGTGTCAAGGACAATCGTACCGGAATATTTTCAACCTGACGCGTGTTTCTTTCAGGCGAGATATTCTTTCGGCTAGCCGCTCGCGAAGCTAGGAGGCGAGATTGTCTATGAGTATGAAACGGTTTAATGGCTAGCTACGCAAGAATTAAACATCATTGGTTGATTCCGAAAAGGTTGTCTGCACTGGTCGGTAAAAAAACATGGACAGCCAATCGGATGGGCAGCTGCGTGGCCGGCCGCCATGTTTTTTCGCCAAGCGAGCAAGCCCAAAGCTACCTAGCGTCAGCTAGCGTCAGCAAGCGTCACTCGCGGCGAGATGTTCCCAAGAAACGGTACTTCCTCGCCCCACTCGCCAATCTCGCCTATTCTCGCCTGTAAGAAACAGGGGACAGTGATCACGTCAGCCATTTTTCAAACCCGTCTGTCCAAATCCTGTCTCTTAGAAACTAGTCACTATGTAAACACAAACCAAATCCAAAAACAAAGAGACTGCCAACGTTCCAAAATTCAGAATAAAAAAACAAGAAAGGTAGGTTGCGTACATGCTCTTTCTCTCTCTCTCTCTCTCTCTCTCTCTCTCTCATTCTGTCTCTCTCTGTCATGTTCTATTTATTTTTTTCAACGCTGACGTCATTCCCTGTTTACGTCACTCATTTCGTCATATAATCATTCATTCGCTTGCGGCTTCGTGGCAGGCGGAAGAAAAAATCAGCCAGATAAGTTTTCGTTATTGTTTGTTTGTCTGTGCACTTAAAAGACCGTTGGGTCGATATATTTGTGAATGTATTGTTTTGTCAATAACAACCGTTCCAATAACCTACCTTTCTCGTTTTTTGATTCTTTCTTTCTTTCTTTATTTGGTGTTTAACGTCGTTTTCAACCGTTCAAGGTTATATCGCGACGGTTTTTTTTTATTCTAAACACAAACCAGTTAAAACAACACTTAAAAAAAAAAAAAAAAAAAAAAAAAAGATTAGCTTTTAACTGTCAGGTAGGAGATACTGTAAAAAGGTTGCCGATTTTATTTCGGTATTTCAAGATTTTAATTAACTGATAAGATATTGGTAATTTCTAAAGGCTTCCCTCAGTCAGCTCTTGTCTCTCTCTCACCGGCAAGAGAAATGAGGGGTATGGTTGTGATACAATGCTTTTAAGCGCTGTTCACACGGCCAACTTACAACACACTTTTCACCAACATTAGTAGTCGGAAGTTGCGGAGACCACGTCGGAGAAAAATCTGCCATGTTTACGGCCCAACGATTTAGTTCTTCCGATTTAGCAGGTATAAGAAAACTCAGTTGACTCGGATGAAAGCTTGGCCACTAAAGAATAATAATCACACACAACCCTCTCCAGCAGGTTTGTTTCCTATTCCCCCAACAACCATATTTTTGTCCTCCCGACCAAGAACATGTCTGACCCTTCAAACAACAACAACAACAACAACAACAACAACAACAACAACAACAACAACAACAACAACAACAACAACAACAACAAAATCAGTAAAAAAAAAAAAAGAAGACTAAACTCGATTTTGAGGAATTTGTAAGGAAAGCTGCTCTTCTGTGACATCCAGCGGACACAGCTTGCACGAATTATGGCCGGAAAAAAAGGCTACATGGGTCTGGGTTAAAAAAAAAGAAGACATCAGTACTAAAAACTAACAAAACTACCACCACCAAAAAAAAAAAAAAAACCCAACAAAAAACATACCTACTTTATCATCTACCGACCCTTATTGGTCTTGGCATCAGAAACAAGCATTGGGCGGACGGGGGAAGGGGGTGCTGCTAAAACAGAAATTAATTCTGTGGACGAATGATTGACTAAACACTAAGTTCCAGAATAAGTAAGTGGCCCAGGTTCTTGTCTGTTTGTTCTCGCTGTTGCAATAATTTAAGAATGTCCAATAATCGTTTGCTTGTGTGATGAATTGGAGGTCTGCGACGACATTGATTTCGCGGTTAACGTATGTATGTGTGTGTGTGTGTGTGTGGGTGTGTGTGTTTGCGTGTGTGTGTATGTGTATGTGTGTGTGTGTGTGTGTGTGTGTGTGTGTGTGTGTGTGTGTGTGTGTGTGTGTGTGTGTGTGTGTGTGTGTTTGCGCTGAAGAAACAACGACCGCAGATCATGACGTTCGACCAGATTTTCAATATTTTGTGTATGATACGGAAATGAGATAGTTGGACATTGTTTTAAGACGATAACTTGATCGCATGGTTGCCGGGTGCATGTACACGGCGAACTGAACACAAACAAACTTTCAACAAACATTTTTGTATTGAATACGTCTTGTTGCTTCAGTTGGTCTCGGAGAAATGTCATTTCTTAAAAATATATATATTACTCTCCTCCGGTTAATCTGTGATTAGTCAGAAGACGTTTTAAGTACCACATACAACCTGATTCACAAACAAGAAACACTACCTTTTCCAGTGGTAGGCTTTGCAACATCGAATAATCTATTTCACTTTTCTCGGGTATGTCCCATTTTTTAGCACCACTTATTGGCACAGGCTCATAATATATTCCTAGTAGATTCCATAGTTGAGTGGTATTGAACATCACAAGATGCGACGAAGGAGGGAAAGTACACGAGCTAGGGGGGGGGGGGGGGGGGGACCTATATGTTTCGGACAAGGCTGTACTGTTTGTGGTGTGCCTAAGGTTGTCTATAATGTGTTCTTACTTCAGTGTATCTATAATGGGCAGGATATACCTGCGCAGTTTCAGCGGCACAGACGACGCACTGCCTATGCCGCCATTGGGATTATGACGAGTACTTGGCCTGTTTTCCTTTCATGCAACGTGTAGCGGGCTGGGATAATCTGCAGTGCGTCGTCGGTCCTGCTGAAGTTACATATGTGAGCGGAGCCCCTAAACACAATCAAGTAGCAGTTGTTTTCTTTACTTGTTTATTCCGCCATTTTAGATTAGTCCCCCTTTAGGGCGATGGTTAGATGTAAAAAAGCATATCACTACTTACTCTGTTACCCTCGTTAAATAAAGAGTTGTCATTGTCATTGTCATTTTCATTTTCATTATAATTTCCAGGCTGGGGCGACAAGTTGATTTGGTTGGGAGCAGACGACAAGCTAGTGGAGGGCGAGTTCCGCTGGTCAGATGGCAGCTTGGTCAGCGCTGACTTGTGGGCGACTGGTCAACCGGACAATTACGATGGACTGGAGCACTGCGCTGCCCTCGTCTCAAGAAGCGGCCTTTTTGACAGACGCTGCGATGGTACCGAAGAGCATCTGTCAGTGTTTGTTTGTCAGGTGGAGGAGTACGTTTAGTTCGCTTGCTCCAGAAAGAGAGTTCTTGTAATATATTGTCACTAAACCTATTGTGATTAAGAGAGATATCTCACTGTTATGTTACATTTTTTTGCTTGTTCCAGAAAGAGAGTTCTTGTAATAAATTGTCACTAAACCTATTGTGATTAAAAGAACTGGCTCACTGTTACATACTCGCATACACAACCACACACAATCACACACAAACACAACAAGCAAAACCACACACACTCACACATACACACACGCACACACACACACACACACACACACACACACACCTACAGACACACACCACGAAGAAAACCACAAGCAAAACTACACGCACACAAACACACATACACACAATCACACACACGCACGCACGTGCACACGCACCCACGCACACACACAAACACACATACACACACGCACGCACACATGCACGCACGCATGTACGCACGCACGCATGTACGCACGCACACACGTACGCACAAACACACACGCTCACGCACACACGCTCACGCACACACACACACACACACACACACACACACACACACTAAAACACATACATACATACAAACACACACACACATACACACACACACCGCATACAAAACCAAAAGGAAAACCACACGTACACAAACACCCACCCACCCACCCACCAACACACACACGCACACACACGCACACACACGCACAAGCACACATACATGCACACATACACGCACACATACACGCACACACACACACACACACACACACACACACACACGCCCAAGCGGGTAATACAAACAGATAACAGGGGCGGATCTGGGTTTTGAAAGGGGGGGGGTGCAAAGTTCTTTTTTTTTGTTTTTTTGTATCTTATCAGCGAAGGCGCGAAGCGCCGAACCGATGGCGCGAAGCGCCGAGCATGCTAGGGGTGTCCGGGGGCATGCCCCCCCCGGAATTTTTTTTTAAAAAGGAAGCAAAATTGTGCAATCTGGTGCAATCTGAGCGTGTAAAGTGCTATTTTCAGGTGATACATTTTTCTTCTTTTTTTTTTCTTCTTTTTTTTTTTGTCCCGCTGGGGGGGGGGGGGGGTGCAATTGCACCCATTGCACCCCCCCCAGATCCGCCCCTGGATAAGAACAAAGAGGAAGAGCGTGAGAGAGAAAATGATCAAAAGACCGATATCATCACGTCCCAGTAGACATGCTTCAATCAATATGATAAACAGCTAAAGCAAGCAGATATATGTACTTTGGGGAAAAACACCCACCGTAATTAACACCTTTTAAAGGCACACTCAGCCTCCCGTAAACCATCCGTTTCTGATCACTGAGCCCCCCGAGCCCCTACATACAGTACAGACACACCTCCATTTGAACACGCTCACCAAACGGGAACATCCTGGCTCCTTTCCGTTGAGAGCGAGACATTTTCAAAGAATTTATTTCGTGCAGTCAGAACGGATTTACCTTTAGACAAATCGGAAGCCTCGTTTTGGCGCTAGACCTAACTTTTAAAGTCTAATTAATAAATTGACAGCTTGTTACACAAACATTTTTAAATCATAAAAGAATTATTTTTTCATCAAGACAAGATCAGTACAATTCGAAGTTTTGAAAGTTAAAAAAAAAAAAGGGAGCCCGGAAGCAGTTCACGGAAGGTCGTATTTGCCCTACCAGACGAATTTTCTGCATTGCGCTTGCTTCTTTGAAGCCAACCGTCGCCGATAAGTTCGTGTGACTCGCAGTCGTTTGTTGCATTTCAGATTCAGAGTTACACAATAACGTGCAATTGCAGATAGCTCAGGGGTTAGATAAACCACGAAAACTGGTGTGTGGTTTACGCAAGCTAAATAGCCATTCAAACGAACTGTGCCATTTCAAGCTTTTAAATGCTATTGCAAGTGTGTTCCATAAGGTTAGAACTGCTTTTTTCGTGAGAAGATTTAAATCGTTCTGTAAACCATTTGAGACAGACTGGGGCTTTAAGGTGCACGTTTATTTGATTGAGTTTCTAGTTTTTTAAAGCTACACGTTTTATATTTTTTTTTAAATTCATAGACATGAACAATTATTTGAGAACAGAATTTTTTTTTGGAAATGCATCACTCTGAAACCATTCTTAGTGTTCATTTAAGCAAAGGAGTCTGGCCATACTGCACCTACCTACACGCTTGTCTTTAAACTTGAAAAACATGGGGTATCATTGTACGCTGGCGATGTGCATCATTGCTGCAACCATTCTGTTGGCTGACACCAAACTTGTAATGACGTCATTTACTCGTGCCAATGCGGATGACGTCAGTTTTACGGCCAACGTCCTCTTCACTGTGCAAACTATGTCACAAGTGGAGTGTGGACAGGAATGTTTGCGTCACGAGACTTGCGTCACTTTCACCTTCGTGACTTCAGAAGGTTTTTGTCGTGGGCACAATGACGTCATGAGTTTGGTTGACTCTCATGTGCCCACACCTCTCGCGAGGAGTTTCGTTCGCACTGAAGGTGAGCTGAACATAGGACAAGAAAAACGGAGAGGACGTCCTAAATAACTGATTTGTGTTTGTGCAATTGTTTTGACATGTGAAAGTTATCCAGAGAGGGTAAATACAGCAAATAAATTTGTTTTGAGTGCTCTAGCACCTTTAGTTTGTAAGAACAGAAGGTGGTCCATATTAGGAAGGTGTAAATATCAGGCAACATTCCCCTAACTAACTAACTAGCTATTTAACAAACAAACAAACAAACTTGTCAACCAACCAACCAACCAACTAACTACTAACGAACGAACGAACGAACGAACGAACGAACGAACGAACCAACCAACCAACCAACCAACCAACCAACCAACCAACCAACCAACCAACCAACTAGCTACTCCGTTTACATTTTTTTCTCAGCGCTGTGCAGTCAAGCTGGCGAGAGCTTCTCCCTGCAAGCGGGTCTCTGTGTCAGAGCCTTCAATGACGTCATGTCATTCGATGACGCCAATCAGACGTGCAATCAACATGGCGGTGGTCATATCATGCACCTGAAGACGGCAGGGGAACTCCAGCTCTTGGAAAGCATCATTGCGGAGATGGGTCAGTAACATGTTGTTTTGCACATATAAACGCACACTGTGGTCAACTGGCCAATTGTGTTCTACGCCGATTGGGATTTTTGGGGATTAATGCTGCAGTTAGCACAAATGGCAGCCAGGCTGTAGAAGTTTGAATGAAAATGTTTTTCCATGGTAGAGACTGAACAGATCTATAGGGGAAACAGCATCTCTCACACGAGAAGAAGTGTGCCTGTAACAGTTTAAGACACGTCTGAAGACTTTTTTTTACCTTCAGTAACAGTATTTGACGAAGAAGCAGAGGAATTAGTTGTGTTTTTCCCCCGAAAGCGGCGTATGGCTGCCTGAACGGCGGGGTAATAAAGGTCATACGCGAAAAGACCCATTCGTGCAAAAGCGTGAGTGAACGTGAGAGTCCCAGCCCATGAACGAAGAAGAAGAAGAAGCTGTTTTTCAATCTTTTCTGGAATTTGATACACAATTTCTCATGCTAATTCTGATATGGTAGTTTAGTCGACCCTGTCTATAACGACCCCCCCCCCCCCCCCCAAGGACCGACCAGGGTAATTGTTGGAGCAGTCAAATGAACGAGTCACCAGAAATTATTCGAAGAATCTGGTTTCTGTAGTTTAAATGTAAGACGAGAAAGACATAAATTAACTTTATATCATAATATGCTGGATGAAAAATGTTCACAGAACGTGGCAGATTTTTTGCTTATAGATCACAGACGGAAACCCCTCGAACGGGTTGTACCACCACAAAGTGTATATATGCAACCCCATGTTCTCGAAATAAAATCTTGTTTAAACCAAAGGACCGACCATAGATCACCATAAGCGTGAGCTTGTTGTTGATCCTTAATATGTATTATGTTGAATTATCTATGAATTGTTGAATAAACACTGTTTAGACCAAAGGACCGACCATAGATCACCATAAGCTTGAGCTTGTTGTTGTTCCTTAAAGGCTTACTAACTCGCTCCCGTGTTTACGATGTGTAGTTTGCCCACAATCGATGTCAAATGCATCATAAGGCCATATAATGACGATATGTCGCAATGCGCGGACCATATACATGCATTACAGCTTGTTCTAGCCTCTGAAAAAGTGAGGATGTCAACAAAGACGCGGAGTTATTTCCCTTGCGTCAACGCTACCTCTGTTGGCAAATCTATAAATAGGACGATCTAGATCAAAATAAAAATTCAAATATCTCAACATTGAAGGGGTCCTAGACCACAATATTTTGCAGGGAACTTAATTTAGCATGTCTCCAGCTGTTGGTAAAGCAATTAGCGTGCATAGTCATCGAGTACATATGGCTTTAAGATGTATTATGTTGAGTTATCCATGAATTGTTGAATAAACACTGTTTAAACCAAAGGACCGACCGAAAGTGGTAGCAATGGAAAGAAATTCTATTGAAGACAAACTTGTCTGGGATCCTTCGAAGTGGTCGCTGGGGGCAGGTGGTGGCGTTGGACAGCGGGTCGCTGGGGGCAGGTGGTGGCGTTGGACAGCGGGTCGCAAGGGCAGGTGGTGGCGTTGGAGAGCGGGTCGCAAGGGCAGGTGGTGGCGTTGGAGAGCGAGTCGCTGGGGGCAGGTGGTGGCGTTGGACAGCGGGTCGCAAGGGCAGGTGGTGGCGTTGGAGAGCGGGTCGCAAGGGCAGGTGGTGGCGTTGGAGAGCGGGTCGCAAGGGCAGGTGGTGGCGTTGGAGAGCGGGTCGCTGGGGGCAGGTGGTGACGTTGGAGAGCGGGTCGCTGGGGGCAGGTGGTGGCGTTGGAGAGCGGGTCGCTGGGGGCAGGTGGTGGCGTTGGAGAGCGGGTCGCTGGGGGCAGGTGGTGGCGTTGGAGAGCGGGTCGCTGGGGGCAGGTGGTGACGTTGGAGAGCGGGTCGCTGGGGGCAGGTGGTGGCGTTGGAGAGCGGGTCGCTGGGGGCAGGTGGTGGCGTTGGAGAGCGGGTCGCTGGGGGCAGGTGGTGGCGTTGGAGAGCGGGTCGCTGGGGGCAGGTGGTGACGTTGGAGAGCGGGTCGCTGGGGGCAGGTGGTGGCGTTGGAGAGCGGGTCGCAAGGGCAGGTGGTGGCGTTGGAGAGCGGGTCGCAAGGGCAGGTGGTGGCGTTGGAGAGCGGGTCGCAAGGGCAGGTGGTGGCGTTGGAGAGCGGGTCGCAAGGGCAGGTGGTGGCGTTGGAGAGCGGGTCGCTGGGGGCAGGTGGTGGCGTTGGAGAGCGGGTCGCAAGGGCAGGTTCGACTGTATTACTATTTTTTTCCTCAGGCTGGAACGATTGGATATGGGTGGGAGCAGACGACAAGCAAGTGGAGGGGGAGTTCCGCTGGTCAGACGGCAGCCTTTTGGATGCGAACAGCGCGGTACCATGGGCGTCGGGTGAACCCAATAATTATGCAGAAGACTTCGGCCAGGAGGACTGCGTCAATCTTTCTCCCGGCACGGTGAAAGGGCTTTTTGACATGCCCTGTGATCAATCGCCGGCTGTCATGTGTCTCTTTGTCTGTCAGATTGACATGTAAGCTTTGGTTCAATGAATTCGGATTGCGATCTTTTGCCAGATTGATATGTAAGCTTGAGTTAGATGAATTCGGATTGCGATCGTTTGCCAGATTGATAATTATGTAAGCTTGGGTTTCATGAATTCGATGAATTCGGATTGCGATCTTTTGCAATAGTTTGTTTTAGTCTGTCAGATTGATATGTAAGCTTTAGTTCAATGAATTCAGATTGCGATCATTTGCCAGATTGATATGTAAGCTTTGGTTCAATGAATTCGGATTGCGATCATTTGCCAGATTGATATGTAAGCTTGGGTTTGATGAATTCGGATAGCGATTATTTGCCAGATTGCCATAGAGGCGAACACATAATTTTTACTTTGTTGTTGCTTTTTGTAGTTGTTATTTTTGGCATTTTATTATTGAGTTTTAACGGCACGGTGAACAAATAAATAAAGTGATTTGCCCAAGCTGATGCCGCAAAGAAAAGAACAGAAAACGGAGGTTTGCCTTGATCTAAATATTAAAAAAAGCTTTATTCTAAAATACCAAGATGTTTTCGTGTATTAGTGCCAGTGAGTGCTAAACATGTATCGTATCGCAGTTTGTGTGTGTGTGTGTGTGTGTACGTGTGTGTGTGTACGTGTGTGTGTGTGTTTGTGTATGTGTGTGTGTGTTTGTGTGTGTGTGTACGTGTGTGTGTGTACGTGTGTGTGTGTGTGTGTGTGTGTGTGTGTTTGTGTGTATATGTGTGTGTGTCGGCAACGAACTATCAAATGTTGGTAATAAAGGTCACTCTTTCTTACTCTCTCTGTCTATATCTCTCTCTGTCTTCATCACTCTCTCTGTCTTTCTCTCTCACTCTTTCACACACACAAACACACACACACGCTCGCACGCACGCACGCACACACACACACACACACACACACACACACACACACAGAGTCTGAAAGAGAGAGAGAGAGAGAGAGAGAGAGAGAGAGAGAGAGAGAGAGAGAGAGAGAGAGAGAGAGAGAGAGAGAGAGAGAGAGAACTCAGAACTTTATTACATAAGGATAAGGGTTTTAGGCTTAGCCTAATCTTCCAACCTGTCCTTGGAACATAATTATTCAGAGAATAATTGTGAACGTGAGCAAAAGACTACACACACACACACACACACACACACACACACACACACACACGCTCGCACGCACGCACGCACACACACACACACCGTCACACACGCACGCACACACACACACACCCACCCATACACACACACATCCCCCCAACACACACAAACACACACACATACACACACACACACACATACTGCGCGCACACACACACACACACACACACACACACACACACACACACACACACACACATACTGCGCACACACACACACACACACACACACACACACACACAGGGTGGAGGGGTGGTTAGGGACAAATAACACCAAAGTTTCTCGGCAGAACAACACACAGCCGGGTGATTATTGATAAGAACAACAGCAAATGCAAACGGACTTTCTTTCTCTTCCGATGGTATCTTTTTTTTTAATGTCCCTTCAACTTATTTGGCTATGCAGGACCGGTTTTTTTTTCTCGTCTTTTGTAACTTTGTAAACATACTGGCCACTACTCTTGTTTTGGATGTCAGTTTTGTACAATTCAGAGAGAAGAGTATTGGATCGAGTTTTTAGTCTTTGTTAAAAAGTGTTCTATGTTTTGTAAAAACAGAAAAGTGTAATGTAGCGATTGGTCTTCCCTACATTAAAGACTTCTGCGTTCCTAACAAAGCTAAAACTTTAATCGGGTCTGAAGGGCGAAGTTCGCAGTCCGCCGCAATTTGTTTTAAAGACAATAACTTCATTTTTTTGTTTATGGACTAGGTGCACTTTGCTCTTGAAACCCTTTCTTTCTTTCTTTATTTGGTGTTTAACGTCGTTTTCAACCGTTCAAGGTTATCTTGAAACCCTATTTATTTTTCAAGCAACACTTTGTATCAAAATGGACGTCAGACAAAATATTTTGAGAATAAATTCGTTTCGTATGAAATATATTACTCCTACTCCTGGCCAGTTTTTCATTCAAGCGAAAGACGGGCGCAGTGGCGTAGTGGATAAGACATCGGCCTCCTAATCGGAATGTCGTGAGTTCAAATCTTGGTCGCGGCCGCCTGGTGGGTTAAGGGTGGAGATTTTTCTAATCTACCAGATCAACTTATGCGCAGACCTGCTAGTGCCTTATCCCCCTTCGTGTGTACACGCAAGCACAAGACCAGGTGCGCACGGAAAAGATCCTGTAATCCATGTCAGAGTTCGGTGAATTATAGAAACACGAAAATACCCAGTATGCTTCCCCCGAAAGCGGTGTATGGCTGCCTGCATGGCGGTGTAAAAAGGGTCATACACGTAAAAAAAAACCACACGTGCAAACACATGAGTGAACGTGGGAGTTTTAGTCCATGAACGAAGAAGAAGAGAAATATTCAAGAAAAAGAGACGGGGAATAGCTCAACTGCAATATATCTTTCTCTAGCGATGAAGAATGTAGGGCAGCATTATTCTACTGCAGATTTCTTCAATTCGACAACATGTGGGCGAGAAGATAACCAAAACTCAACGTCCAACATCCTCTTCCAAGGGGGTCGGCCCGCTATTGCGCGGGCCGCTATTGCGCGAATCTTTAGGGTTAGGGTTAGGGTTAGGGTTAGGGTTAGGGTTAGATTCGCGCAATAGCGGCCCCGCGCAATAGCGGACCCGCGCAATAGCGGCCCAGCCCCCTTCCAAGCGTACACAACGTCAAAAGGGGGCTGTGCGCAAAAATGCTTACGTCACGAGATTGGTGTAACATTTACGTATTTAACGTCAGGCGGTATTTGTCGAGGTCACAATGACGTCATGAGTTTGTGACTTTTTCAATGTTCGGTAATTTCTGTCAGTACATGCGCAAGTGGTACGCGTCGTCTGCAACTGACAGCCAGCATGACGCATATGGGGAACTGTCACTGACAAAAACATATTTTCAACACAGAATTTCAGGTCAGAAAAACAACATAAACGCTATTGTGTTTTCAGCGTAGCAATCGGGCCAGATATTTGGACTCGAACGAGTATATTGCGTGTGCGCGCCTTCGTGTGCGAGGCTGGTACTACAAATTGTTCATACGAAATGACAAACACAGGTTACAAGCGATAACGCGCAAAAATACTGGTTTATTAATATTACTCTACATCTGATTACTAGATATCAGTAATACATATTATGATACAGTTGCGGTAAAAAACTAAACAGAAAGAAAAAGAGAAAAGAAAACAAATTATTAGACATGGCAAAGGTATCGAAAATGCATAAACAAAACACAAGAAACAAAAACGGAAAAAAATAAACAATCACAAAACAGGCGAAGACAAACAGACAAGAAAGTTACAATACCAAACACTCGTTGGTTAATCCTTTAACAGTAAGAAAGGATTACGTTCCTTACGTTAAACAATACAATAAACACTAAAAATACTCAAGAAACTTAGCATAAATACGTTTAAATCCAAAATGGCTACTTTAAGGAAAATACAAAACGTTGACTCATCAGGCCAGGAATACAATAGCAAACTGTCATATTAAAAAGTCTCTAAACGACAACGTTCCTGCGTTAATCAAAGTCACAAACCAAGATATTTCCTCATCCAATTTCCCCCAATAGCGTTATTAAAAATAAGCTCGTTTACAAACGATCACCACAGACCGCAAGCTCCTTTGCCTAAATTCCTTTAACGTAAGGCTAGGATAAGTCAGAGAAAATGTTTCACTTCGAACTTCGTTAATCACAGAAAACACAAGTTATCATTATAAACATTAGCGACTTTCTAGCGTCTACAAATCATTGCTGTACGTTTCACAAAACTAGAATAGTTGAACACACAATAAAGAAACACTACAACATGTCAGACTTCCAACTCACGTTATACATAAACAACTCACAAAGTCATTACAAAATGTATTTATTTCTTTATTTGGTGTTTAACGTCGTTTTCAACCGTTCAAGATTATATCGCGACGGGGAAAGGGGGAGGGGGGGGGGGGGGGAATGGGATAGAGCCACTTGTTAATTGTTTCTTGTTCACAAAAGCACTAATCAAAAAATTGCTCCAGGGGCTTGCAACGTAGTACAATATATGACCTTACTGGGAGAATGCAAGTTTCCAGTACAAAGGACTTAACATTTCTTACATACTGCTTGACTAAAATCTTTACAAACATTGACCATATTCTATACAAGAAACACGTAACAAGGGTAAAAGGAGAAACAGAATCCGTTAGTCGCCTCTTACGACATGCTGGGGAGCATCGGGTAAATTCTTTCTCGTCCCAACCAATATGGGACTCCCCCGAACCCGCGGGGGGTTCATTACAAAATGGCGACCAAAATACAACACAAACAAGTGACAACAAAATTACCTTATGCGCTGTGTGGGTTGACCAGAGTACCAAAAACGTGTAGCCTCTAAAACGAAGGGCACAAAACAATTCACACTTGAGATAAAACTGTCTCTACGTGGACGTTAAAAACATCACAAGAAACACTTCATTGGTTTACTTGTTAACCTTGGTATGTTACAGAACGAAAATCCAAACACTTCCATAAAAACCCTCAGATCGACTGATGAGAGGAAGTCAAACAGTAATATTTATAGAAAACAAAAACCTAACATGGAATAGTTCATTTTAAAGGTAAAAGGTCACCATATTGACCAACCAACAACATTCCATAAAACAGGGTTGGGTGAGACTATTATTTACAACCAATCAGTAACTGATCACGTACTTCGTGCATGCTTCTTCCAAGGAACAGTCTATTTTACACAAAAATAGCAGGGAACTAGCTGACGGAAAACTAGAAACACGTGAGTCACACGTATTCTAAAGCTTACGACGCAGTTTTGCAACGCTCACACCAAAACCAGGACACGGAAAAGAGCACGTGAGTCTCACGCGTAAAGATAGTTAAATAACGCTCCACAAAAACAGGTCACAACAAGATGCCATGATAAAAACACGGTTTACTTGCTTTACACCGTAAAAGGGCTGAAACAAAAAGTATTCACAACAAAAAATAGGTGAATGCATGCCACATCGGCATGCACATTGCGACTTGTCTTCGACTCGTCAGCATTATTCTTGTCTTGTCAAAATATCGGGCCGTATTTCTATGCTGAAAACACAATAGCTGTTAATGTTTGATGTAAAGCTGGAATCAGGGTTATATTTGAATAAGACAGACAGGTTGGCACGAGGCTCCCGTTACCATCGCAAACTACATGCAGTTTCTCGAGCAACAATTCTTGAAATCGGGGATTACATGTCAATCTGACAGACAAAGACCGGCAGAATGCGAACGGAGTCATCGCAGGGTTTGTCCGTAAGGTTTTTGTCCGGATGAACACTGACACACTTTTCCTGACCAGGAGGGTCGTTGGGCTGACCTCTTCTCCAGGAGACCGCACTGTTTGCAGACAGAAGGGTTCCATCTGACCAGCGGAACTCCCACTCCACTTGCTTGTCGTTTGCTCCCACCCAGATGTTCTTGTTCTCCCAGCCTGGAACAAAGTCACAGAGATGCACACACAGACACAGTCGGGCAGACAGCCAGACACTCTCACAGATATATACAAATTGACACGCACGTGTGGACGTTTTTAGATTTTGGAAATCAGTTTTCTATGTTCACAACAAGGGATTACAACATCGTAAACGAAAAAGTTAAAAAGCGCTCAGGTTAGTTTTCGAGTAGTTCCTAAGTCGGACTAAAAACGTTTGAAAATCGCTGGGAGTGTTCCCAAGACCAACTTTGACCTCGTCAACTTCTGAGCGACTTCTAGCTGCAAAAGCTGGCGTTAAAACAGTCAAGTGAACAGCAAACAACTGTGCTACTGACCCATTTTCTCAGTGATGCACTCCAGGAGCTGAAGTTCCTCTGCCGTCTTCAGGTGTATGAGATGTCCACCGCCATGTTGGACGCACGTTTGCTCAGCATCGTCGGACGATATTGTAACGTTGAAGGGTCTGACACAGTGGCCTGCCTGCAAGGAATAGCCCCCGTCCATCTGACTGCACTGTAGCGCTAAAAAGACAAGATCATTTAGAAGAAGACAAAAAAAAATGGATACAAAATACATTAAATAAATGTAAAAAGGAATAATTTTGAAGTTTTTTCATTCTGCAGGCAACTTGTTGACTGATTTCTTTCTTTACCTCCTTATTAATTCTTTTTTTTCTTCATGTATTTATTACATTTAGTCAAGTTTTGACTGAATGTTTTAACATAGAGGGGGAATCGAGACGAGGGTCGTGGTGTGTGTGTGTGTGTGTGTGTGTGTGTGTGTGTGTGTGTGTGTGTGTGTGTGTGTGTGTGTGTGTCTGGGCGTGTGTGTGTGTAGAGCGATTCAGAGTAAACTACTGAACCGATCTTTATGAAATTTTACATGAGAGTTCCGGGGTATGATATCCCCAGATGTTGTTTTTTTCGATACATTTCTTTGATGACGTCATATCCGGCTTTTTGTAAAAGTTGAGGCGGCACTGTCACACCCTCATTTTTCAATCAATTTGATTGAAATTTTGGCAAAGCAATCTTCGACGAAGGCCGTACTTTGGTATTGCATTTCAGCTTGGAGGCTTACAAAATAATTAATGACTTTGGTCATTAAAAATCTGATAATTGTAATTAAAATGTTTTTTGTTTTAAACAATCCAAAACTACGTTCATCTTATTCTTCATCATTTTTTTTATTCCAAAAACATATAAATATGTTATATTTGGATTAAAAACAAGATCTGAAAATTAAAAATATAAAAATTATGATTAAAATTAAATTTCCGAAATCGATTTAAAAACAATTCCATGTTTTTCCTTGTCGGTTCCTGATTCCAAAAACATATAGATATGATATGTTTGGATTAAAAACACGCTCAGAAAGTTCAAACGAACAGAGGTGCAGTAAAGCGTGCTATGCAGCACAGCGAAACCACTACCGTGCTAAACAGGCTCGTCAGTTTCACTGCGTTTTGCACGAGCGGCGGACTACAGTCATTGTTAAAAAATGCAGTGCGTTCAGTTTCATTCTGTGAGTTCCACAGCTTGACTAAATATAGTATTTTCGCCTTACGCGACTTGTTTATGACATTATGTTGTAATTGATTTGCTCGTGCATTGAGTTATCATTAGATTGATTTATTCTTTATTTGAGTTAATTTCACCTTACATAAATAATTTGAATAAGATTGTAAAATAAGACAACTCCGTTTGTAAGCCCTTATATCTCAGAAAAAAAGCTGATTCCCACAACAACAACAAAATATAAAATAAACACGATCATTGAGAACAATCTTTAAAGCCTTTCCGTTTGAAAAATTC
>NC_090248.1:54369977-54384977 GCF_037325665.1 Littorina saxatilis | reverse complement strand
ATACACACCTTTACAAACAAACACACATACACGCACACACATACACTTATGCACACACACACACACACACCACACACACACGAGTACAGACTCATGCACGCGTGCGCGCACACACACACACTGGCACACACACACAAATACACACACACACACCCCACACACACACACGAGTACAGACTCATACACGCGTGCGCACACACACGAGTACAGACTCATGCACGCGTGCGCACACACACACACACACACACAAATACACACATACACACACACACACACACACACACACACACTCACACACACACACACACGAGTACAGACTCATGCACGCGTGCGCACACACTCACACACACACACACACACAACAAATACACACACACACACCACACACACACCACACACACACGAGTACAGACTCATGCACGCGTGCGCGCGCACACACACACACACACACACAAACAGTAACACTAACACATGTGCACAAAATGAACACAAACACACACACACGCGTGCGCACACACACGAGTACAGACTCATGCACGCGTGCGCACACACACACACACACACACACACACACACACACACACACACACACACACACACACACACACACACACAAACAGTAACCCTAACACATGTGCACAAAATGAACACAAACACACACACCGCGCGAGAGAGAAAGACTACAGGGAGGCATGACGTCATGATGCAATAATTGGCAGAACGTTTCGAGGGTAAACATTTGCCGGTTGAGTTGACAATAGGACCTTCAAAGAAAAGACCAACGCGTGAAAAAACGAAACATGTTGATAAGATTATATGGGACGACGAAAAGAAATATGTTTTTCAGGAATTTATCAGAAATGGCGCCTTTGATAGTTATATTTCACAGGCGTCATCACTGTTAGCAATATCGTTAGTCGATGCGGTAGATTGTCTAAACAAAGGAATGCTCAAGGCCGCGGAGTGCATGAAGCGGACTGTGTACATTGGGCCTCGAAACAGTAAATGGTTTGATGCCGAATGCAAGACAACCAGGAGAAAAACGCGCAGACAGTACAGGCTCTTTAAACACTCGAGGAGTAAAGTGAAGAAAGAATCGACCAGACACTTATATGTAGAGAGTAGACAGGCGTACAGATTCTTGCTGGCAAACAAAAGGCAACAATATAAAAAGGACAAGTTGAACTCATTGGTCTCAAAAGCGAGTGATTCAAAGTTATTCTGGGACGAAGTGCGATCAATCAGCGGGCGCAGGCACCAAAAACCAGAGATAAGTAGTAGGGAATGGTTGGACCACTTCAGGTTCATTTTAGGTGGTGAAGGCAACCCGGCTAGCGACCACTCTGAAGTGACCGAGGACACACCCGGCATTGACTACCTAGACGAGCCCATCTCGGCTGATGAGATAGAGATTGGTATCAAGAAATTGAAATTAAACAAGTCACCCGGGTACGATGGCGTTTGTGCTGGAATGTTAAAGAACTCTTGCCCGAAACTGTTGCCGTTTCTTGTAAAGCTGTTTAACCAAATTTTTGACACAGGCGTTTACCCTTCTGCGTGGTCTAGTGGGATAATTGTCCCAATTCACAAAAGTGGAGACATTAACAACCCTGATAACTACAGAGGCATTACGTTACTGAGCATAGTAGGTAAGTTGTTTGGCAGCATACTAAACAGGCGCTTATCTGACTGGGCGGAAGACAACAGTAGAATAGAGGAGGAACAGGGTGGCTTCAGAAAAGACCACTCTACTGTGGACAATATGTTTGTGCTATATGCTATTGTCCAGAGGTACCTTCTTAAAAGATCTGGTAAGGTCTACATATGTTTCGTAGACTTCCGCAAGGCTTTTGACTCAGTCAATAGGGCTATGTTATGGAATGTATTACGCAAGCACGGGGTTGGCGGAAAGATGTTGAACATCCTGCAAAGTATGTACAAAGGAGTGAAGTCTTGCGTTCGCACCGACGATGGCCCATCGGAGTTTTTCCGTTGTCCATGTGGAGTCCCTCAAGGTTCTGTGCTTTCACCAACATTGTTCTCATTCCTGATTAATGAACTGGCACTTGAAATGTTTCAAAACGGTAAACATGGAATACAGTTAACACCTGACGTGATGCAGATTCTCATATTGCTGTTTGCCGACGATGTACTTTTGATATCCTATAGCGCAGCCGGGTTACAGAAACAGATTGATGTGTTAAAACAGTTTTCGGATAAGTTTTCCATGACGGTCAACCTGGATAAGACAAAGGTAATCGTTTTTAGAAAAGGAGGATTTTTGGCAGCAAATGAAGCCTGGAAGTACGGAAACGAGGACATAGAGGTTGTGAACAGCTACAAGTACTTGGGGCTAAATTTCACCACAAAATTGTCATTGACGCTAATGGTCAGCGATCTGGCCTCAAAGGCAAAGATAAGGACTGGCCAAATCCTAAGATGTTTGTGGAGGCTAGGCAACATACCTAGAAGCGTATTTTTTAAAATATATGACGCACAGGTCCTCCCGATCTTAATGTATGGATCTGAGCTGTGGGGATTCCAAAGGTTTGAAGCTCTTGAGAAAGCCCATTTGTTTGCATGCAAGAAGTTTTTGTGTGTAGGACGACAAACACCAAACAAGATGGTATATGGTGACTTAGGCCGCTACCCACTTTATGTCACTTCGTCGGTTCGCTGTATAAAGTATTGGCTGAGAGTGTTACGTTTGCCAAGCGAAAGACTCCCAAGGAAAGCATATGACATGATGAAACATTTACACGGTTATGGCAAGAAAACATGGTCTCATTATTTGAAAGAAATGTTATGCATGTACGGCTTTGGAGATGTCTGGCTGCAACAAGGTGTAGGCGATTTGAATCGATTTATAACAGTATTCAGACAACGATTGTTTGATTGCTTCCAGCAAGACTGGCACGACAGCATCATGAACTCGGAGCGAAGTGTATATAGACCATATTCAGCTCCGCTGTTTTCGAGATGCATACATACAATTTCGATTTGGTATTTCACCCATAAACACTCACAAATGCCGCTATCGAACTGACGTTGTACCGGGCCTTTTGATTTGCCCTGTATGCAGAGAGGACGTGGAAGACGAGAAACATGTATTGTTTGTATGCAAAGGATATTGTGATTATAGACGTGATGTCAAAATACTAAGAGAAAAAAACCAGAGTGAAGATGCGAACAGTATTATACGTGTTATGTCTGTAGATAAAGGAGATTCAGTGGTGCATGTGGCCAGATTCTTATATCGTGTTTTTCAAAAAAGAAAAAGTTTTTTGGACTAGTTTCCCAATGTGGAACAGGTGAATGAGACGGCGATGGTTATACATAGTTTGTGCCGTTGAATGTTAGAGCAGGTTTGATTGCAAATAATGTATGCTGGTGTAGTACACCTGTGTTGATATTGTACCTATTCAAATTGTTGATTTATGCGCTGGAAATGTTTGTAGGTTAGAAAGAGAGAGAGAGAGAGAGAGAGAGAGAGAGAGAGAGAGAGAGAGAGAGAGAGAGAGAGAGAGAGAGAGAGAGAGAGAGAAAGAGAAAGAGAGAGAGAGAGAGTTTGTGCCGTGGAACGATAGAACATGATTGAAAGCCGATAATGTATGTTAGCACTGTAAACTTGTTTGTCGTTGCACCTATCCATATTGTTAATTCATGCGCTGGATATGTCTTTATGTTTAAGAGAAAGAGAGTGAGAGAGAGAGAGTGAGAGCGTGCGTGCGTTCGTGTGAGTATATATATGTTAGAGAGAAAGAGATAAAACCGGGTGATTGTCCATAAATACAAACACACCATGTTACCATGTTACCATGGTATTACTGACCCCCCCCCCCCCCTCCCCGTTGAAATGAACCTTGTGTGTTTAATCAATAAAATGTCTTACGTCTTACGTCTTACACACACACACACACACATACTCACACATACACACACGAGCACAGACTCATGCACGCGTGCGTACACACACA
Source organism: Littorina saxatilis (assembly GCF_037325665.1). Classification (NCBI taxonomy): domain Eukaryota; kingdom Metazoa; phylum Mollusca; class Gastropoda; order Littorinimorpha; family Littorinidae; genus Littorina; species Littorina saxatilis. The sequence continues at coordinate 54,381,000 of NC_090248.1, read as the reverse complement.
CACACACACACACACACAACAAATACACACACACACACCACACACACACTCACACACGCACGAGTACAGACTCATGCACACACACACACACACACACACACACACACACACACACACACACACACACACACACACACACACACACAAACAGTAACCCTAACACATGTGCACAAAATGAACACAAACACACACACCGCGCGAGAGAGAAAGACTACAGGGAGGCATGACGTCATGATGCAATAATTGACGTCAAAGACTTTTGACCGTGACGTGATCTTCTCACGCGAGCTTTATCCATAGTCTTGAACAACCACACACAAATAGACTTGGAAAGTACAGAATTTCTACCCGTCCAAAGCGGCCTTGGGTGGCGTTTGCTGAAAAAATGGGGGCGCCAATTTTACTCACCGTATTTTTGTTAGTATGGTCCCAATATTTGGTGAACTTCCATCTCCAACTGTAGCCCATAATTGGGCACAACGAATCCTTCTTTATCATGTATTATCGGTGTGAACATTTCTCAAAGTCGATTACAGTATGTGGGATACCTCCAGGTTCGCTGGGATAAAATTCATCATTTGCAAGCTCAAATCTGAAACAAAACACGTCAAGACTTTATATATAGCATTCCACTGAGAAGATGTTCTTGAATTCACACTAAAACTTGTAACGATTTTTCATCTGAATCAAATCCTGGGTGAACATATCTATTGATCCTATCTTAAATACACACCAAAACGTGCGAATATGTCAACACCTTGTTGGAGCCACAGGGCATACAAAAACTTTATTTTACAATATCATTTTAATATCAGATGCCCTACATCCTATTCCGTTTTGGCCTAAAACTAATCGCAATTTATTGGCATCTTTCGAAGGTCATTTGTCAATTATCCATTGTAATGAGCAAAAACCATTATGGCAAACAAGGAACATTACCCGCTATTACCGTAAAATCCCTAGCATAAGCCCACCATCTAGCAAACGCCCACCCCCCACTTTGGGCCAAAAGTTGTGCACAGGGGTAACTACCTAGCAAACGCCCACCCTGCTTTTTTCAAAGAGACTATAGGCTCACTTTCACTAGGATTTGTGCAGACTGTTTTAAAAGTCATCTTTTTCCCCTTCTTTACCTTTTCGTGTTTCTTTCCTTTTTTCTTATTCTTTGTCCCCTCTCCTCACTCCCACCCATCGTTCATGTTTTTTCGAGTTTCTCTTCTCTTTTTTTTCCTAAGTTTGTGGGTTTTTCTTTCTCAGAAAGATTGGGCCTTTTGAAGACAAAATCCAAGTTCAGTTAACGTTTCATTTCCAAAGACGATCGTGTAATTTCTTCCCTGTACAGAAAGAAAGGGCTTCATTGGTGTTGCCATTTCGACATTTCATCAAGTTTCTTTTTCCCGGAATTGTGTTGTTATTGTTTGTCCTTGCAAAGGTCTGGCGATTTTCTTTTTACTTTATAAATTTATATGAATGACTATGCTCGGGTTGTTTTCAGAAGAGCCAGTCCTTCTCTCTCTCTCTCTCTCTCTCTCTCTCTCTCTCTCTCTCTCTCTCTCTCTCTCTCTCTCTCTCTCTCTCTCTCTCTCTCTCTCATGGTTGGCCTTCTTTGCCTCAAAGTCCTTTTTCTTTCTTTTTTCCTTCACTTCTACTCACACGACCTAACTTACATGCTTTCGGGGTTTGTATTCACTCAATTACACGGTTGAGCACAAAACTTACTTTGTGCAAAGGGGTCTATCCCTAGCAAACGCCCACCCCCCAATTTTGCCCTAAATCTGTGCACAGGGGGGGTGGGCTTATGCTAGGGATTTTACGGTACGAGCTAGTCGTGTGACAGAGAGTTTTCTTGCACACGAGACTGTAGATGTTTCACGACGGCTTTAGCCGGAGTGAAACAGCAGCAGTCGAGTGTGCAAGAAAACTCTATGTCACACGCTTTCCTTCTTTACCACTACTAAAGCAAACGTGTGCAAGATTGTATGTTACACGCTTTGGAGCATGTGCAAGAACGGATTCTAACTCGAACTCGTCCCTCCAAAAGCCCCAAACTGCACACACGACTTTTATTTCTCCTGCTGTTATCGTTTCTTCTCTTTACAAATTCTTCAACGCTCAGAATACTGAAAACGGCATCCCAGACGACAGTACTGTTTCCATAGGCGAATTTAGCTGCCCTTGGAAAGTGGCTCGCTCAGGAGGTCTGTCTGGGACAGGCTGATCTTTCTTAACCCAGTGTGGGATTTTCAGTGGGGCGACCACCCCCAACCCAGCGCGTCCCCGGGTGGCGGATAGGGGAACGGTCTTCAGATATGGAGATCAGCCGCTTGCGGCCGCGGACCAAACTGGCTCCGGGTGGGATCCCGGAAAATCCTCCCCCCTGTGCTCTCAGGGTAGGACGTACGGGCCATGAGCTAAGGGTGAGGTAACCCCGACAGAAAACCCCGAATGCTGAAGACGGAGGACCCGGGCCGCACGGCGCATTCTAACAAACCATGGGTACACGCACTTACGCAAATGATGACACAATCAACCAGCACAGATGGAAATGGCGCTCGCCCATTGAGGACCCCCCAGGGTGGAGCAGCGTCGGGTCCCATGCCTCAAAGGGACCCAGCCCCAACTACTGGAGGTCCCTCCCGTCCGTCTTGCCACGCCAGGGGACGCGGGAGGAAAGTGACTGGCACCACCACAACCAGGAAGAAACCCAGTCAGCAGCGACCTTTTCAGGTCATGCACTGGAACGCAGAAAGTATCCTGAACAAGAAGACAGAGTTGGAGCATATCCTGCATGAGAAGAACATCAACATCTGCTGTATTCAGGAGACGCACCTGACACCCCAAAAGTCCTTCAAAGTGAGAGGCTACCAATGCCTTAGGTCCGACAGAACAGACCGAAGCAAAGGAGGAATCCTGACCCTCATCAGGAACAACATCAATGCCTGTTTGATAGAAACGCACATGGAGGACTCCGAATATCAGGTGATTCGAATCCAGACGAAGACATCAGAATTCCATCTTGTCAACTTCTACTGCCCCAATGATAGACACCTCGCCCTTGACACGATCCCCGCAAAGGCCTCCAACTTCATCGTGGTGGGTGACTTCAACAGTCATTCACAGAGTTGGGGATATGACCACCTGGATCGGAGAGGAGAAGAGGTGGAGAACTGGCAGGACGACAAAGGTCTCATCCTTTTGAACAGTCCCTTTGACTGCCCTACATTCTACTCCAGAAGATGGCACACTACATCAACTCCTGACCTAGCCTTCTGCACGGAAGACATGCACCAGCTAACCAGCAGAGAGGTCGGAGAACAGCTAGGTGGAAGTGACCATCGGCCAGTCTTTTTGACCCTGGGCATGGAGTCCTGCACTGAAGCTTCCTTCCCACGGTGGAACTACAAAAGAGCGAACTGGTTCCTCTTTAGACACCGCACCAGCGAACTCACCAAAGACATCAGAGTCGAGGGTCGAGACATCAACATGGTGGCGAAGGACTTCAACATGAGCATCCTCAGAGCAGCGCGTGAGTCCATTCCCAGGGGTGCCAGGAGAGACTATAAGCCCTACTGGAGCAATGAATTGCAGGAACTGGATGATGATCTGGCAGACGCCAGAAGGGAAGCAGAAGTCAACCCGTCACAAAACAACAACATCCGCCTCCAGGAAGCCAAAGCCAAATTTCTCAAAAAGAAGCTACAGGCAAGACGGAGAAGCTGGCAAGAGAAAACAAGCTCTCTGAACCTTGAGAAGGATGGCAGAAAGCTCTGGAGGCTCACCAAGCAGTTGAATGATGAGAACACCAGCAGAGGAAAGATCACATTAGAAGAGAACGGGAAGGTGCTAACTGGAAAGCATGCTGCCAACCAATTTGCTGAAAGCTATGCAGCTGAGAGCAACCTCCATGTTAGCCCCAAGAAACAGAGAGAAGCAAGAAGAGAGAAAAGAGAGAGACCTGCCAGACAGTCGACAGTGGACGCCATGAGTCAACCACTCACACTCCACGAGCTGCACTCAGCTCTGAAAAAGTCAAAGGCGAAGAAGTCCCCTGGCCCAGACGGCATCACCAACGAGATGCTAACCCACCTTGGTAGTGCAGCAGAGAACAAGCTACTCGAGGTCTTCAACAGCAGCTGGCAAGAAGGATCGCTACCACAACTCTGGCGAGAAGCGATCATGATCCCCATCTTAAAAAAAGGGAAGGATCCAAAGAAGGCCAACAGCTATCGCCCAATCAGCCTCACCAGCTGTGTTGTGAAGACCCTGGAGAGAATTGTGAACGAGCGCCTCAGGTGGTACCTGGAATCCAGGAACCTCCTCGCCCCTGAACAAGCTGGATTCCGACAGTTCCGCAGCACTGAAGATCAGGTCACTTACCTGGCGCAAGAAGTTGAAGATGCCTTTCAGGAACAGAAGCTGGTCTTCGTCACCTGGATAGATCTTCAGAAGGCCTTTGACAAGGTCTGGAAAGATGGACTCCTTGTAAAACTGCTGAGGAAAGGCGTGTCCAGCAACATGTACCAGTGGATTCGCTCTTACCTCTATAACCGCAGGGCAAGAGTTAACGTCGACCAGACCAAAAGCAAGAAGTTCCTCCTTCGTCATGGCGTCCCTCAGGGCGGAGTCCTCTCCCCCACACTCTTCCTTCTCTTCATCGACGATCTGGTGTCTGAGATGCCCAAGGGGATCAAAGCTGCTCTCTACGCAGACGACCTTGTGATCTGGTGCAAGGAGGAGCACGCAAGTACTGCCACCTACAGAATGCAGCAAGCGGCAGATAGGCTGAACGCATGGGCAGAAGATTGGTGCGTCTCCATCAACAAGGAGAAATCCTCCACCACCCTATTCACACTGTCGCCAAAGCAGAAAGCCGGAACCATTAGGCTTGGTGGAACTCCTCTGAGAGAGGATGAAGAAGCAACGTACCTTGGTGTCACCTTTGATAGACGGCAGACCTGGAAACCACACATTGCACAGGCAGAGACGAAGGCCCGGCGCAAGCTAGCCATACTCAGGAAGCTGGCAGGTACCACCTGGGGAGCGAACGAGAAGATACTGAAGACAGTATACCAGGGAACAATCAGACCCCACCTCGAGTACGGCTCCACAGCGTGGTCAACCTCAGCCAAGACAAACCTGCAGACCCTTGACCGTGTGCAAAACCAGGCCCTCCGACTCATCACCGGTGCAATAAAATCCACGCCCATCAAGGAAATGGAGAAGCTTACCACCATCCAACCCCTCTGTCAGAGAAGAGAAGCCAAGACTATGGTACAGGCCGAGAAGCTCAAGTGCCTACCCGACCACCCCATGAAGCACAGACTGAGCAACCTCACCAAGAACCGGCTTAAACGGAGCAGTTTTGTACACGAGAGCAAGAGACTTTCTCGACAGTACAGGGAAGTCCTTCCACAGAACACTCTACCTCTGACTCAAGAAGAAGAGGAAACCCCCAAGGCAACAGAGAAACCAGGCATCCAGATCTGCACCAGTGTTCCACATGTTACCTCAGGAGAAGATCAGAATGACACAGCTCGACAGGCACTCACCTTAGCCCTGATCGACGAACAGTACCCAAAAGAGGCGTGGATCCATGTATACACCGATGGATCAGCAACTAACGCCGTGCTCAATGGAGGTGCAGGCATTCTCATCCAGTTCCCTGGGGGACATACAGCTACATCCAGCGTTGCCACTGGCAAACACTGCACAAACTATAAAGCAGAAGCAGAAGCTCTCATGCAGGCCGCCTCCTTCGTTCAGGACTCCGCAGACCCTTGCTACCAAGTTGTCTTCCTCTCGGACGCCCTTTCAGTCCTTCAGGCCCTAGAGAACGACAAACTCCCACAGCTGGCCAAAGCATTACAGATGGTCAGACAAACCAGAAGAGTTGTCCTCCAGTGGATACCAGCACACTGTGGGATACCAGGAAATGAAAGGGCAGATGAGCTGGCAAAAGAAGGAGCCGTGGAAGACCAACCTGAAAACAGTGTCAGCTTTAGTGAGCAGAAGACAATCATCAAGGCATTGATGAGGCCAAGGACAAACAGAGATGACTACCACACAATGTCCAGAGAGCAGCAAGTCAACCTCATCAGGCTGCGTACTGGCCACAACAGGCTCAATGCTCACATGAACCGAAAGTTCAAGCTGGCGCCATCACCAACCTGTGCCTGCGGTCAAGAGGACCAAACAGCGGAACACATCTTACAGCGATGTCCCTTACTAGATGAGGAACGAAAAGAAGTGTGGCCGTCACCAACTCCCTTGCAGACCAAACTATACGGCAGTCGACAGGAGTTGGAGAAAACGACAACATTTATCACCAGTGCTGGACTGATTGTGTAACCTCTGCGAACGCCAAGAAGAAGAAGAAGAAGGAGGTCTGTTAGTCTGACACTAAAAGGACAGAGTTCTGAACATAGATGACAAAGATTCCGGAATGAACAAACATTTCGTGGATGCAGACACAGAAAGACGTCATGAAGAATGCGATGCTTCAAAAGATACAGACTGTGACGATGACTGTGACGTCATTCACATATACTGAGACGTCATTCACAGTTGTTCGGTCACTTCCGTCAAAAAGTAGATCTCTCCACAATGGCTGCTCCTGTGTTTAGGTTTGTCAAGCTTGAGTACACAAAACGTGTTTGTTCTCTCCTCTGTTGAAGCTGTGAGACATAAATGCTATTCCGACTTGGTCGTGTGACAGAGTTTTCTTCCACACTCGATTAGCTGATGTCTAACTCAGCCTGACGGCTTCGTTAGACAATCAACGTAATCTCGTGTGGAAGAAAACGTCTGTCACACGACCAAGTCGGAATAGCAGGTACTGTCACACGACTAGCTCGTAATGGCGATTATGTCTCACAGCTTCAACAGAGGAGAGAACAAACACGTTTTGCGTACTCACGCTTGATAAACCTAAACACAGGAGCAGCCATTGTGGAGAGATATCTACTTTTTGACGAAAGTGACCGAACAACTATAAATGACGTCTCGGTATATGTGAATGACGTCACAGTCATCGTCACAGTCTGTATCTTTTGAAGCATCGCAATCTTCATGACGTCTTTCTGTGTCTGCATCCGCGAAATGTTTGTTCTTTCCGGGATCTTTGTCATCTATGTCTGAACTCTGTCCTTATAGTGTCAGACTAACAGGCCTCCTGAGCGAGCCACTTTCCAAGGGTAGCTAAATTCGCCTATGGAAACAGTACTGTCGTCTGGGATGCTGTTTTCAGTATTCTGAGCGTTGAAGAATTTGTAAAGAGAAGAAACGATAACAGCAGGAGAAATTAAAGTCGTGTGTGCATTTTGGGGGGACGATTTCGAGTTTGAATCCGTTCTTGCACATGCTCCAAAGCGTGTAACATACAATCTTGCACACGTTTGCTTTAGTAGTGGCAAAGAAGGAAAGCGTGTGACATTAGGTATTGTAATTCAATCAAGTTTACGTTTTAATGAAACAGATCCTGTGATTGGTCAGAATGCCCCAACTCGTTAAAAATTACAGGTGACAAATTGTCGATAGCCACTCGCTAAAAAATCCATTAACAACCTGCTGGCGAGGCGCATTGATACAATCTCAACTAGTCTCGGTTAGCTTTGAGGGTCATTTTACAAGTAGGAAATATGAAGTACCAACGAAATACCGAGACCATAAGGTATGCGAAGTGATGACGTCGAATACGTGACGTAAGTTGATGCATGAATTCTTTCGGACTACGTCAGTCAATTCCAAAGATCGCTTTTGTGATGAAAAGAATTTGTTTTGAGTTTGCTGTCCAGAAACCCGTCAAAAAAGATGGGAAAATGTATGTGAAAGAAAACAAAACAGGAGGAGAGTGATACGATAGGAATACAGAGACATATTTCTTGGGACTTGACCCTTGCAGGTAGGTAGACTGAAAGTAGTGTGTGAACAGAACAGAACCAACTCTGTAGGTATGTTACAAAGTGCGCACGCAACCCAATTTTTGACGTCATTGAAAATGGCCCCCCATTTCCTGATCACTCACACTGGCTCAGTTTTGGGGTCCTCTTTTCTATTCTTTTCCAAATTTACATCACATGGGCACCCTGTCGATGACGTAGAGTACATTCTTGACTTTAAGATTGAGAAAGATGGCGAGTCCAACACTGTCGAGCTCGCCGGCCAGAATATCGGGCGAAGAAGACACACAAGAGGCACTTTTATAAAACAATTTATAGCCTTTGAACTCTTATGAGACCCCTCTGAACAGTTAGTTTGACCATTTTCCTGCTGTTTCCCAAAGTTTCAAGTCGATAAAGCGATGCGAAGTACCTTTTAACGGATGCGCCACTTTGCGCCCGGATTGTCACCCATGTTGTATTCACATCCAACATGGCGGTCGGTAAAGTTCGTCTGCTCTCAGTTTCATACTAACTTACTAAAAAAAAAATTAAAAATTTTTTATTTTTATTTTTTATAGTTGTTTAATAGAGCTCTGAACCTTTCTTTTGATACCAAATTGAACAATATTGATAAACAAATGTGTGAGTTACAGTTAATTTTAGCTGAAAAATGTCAAAAATGGTTTCAATTTATCCTCTTTGCCTCTATTACGAATTTTATTACTTTAAAAATTCATAACTCGGGTTACACTTATCCAATCTCAAAGTTATAGATACCATTGGAATGCTGATTTTCTGCTCTTTCACGTGATATAGATCAAAATGTTAAATGAAGATTTTGAAATTTTTTGTAACATACCTAAATTCTGTCTGTTTACCATCCCATGAAAGCAGGAAAGAGATCGTCGTCAGATTGAATTACAATAACATTAACACGCTTCCATTTGAAACTTCCCGGTCTTCATCGTGGATTGACGCCCTCCCAAAATCTAATTGAAGCCCTCCGTCGTTTCGCTCCGTCGGGCTTCAATTACCTTTGGTCGGGCGTCAATCCCCGATGAAGACCTCGAAGTTTCAAATGGAAGCATGTTAATGTGTAATTGATCTGCAAGGTATCGACTCCATTCAGGGAAGACCACCTTATTTGTGACCCTCCACCACGGAATGAGTCGCATGTCACCTTTGCATGATTTTTATATTTTTACATTTTCCTAACGTGTTTTTTTATGCTCTATCCAGTGGTGAAAACCGTTTTAGAAAAGAGAGTTATAAGCCTGTGACTAATGTGACGCTCACACTGTTACAAGACACTCCCCGGACTTATATTAAGCCTAGCGCAGAACCGCGCGAGGTGACATGCGACTCATTTCGTGGTGGAGGGTCACATTTTAGTATGAAATCGAACTCACAAACATCGCTTTCAGGAAAAAATGTAAACTCAATGCTTCGGAATCTAAATTACGTCAATATTCAGAGAAAATTGACACAACGTTCTGGTCATTGTACTAAGGTCAAACATTCTACTCTCACAACGTATTGTTTTGTTTTGTTGTTGTTGTTTTTACATTTCGTCAAGTTTTAAGTCAAGTCATAGTCTTAATCGTGCGCAACTCACATCTGTAAGTGAACAGGTTTAGAAACAGGGTTGGTTAGAAATCGACACAACACTACTGGAATGTAATGTCGAACTTTTACATGGCAGCTCGTTGCAAGTTAACTGTTTGGGACGTGAGTAGCATGAAGATACAAGAACCTCCAGTACTGACCTTACCTTAGTCAACCCTTCTCTTTGATCCCCCGCTCCAGTCTAAAAATACCTGTGTAAAGTCCCCGTGTAAAGTTGATCCACCTGTGTGGGTCATGCTCAGTCTCCGATGCTCATCTGCATTTGAGAGTGGAACGAACTCAAAATACCTGCTCGACAATTTGGCTCGAAGAAACGAAACATTTCAGAACCCAACTGTGCAAATGTTGTGCTAAAGGTCCCTGGAAGACGGTGAAACGTCTGAGCCTGGCACCGGCACGGTTGGCCTGGTGGTAAGGCGTCCGCCCTGTGATCGGGAGGTCGTGGGTTCGAACCCCGGCCGGGTCATACCAAAGACTTTACAAATTGGCAATCTAGTGGCTGCTCCGCCTTGCGTCTGGCATTGTGGGGTTAGTGCTAGGACTGGTTGGTCCGGTGTCAGAATAATTTGACTGGGTGAGACATGAAGCCTGTGCTGCGACTTCTGTCTTGTGTGTGGCGCACGTTATATGTCAAAGCAGCACCGCCCTGATATGGCCCTTCGTGGTCGGCTGGGCGTTAAGCAAACAAACAATGAAAGAAAGAAAGCTGGCAAAGTGAAGTCTTCATTTAGTCTGATGTAAGTCTCGGGGTTTTTTTAGTCAGTGAAAGAAGCATCACGTGATATAAGCATTTGCTTGAGTGCGTGTCCTAGCTGTGTGTTTTGAACTGTTCATGCGAAGAAATCCTGAATAAAATTTTGTTTAAACCAAAGAAGCATAAAAAGACAACCTATTTCAACAATACCTTTTTTCAATAAGATGGAAGTTATTGATTAAAATTCAGGTATTTGGACGTTGAAACAATCTGAATGAATACGAGTTTTGTGATAGAAATGGGAAAGTTTAGAAAATAATGAAATCCGTTTCTTTATGGAACTTCACATTGTACCTGTCTTCTCTCTGAATACCTAAAAGCTTTTCGCGACATGAAGTGGGCATTCATTATTATTGATTCCAAACACAAAACCTCTGCCCGGACACGACGACGACATCCTGTAATTTTGTTTTGAAGAAAAGACATTCAAATGTCTGAACGGTAACCAGGAAAACTGTACCATCTTTTGTTGCAAGCGCTGTTTGACAGAATGTTGTATCCTGTGTGTGTGTGTGTCTGTGTGTGTGTGTGTGTGTGTGTGTGTGTGTGTGTGCATGTGTGTGTGTGAGTGTGTGTGTGTGCGTGCGTGCGTGCGTGCGTGTATGTGTGTATGTGTGTGTGTGTGTGTGTGTGTGTGTGTGTGTGTGTGTGTGTGTGTGTGTGTGTGTGTAAAAGTGCAGTTCAAGTTCGGCACATGTTTATGTAAGTACACTTTTTACCTTTTCTTACCGGTCATCTCAGTGCATGGGATGTTTGCTTTTGA